>NW_012122931.1:2540424-2673191 GCF_000951035.1 Colobus angolensis palliatus
TCCTGCCTCAGCCTCCCGAGTAGCTGGGACTACAGGCGCCCGCCACCTCGCCCGGCTAGCTTTTCATATTTTTTAGTAGAGACGGGATTTCACCGTGTTAGCCAGGATGGTCTTGATCTCCTGACCTCATGATCCACCTGTCTCGGCCTCCCGAAGTGCTGGGATTACAGGCTTGAGCCACCGCACCTGGCCAATTTTTGTGTTTTTAGTAGAGATGGGGTTTTGCCATGTTGGCCAGGCTGGTCTCGAACTCCTGACTTCAGGTAATCCGCCAACCACGGCCTCCCAAAGTGTTAGGATTACAGGCATGAGCCACTGCATCCAACCTATATATGTTATTTTAAGTCACTAAGTTTGCAGCAATTTGTGACAGCAACCATAGGAAATGCATATAGGAACTAACAGGCACCTACCGTGTGGCAGGCACCAGACCACAGTCTACATTCCTTCTTTGCTGAAACTTGCTGGAGCCTTCTGATCTGGGTGAGCCTCACTTTGCAAATTCACCCTCATTGCATTCACCATAATTCTGATTACATCATCAGGGATTTGTATTCATTCATGTCTCTCTACCCACTAGACCACGGGCTCTACGAGGCCTGCGATTGTGGGTTTGTTCGTTTTATTCACCACTTTGTCCTATGGATGTTAATAAATATGTGGTGGGTGAATGACTAAATGAATCAAAGGGATTATCCCTGGTAGTCCTCACAGCAACCCTGGCAAGTAGCAACCATTACTCATTTCACAGGTGAGGAACTGAGACACAAATGAGGTCCCATCACTTCTCTAAGGATGCACAGATTAGAAAGGGTAGAGCCAGGATTTGTGCCCAGCATTGTTTGCTGGGGCCTTCAGTCCATGAGCTTAGCTGCTAAGCTAAAGATGTCCCTCCAGACTGTCTGCCTCTGCCTCCCTGACTGTCCCCAGCCCCCAGCCTTTGCTGACTTCTGCCCAGAGACCTGACACTCTTGAGGAAGGAGCATCTTAATTAGGCCATCCTGCAGCTGTTCAGGGAGCTGCCTGGTCCCCCATGGAGGCTGAAGTTTCTGTGACAAGTCCCGCACATAGCTGGGCTGGGGGCTAGAAGCGACAGGATTTGTCATGTAGGTTTGGGATCCTTGGGAACGGGCAGTGTTCCAGAACCATAGTGTCATCATCGTTATTATTGTTTTATCTAATCTGTTCTGGAGAACAACCATTTTGAAATTGGGCAAAAATATAGCCTAATATATTTAAACATATATATTTTTATTTTTATATAATTTAAAAATAAACGCATTGATGTACATTTTCCAAGTGCCTGCCTGCTGAATTCCTAATGTAATACAACATGACTCAGAGCTAAATTTAAAGAGAGAAGCACATATGTTTAAAGCAGGCACCAACTTTCAATCTGAGGAGAAACAGAGTCAAAAGTACTTTTTTTTAGCGTGTGAGTGGACTGAGTGCAAAGTGAATTATCTCCAAGCCATCTGGGAAGTCTGGTGTTTTTCAATGCCTTCACAACTCTAATTTTAAGCCGTTATTTGGCCTTTAAATAACAATATCTTTTCCTTCCATTGGAATTTGCACCACATCCGCATTTATTGCGCTATCTACTCCAAAAAGACCTGTCTTTGAGAGCGAAAAGAGCAAAAGTTATTGAACGTATTACTCTGCAGATTGGCTCTGGGAAAAAAACAGCAGTCTGATATTTTGCAAATGAAGTTTGACATATTCTGGGATGGCATATTGCACTCACCAAAACAAGCTGGTTGTGCCCGGAGGGGAAAGCTTAATTAAAACCCCCTTAACAGCACACAGCTCCAGGAAGAAGACTCAGGGTGTACTATACACGACCTTCAACTCGTTCCGCAGGGTTCTCCTTCCCTGAGGAGATTCCCAAAGTCACAAAAACGGTCTTGATTTTTGCCCAGAAGAAAGACACCACAATATGATCACAGAATCTTAGCTCTGAGGGGGTTCTGGTCCAACTTACCAACCAATGCAGGGATCTCCTGCCTAGAATCCCAGATGAATGTCCTTTTAATGTCTACTTGGGTACCTTTAGTCATAGGGAACTCACTGCCTTTCCAACTGTAGGAAGCCCTCTGCAATACTAGGCTGAAATCTTCCTCCCTACAGCTTTCCTGCAACGGGTTCTTGTTATTGCCACAAGATAACCTAGAAGGAATCTTCTCTTGGGCTGACAGGAAGGTGAGTTGAAGGTCACCACCATGATCTTTCTCCTGCTCCAAGCTAAGCACACCTAGCACCTCTAAGGCAGGAACATGAAGACTTGGCAGGATCTCTCCAGTAGCAAGGATGACAACTTTTTGGGAAACTTGTCCATAGTGGATAGGACAGAGAGACAAAGGGGATGTCTTGAGCCTCCATAAAGCCAGATTTGGCCAATGTATTTCTTTGTTTTTGTTTTCGTTTGAATCCCAAGCCTTCTCTTCCCTCTACAACCTCTATGTATGTTCCTCGGAGGCGAGGACTTTGCTGATAACCAGATTCTGATTAGTAGAGATGTTCTCAAAGGGAATGGCCTACAGAACACACCATCCTGTCAAGAGGTCCCTCAGACATTCTTCTGCCATGAGAAGAAGACACGCCAACAAGATTGAGAGACCCAACGTGAGCTGGCTCCAACAAAGACTTTTTGGAATGTGCACGCACATCCTCCATATGTGGCCCAAGAGTTTTTTTTTGCTCTGTAGTAGATGTTCAAGGTCAACTGAAAGGTCCAATGAGACCCCGCCTCCCTCACCTATCTGATCTCAGCTCTCATCCACCTTCTCCCTTTCCTTTTGTGTTCCAGCCACTCTGGCCTCCTTGCTACTCCCCTGAAGGACTCTGAGTTTTTGTTGTTTGGGTTTTTTTTTTGGCGGGGGGGGGCAGGGTCTCACTCTGGTACCCAGGCTGGAGTGCAGTGGTGTGATCACAGCTCGCTGCAGCCTTGACCTCCTGGGGTCAAGCAATCCTCCCACCTCAGCCTCCCTAGCAGCCGGGACTCCAGGTGCACACCACCATGCCCAGCTTATTTTTTGTAGAGACAGGAGTCCAGGCTGGTCTTGAACTCCTGGGTTCAAGCAATCCTCCTGCCTCAGCTTCCCAACGTGCTGGGATTACAGGCATGAGCCGCCATGCCTAGCCTCCCCCAGGACTTTGCACCTGCTGTTCTTCCTTTTTGGAATGTCCTTCCCACAGATATCCTCACAGCCTCGTCGATTCCTGATTGCACACAGGTGACTACTCAAAGATCTCCTTATCTATCAAAATGGCACCTCTGCATCACTCTGTCCATTCATCCTGCTTCATTCTCTTCTTAACGCATCTCACCACTTTCCACAACTAAAATGTCAGTTTCATAAAGCAGGGACTTTATCTCACCATGTATCCTGCTGTGTTCCCTAGGCCTAGATTGTGCCTGGCATGGAGTATTCCATTAATCAATGTTTGTTCTATTTCTTATGTTTGCAGATCAGTTTGTGGACTCTCAGAACATCCTGCAGACAGACTTGAGAATGACTGGGTTAACTTTCATGCTATGTCCTTCCTGAGCTCTCTCTAACCCTTTAGATAAAGTGACTCTCCTTTCTTTGTGTTCTCCTCAGACCCAGTGATCACTATGGAGGTGGCCTTAAGCTCACAGAAACTTGAGTTTTAGTGACTTGTATTCGTATTTCTTGTTAGGAACAATTCCCAGAGAGCAATCACTCACCCAGATGCCAGCAGGTGCTCATGAAACACAAGGTATAAAAATGAATGACGTCCTCCTCCTCCCTCTGTTCTTTTTAATGGAAAGGTTTTGGAAATATTTAGGTTGAGATATATATTTTTTTCATGATGAAAGCCTTTCATACCTAGTCAATTGGGAGTGCTGGTGAGCAGTGGGGTTGAGGTGCAGTGTGATTAATATCTCAAATAACTTTTACTATCTGCTCAATTATGTCCACTCTGTCAGGTGTCATTTAGAATTAATTTTTTTAAAAAGTCCTCTCACAACTCAACAGATGAATAGCCCAAAAAGATGAATAACCCAATTAAAAACAGACAAAGGATTTGAAAAGACATTTCTCCAAAGAAGATACATAAATGGCCAATAAGCACAAGAAAAGATACTTGGCATCATTAGTTGTGATGGTTAATATTAAGTGTCAACTTGATTGAATTGAATTGAAGGATGCAAAGTATTGTTTCTGGGTATTGCCAGAGGAGATTAACACTTGAGTCAGTGGACTGGGAGAGGCAGATCCACCCTCCAACTGTGGGGGTACCATCCAATCGGCTGCCAGCATGGCTAGAAAAAGCAGGCAGAACAGAATAGAGAACCCAGAAATAAACCCAAAAACGTACAGCCAACTGATCTTCAACAAAGCAAACAAAAACATAAAGTGAGGAAATACACCATGTCCAACAAATGGTGCTGGGATAATTGGCAAAGCCACATGGGGGAGAGTAAAACTGGATCCTCATGTCTTACTTTATACAAAAATCAACTCAAGATGGATCAAGGGCTTAAATCTAAGACCTGAAACTATAAAAATTCTAGAAGATAACATTGGAAAAAACCCTTTTAGACATTGGCTTAGGCAAAGACTTCATGACCAAGAACCCAAAAGCAAATGCAACAAGAACAAAGATAAATAGGTGGGACTTAATTAAACTAAAGAGCCCCTGCACAGTCAGCAGAGTAAACAGACAACCCACAGAGTGGGAGAAAATCCTCACAATCTATACCTCCAACAAAGGACTAATATCCAGAATCTACAAGGAACTCAAACAAATTAGCAAGTAAAAAGCAAACAGTCCCATCAAAAAGTGGGCTCAGGACATGAATAGACAGTTCTCAAAAGAAGATATGCAAATGGCCAAAAAACATATGAAAAAGCGCTCAAGATCACTAACGATCAGGGAAATGCAACTCAAAACCACAATGCGATACTACATTACTCCTGCAAAAATGGCCATAATAAAAAAAATTTAGGAAAACTAGAGGTTGGTGTGGATGCGGTGAAAAGGGAATACTTCTGCACTGCTCATGGGAATGTAAACTAGTACAACCACTGTGGAAAACAGTGTGGAGATTCCTTAAAGAACTGAAAGTAGAACTACCGTTTTATCCAGCAATCCCAGCAATCCCACTACTGGGTATCTACCCAGAGGAAAATAAGTCATTATGCAAAAAAGATACTTGTACACACGTTTATAGCAGCACAATTCACAATTGCCAGGATATGGAACTAGCCCAAATGCCCATCAATCAATAAGTGGATAAAGAAATTGTTATATATTGTTATATTGCTAAATATATACATATAAAATTGTGATGGAATATTACCCAGCCATAAAAAGGAATGACTTAATGGCATTTGCAGTAACCTGTATGGAACTAGAAACTATTATTCTAAGTGAAGTAACTCAGGAGTGGAAAACCAAACATCATGTGTTCTCACTCCTAAGTGGGAGCTAAGCTATGAGGATCCAAATGCATAAGAATGATACATTGGATTTGGGGACTTGGGGAAAAGGATGGGAGGGGAGTGAGAGATAAAAAACTACAAATTGGGGGCCAGGCATAGTGGCTCTCGCCTGTAATTTCAGCACTTTGGGAGGCCAAGGTGGGTGAATCACGAGGTCAGGAGATCCAGACCATTTTGGCTAACACGGTGAAACCCGTCTCTACTAAAAACACAAAAAATTAGCTGGACATGGTGGTGGGCACCTGCAGTCCCAGCTACTTGGGAGGCTGAGGCAGGAGAATGGTGTGAACCCAGGAGGAGGAGCTTGCAGTGAGCCGAGATCGCACCACTGCACTCCAGCCTGGGTGACAGAGCGAGACTCTGTCTCAAAAACAAAAACAAAAACTAAAACAAAAAAAAAAAAACCTACAAATTGGGTTCAGTGTACACTGCTCGGGTGATGGGTGCACCAAAATCTCACAAATCACCACTAAAGAACTTACCCATATAACCAAATACCACCTGTTCCCCAAAACCCTATGGAAATAAAAAATTTTTTAAAAAGAAAGCAGGTAGAAGAAGGTGGAATGAGCAGACTTGCTGAGTCTTCTGGCCTTCATCTTTCTCCCGTGCTGGGTGCTTCCTACTCTCCAACATCAGACTCAAAGTTCTTCACCTTTTGGGCTCTTGGCCTTATGGCTGTGGTTTGCCAGGGGCTCTCTGGTCTTCAGCCACAGAATGAACGCTGCACTTTTGGCTTCCCTACTTTTAAGGTTTCGGGACTTGGGCTGAGCCACTACTGGCATTCTTGCTCCTCAGTTTGCAGATAGCCTATCGTGGGACTTCACCTTGTGATCATGTGAGTCAATTCTCCTTAATAAACTCCCTTTCATATATACATCTATCCTATTAGTTTTGTCCCTCTAGAGAACACTGACTAATACATTAGTCATTAGAGAAATGAAAATCAAAACCACAATGAGATTCCAGTACACATACACACAAAGATGGCTATAACCAAAAAAGCAGATGACAAAAAGTGTCTATGAGGATTTGGGGAAGTAAGAACCCTCATACATTGCTGGTGGGAATGAAAAATGGTGCAGCACTGTGCAAAACAGTTTGGCAGTTTCTCAGAAATCTAAGCAGAGTTACCACATGACCCAGCAATTCCACTCCTAGATAAATATCCAAGAGAATTGGAAACATAGGCCCACACAATAACTTATACCCAAATGTTCATAGCAGCATTATTCATAATAGTCAAAAAATTGGAAACAACCCAAATGCCCATCAACTGTTGAATGGCAAAACAAAATGTGGTCCATCCACTCCTTTTGTCCATAAAAACGAATGAAGCTCTGATACATGTTACAACCTGGGTGAAACTTTTAAAAACCCATTATTTTAAGTAAAAGAAGCCAGACACAGAAGACCACATATTGTATGATTCCATTTATATGAATTTCGCAGAATGGGCAAATCCATAGAGACCGAAAGTGGTTTCCACAGACTGAGAGGGACAGAAAGTGTTCTGGAATTGGATAATGGTGATGGTTGCTCAACTTTGTGGATATACAAAGCATGCACATTTTCAAAGGGTAAATTTTATGGTATGTAAATTATAGCTCAATGTAGCTGTTATTTTTCTAAAAAATGAGTCTTCACCTTTGAGTAATTAAACAACTGATAAAAGTGATTACCATAGGTAGCTTTTACATATTTGCATCTATTATGAAAGCGCGCGCACACACACACACACACACAAATCAAGCAGTTGAATAGAATCAACTACCATTTTGACAGACTTCAACTATCTCCTCCCAGTACAAATAACACAAGACACCAATGTTTTGGGCAAAGATAAAAACAGAAGTCATTTTCTGGTTGATATTATGCAGAGGAAGTAAAGTGACTGCTGGTAGTATCATGTTATCTTCATCCCTTCCAGCAATGACCATCATAGTGGATAGTGGACAGGTTGGTGTCCAAGAGTCCACATAGCCTGTTTGTTTCTACCAGGCAGTCACCATAACCAACAAATTCCTGAGCAGAGCATGGTGGCACACACCTGTGTCCCAGCTACTTGGAGGCTGAGTTGGGAGGATCACTTGAGCCCAGGAGGTCGAGGTTGTAGTGAGCTATGATCATGCCACTGCACTCCTGGGCAACAGAGGGAGACCTCATTTCTAACAACAAAATATAGAACCAACAAATTCCCAAAATAACAACTTAGAATCTGAAAAACTCAAGGCATGTGAGTACCTACATAATGTCCCTAAAAACAAAAATAAAGAATCAAAAAAGTCTCAACTCATTATGGAAGCTATCAAACTATCAAACCTAAGTAGAGTGAATAGTAGAATGAATCCCAGTTTCAATAATTCTCAGCTGACAGCCAATCTGGTTTCACCTTTCCCCATCTACCTGTGCTCCTCCATATAACATATAATCTTACCCGTCAATATCTCAGTATGTACTTCTGAAAGAGGACTCCAAAAACACACACATGGCTGGGCATGGTAATCCTAGGCATCCTAGGCATAGGAAGCCGAGGCAGGTAGATTGCTTGATCTCAGAAGTTTGAGACCAGACTGGGCAACAGTGCAAAACCCTGTCTCTACAAAAAATACAAAAATTATGCTGATGTGGTGGCACACGCCTGTACTCCCAGCTACTTGGGAAGCTGAGGTGGGAGGATCACTTGAGCCTGCAAGACAGAGGTTGCAGTGAGCCGTGATCAAGCCACTGCACTCTACCCTGGGTGGCAGAGTGAGACCCTGTCTCAAAAACAAAAAAACCCACACACATACAAAACATATTCAGGTTTCTCTTATTATCTTACAAACTTTTTAAAAAAAGTTTATATAATGTCCTTTTTATTATTATCTCTATTCTCCATGGAAACATGAATAGCAATTGCCACTATTTACAAAAGCAGCTATTGTGTGCCAGACAGTTTACTGGGGGCTTTCCACATATTTCCCAATAAAATCCTTGCATCAACCATAGAAGTTGGTCATTATCACTCACCCATCCACCGTCTCCCAACTCAAGGAGTTTGAGTGTCCCAGCCAAGGTTCAAAGACGGGTCAGGCTGGCTGACCTAATCTCTGTTTCCCACCCTTGGTTCTCCCATGCCCGTCTTTACCATAGGGCTGAGCTGTCCAATAGTCTAGACACTAGTTACGTGTGACACAGTAGTTAAAGGGTAGCTAATGCCCAATTTGACATGTGCTGTAAGATCCACAGAGAATTCAAAGACTTAGTATAAAAAAAGAATGTAAACTATCTCATTAGTCATTTTTACATTGATTGCAGATTAAAGTAACTTTTGGATATATTGGGTTAAATAAAATATATTATTAAAATTAATTCTCGTGTGTATTAGTCCGTTCTCATGCTGCTGATAAAGACATACCCAAGACTGGGTAATTTATAAAGGAAAGAGGTTTAATAGACTCACAGTTCCACAAGGCTGGGGGGGCCTCATAATCATGGCGGAAGGTGAAGGAAGACCAAAGTCACATCTTACGTGGCAGGAAGCGAGGGTCACTTAGCATAATGTCTTCAAGGTCCATCCATGCTGTAGCATGTGTCAGATTTCCTTTATCCTCAAGATTGAATAATACTTCATTGTGTGACTAGACCACATTTTGTTTATTCATTCGCTGGGCACTTGGGTGGCTTAGACCTTTTGGCTGCTGTGAATGACACTGCTGTGAACATCGGCATACAAATATCTCTTTGAGACCCTGCTTTCAATTCTTTGGGTATATATCCAGAAGTGGAATTGCTAGATCATACGGCAATTCTATTTTTAAGTTTTTGAAGAACTGCCATACTGTTTTCCACAGTGGCTGTACCATTTTACATGCCCATCAATAGTGCACACAGTTCCAATTTCTCCACATCCTTGCTAACACTTGCTACTTTCTGTTTATTTTTGTTTTTGTTTTTTGAGATGAAGTCTCACTCTGTCACCCTGGCTGGAGTGTAGTAGCGTGAACTTGGCTCATTGTAACCTCCGCCTCCCGGGTTCAAGCAATTCTCCTGCCTCAACTTCCCGAGTAGCTGGGACTATAGGTGTGTACCACCACACCTAGCTAATTTTCCACCATGCCCGGCTAATATATATATATATTATTTTTAGTAGAGATAGGTTTTCACCATGTTGGCCCGGCTAGTCTGAAGCTCCTGACCTCAGATGATCCACCCACCCCAGCCTCCCAAAGTGTTGGGATTAGAGGCATGAGCCACCATGCCCAGCTGTTTTTGTCTTTGATCATAACCAGCCTAGTGGGTACGAGGCTCTTTACCTTTTTAAACATGACTACTAGAAAACATGTAGCTCACATTCTATTTCTTCTTGCCACCAGTGCTAATGGAGGCTGGAAAAGAAAGAGAAAACTTGACTTCCTGGCCTCCTGTGCAGATAGAGGTGGCCATGTGACATTGTTCTGGTCAGTGAGGCATGAGCATGTCTGCTGGTGCCACCTCTTCTGCTTCTTCCTTCTTCCTGCCTATAATGCATCCTGCAACCATGAAGTGACAGAAATGAGGATGAGGTTAAGGGTGGTGGGGCAGACTGATGAAAGAGGAGACTTGCTGATGAAACCTGGCATTGGCCTCTCATTATGTAGCCCCACACCACTCATCATGCAAGACCATAAGTTCTTCTCCCTTCAGACCACCTGTAGCTATTTATGCGTTTGTTAGCGTGGCCACGCTTCTATAATGGGATCACTCCTAAAGTGGCAGAGCTGGGACTTGAGCATATGTCTGTCTGTCTGTCTCCTAAAGCCTCTCCATCTGTATTAGTCTGTTTTCACACTTCTGATAAAGACATACCCAAGACTGGGTAATTTATAAAGAAAAAGAGGTTTGGGGCCAGGCACCGTGGCTCACGCCTGTAATCTCAGCACTTTGGGAGTCTGAGGCAGGTGGATTACGAGGTCAATAGATCGAGACCATCCTGGCCAACATGGTGAAACCCCGTCTCTACTAAAAGGACAAAAATTAGCTGGGCGTGGTGGTACACTCCTGTAGTCCCAGCTACACAGGAGGCTGAGGCAGGAGAATTGCTTAAACCCGGGAGGCGGAGATTGCAGTGAGCTGAGATCGTGCTACTGCACCCCAGCCTGGTGACAGAGTGAGACTCCATCTCAAAAAATAGAAAAGAAAAGAAAAGGAAAAGAGGTTTAATGGACTCACAGTTCCATGTGTCTGGGGAGGCTTCACAATCATGGCGGAAGGTGAAAGGCACTTCTTACATGGTGGCAGGCAAAAAGAATGAGAGAATGAGACCAAGTGAAAGGAGAAACCTCTTACAAAACCATCAGATCTCGTGAGACTTATTCACTACCATGAGAACGGTATGGAGGAGACCACTCCCATGATTCATTTATCTCCCACCAGGTCCCTCCCACAACATGTGGGAATTATGGGAGCTACAATTATGAGATTTGGGTGCAGACACAGCCAAACCATATCATCATCTCTCTCTCCACCTCTACCACCCACTGCCTCCCAATAACGGACTGGTGATACCAGAGAGGTGAAAACCAGGCTCCTGGCTGTCCTCTGCATGATTACTCCCAAAGAGGAAAGGCGTTTTCTAGCCAAACGGTGACCACACATCAATTGCAGGGAATGTGTCTACTTTACACACACATAGATTTACAAATAAGGATGTCCACCGCTGTATTGTTTAAGGTAGGAAACTTAAGCCATCAGCAATAGGGAATTCAATAAATTCTGCAAAGCCATTGAATAGAATCTTTGATGGTTCTTAAAATGATGTTTTGGAAGACTATTTTATGATACAGTATTTAATCTATATTATGAAAGATAGAGGTCTCAGAATAGTATGATTCTAATTTTGTAAAAGAATGTATATTTGGAAATAATCAAAATGTGAAGTGGTAGGATTACGCAAAACTTAATTTTTTTCTTTGTTTTTTTTGAGATGAAGTCTCTTTCTGTCACCCAGGCTGGAGTGCAGTGACTTGGTCTCAGCTCACAGCAACCTCTGCCTCCTGGGCTCAAGTGATTCTTCTGCCTCAGCCTCCCAAGTAGCTGGGATTACAGGCTCATACCACCATACCCAGGTAATTTTTGTATTTTCAGTAGAGATGGAATTTCACCATGTTGGCCAGCTGGTCTTGAACTCCTGACTTCAGGTGATCCACCCATCTCGGTCTCCCAAAGTGTTGGGATTATAGGCATGAGCCAACACGCCTGGCCTTTTTTTTTTTTTTTTCTTTTTTTTGAGACAGAATCTCACTCTGTTGCCCAGGCTGGAGTGCAGTGGTGCCATCTTGGCTCACTGCAACCTCTGCCTCCCTGGCTCAAGTGAACTTTCCACCTCAGCCTGCTGAGTAGCTGGAACTATAGGTGGGCACCACCGCATCCGGCTAATTTTTATATTTTTTTCTAGAGACACGGTTTCACCATGTTACCCAGGCTGGTCTAAACTCCTCAGCTCAAGTGATTTCCCACCTTCGCCTCCCAAAATTCCGGGATTACAGGTGTGAGCCACCTCATCTGGCCTTAATTTTCTTATGTAGACTCTTTTTTGGCTTCCCAGATTGCAAAGTAAGCTTGTATTTTGTAATCAGGAAAACAGAAAGCAACACATTAAGAAAAATAAGGCTCCTGAATGGACTGTTGCTTTGTCTGGAATCTCACATGCCCCCTTTATTGTCTTACAGAGAGTTGGGGGAGGGAAAGCTAGAGAGGGTGTTGGGAGGGGTAGGGGAAGCTGCATGGGAGCTCCTGAGACAAAAATCCTAGAGCTGCTGCCGCCCCATGTGCCCTGGCCTTCCCTGGGGCCCTGGAAGCCAGGCATCTGCCCTTTGCACCCAGGTGCTGGGTGAAGACTCCAGGTTTAGTAGCTTCTGATGCTGGCAGACCACTGACCCTCTTGATTAAAATGCACCATCCACATAACTCAGTAATAGAATTAGAAGGCAATTCCTCCCTCAAATGGGCTGCGGTTGAGGCTGCACAAACAACGCGTGTTTTGTTTCACTTTGATTTGGCCTAATGTGTGGGTAAAAGGGTCCGTTCCTGAGATGTCTTGTACTTAATTACGTATGAACATAGCAGAGAGTGGAGGACCCTAACAACATGCCCAGTGGTTGATTAAGTGAGCATCCAAATGGGCAATCAATAATTTACTAAAATATTTAAAATACCTCCTGGCTTCCTGTGATGGGAAGAGTATGGCTCCTGTGTGTCCTTCATTGGCTGTTCTGCAGGTGGAGGTCTCCACTGCCTTTCTGGTCTCTCTGCTTCTGAGTTTGGGTGCATCTGCCCACTTTCTCCAGAGCTGGACAGTGGACTTGCAAAAAGAGGTCTGATCACATGACACCCCTGTTTTAACCATCTATTGCACTTGCCCCAACCCTACCTACAGAGGGAAGCTCAGGATACATGACAGCTATTCCATTTATTTATTAAATGCCATCCAAGGCCTTTCTGGTTTCTTGCTGCAGGCTCCGCCCCTCCACACTCTAAGCGGCCACTCACTCTGGAGACTTCGCACTGGCCGGATGGTTCTCCCTTACCTCTACCCCCACTGCACCTGGTCAGCCCCTACGTACCTCGGCAGGTGTGGCTCAAGCTTCCCCTCTCCAGGAGGATGCTCTGACCATCTTCTCTAAGGACTCCACAGTTCTCCATGTATGTCTCTTACCTTGCACTTGAACCTCACTGTGTTTCATGTTCTGATCGTGTCTGCCTCCCCTACCAAGCTGTGGGCGGGTGTCATGAGAACAGGAACATGTTCTACCTGGATCTTTATTTAATCCTTTCATTGGGTGGATACTCCCTAATAAATGAATGAATCAGGAATGCAGGAATCCTGGCATGGTGGTTATGATCAGGGTTGGCAGTTAAGGATTCTCTCCCTGTCCTTGAATTAACAAGTTCCTCTGAATCACCTACCCTTGGATTGTTAGCTACAGAGGGGATTTGCTTTCTTATTCTCTAGCTGCAAGAACTGAGGTCCAGAAGGGTTAACTTATTCGCCTGAGAGATACCAGTGGAGCCACAGGCCCTAGTCTACGAGGGTCTCCTGACTTCCAGGGTCCGCTTTGTCCCTGGGAGCATGTGGGTCATTGTCCTCATGGTAATCATCATCAGCATCAGCATTGTGTCAAAATCATGATAGGAAGGAAATAAGAGGAAAAGTTCAGAAAGGACTAAAAGAGGATTCTCTACCATACTTGTTTTAGATTAGTTATAATAAACCTGATTCTAAGCAATCTAAAAATGATGGTTGTTCTGAGTCTTAACCAGGTAAACATGGACGAACACAAAACCCACTTGAGATATTTTCGGTGATATTTATTGGGCTGTACCACTGACTCCCCA
This sequence comes from Colobus angolensis palliatus, assembly GCF_000951035.1. NCBI lineage: Eukaryota > Metazoa > Chordata > Mammalia > Primates > Cercopithecidae > Colobus > Colobus angolensis. The sequence continues at coordinate 2,554,254 of NW_012122931.1, forward strand.
GAGGTTTAGCAAAATGTTGGGCACATTCAATATGTATTTGTTGAGTGACTCAAACGAATGCCTACTTTGTCCCCAGAACTGGATGCTTTCTTAGTTTAATCCTCAGAGCAACCTGCAAGGTCTTAAGTGTTATGCCACACTGATTACGACATGTGGCTTAGTTACGTTGTGGCTTATCTGAGGCAAATTTGATTTTAAATCTCTCTGGTGACATTCCAACCATCGAATGCATTGCTCTGCATCCAGCGAATCCTTAATAATTATTAATTAATGAGGGTGCCTTCTCAGTCTGAATGCTTAAACCACATGCTCTCTGAATATGATGGGAGTTGCAGCATATTTTAATTAAACACTGACAACTTTAATTCTGATTGCTCATTCTAATACTCCTGAGCTAATAGCACCAAGCTAATGGCTTGCTCGTTTTGGAAGATATTAACAGCGGGGCGCTGCCTTTTACCCAAACATAAGATCATAATAATTAAAATCTGATATTGCTCGATATGAACTCCTTTAAAGTAATTTATATCCCACAAACACACACAGATGCAGCCATGTAAGTGCCAACATTACCAAGAATTTACAACCCCTTAGAGAAACTCTGTCCATTTCTTTCCAAAATGAAAAGTTTTCTGTTGACGTGATAAAAGACTCCTTACTAGGTTCAGGGGAAATGTGTATTTCCACTGATCAATTTCTGAGTTTCCCAGAAGAGGGGAGCCACAGAGAAATCCTGAAAACGAATGGCTGCGGGAGCAAAGTCTATTTGTACTTTATTGCACCAATCAGAGTCTACACCACTGAATTGGAAAGTGAGACAAAGAAAAATCTTATTGTACGTGTGAGACTGAGCATGAAGGAGAAATGGGATCTGCATATACAAAGAGATGGAATAATTTGGAGAGAGGATCCAAAAAAGCAAATGTAACATATTGCATTCATTAATTGCTTCCACCAACTTATACTGAGTACTTATTGAGTCCCAGGCGTTGGAGACCCAACTGTGTTAGTGCCAGAGTGTGATCCTTAATGAGAGGTTCATGTTTGGGCTTGGGGAGGTGGTGCTATGAACCCCCTGAAATTGTATGTAAAATCTCATGTTTATGGGCACATATGGGTGAGGGTAGAAACAGATTGGTATTTTTTTTTTTTTCCCCTGGGGACAAAATATACAGCATGAATCACATTTTCTAATCCTTCAAAAGGTAAGTAACTATGATACCTTTTGAATCCCCAAAAGGTAAGTAACTATGATAGTAGAATTTGCCTCCTCTACTCTTTCCCTAGAGAGAATGAACAAACCAAAGCAAAATCCAAAACAAGCCAATGAACAAAGATATTTTTATTTACTTTTACTTCCTTTACTTTTGTAAAGTTAAAAAATATTTTCTACCGAACCATAGAAAAAAGTCTTATCCCTACATTCCAAAGGCAATAAAAAGGGGCGGTGGCTCATGACTGTAATCCCAGCACTTTGGGAGGCAGAGGCGAGCAGATCACCTGGGACTGGTAGTTCGAGACAAGCCTGGCCAACATGGTGAACTTCCATCTCTCTAAAAATACAAAAACTAGCCCGGCATGGTGGCATGCCTCTGTAATCCCAGCTACTTGGGAGGCTGAGCAGAAGAACTGATTGACCCTGGGAGGCGGAGGTTGCAGTGAGCTGAGATCGCGCCACTGTACTCCAGACTGGGCGACAGAGCGAGACTCATCTCAAAAAAAAAAAAAAGAAAAAAAGCCACCAAATACAGTGAATTATGGGATACAATTCATTGACAAGCTATTAGCAATAAGGTCATGTCATTAGAGATAATTCAAACTAATAATCCCATTGCTAATCTTTGCTTGAGTCTATGTAAAGAATTCTCAGTGGGATGAGAAGCATAAGTCATAAACATCTTCTCCCAACAGCTATGCTTTTCTGAGTATTTATTATTTACCAAACATTATTTCAAAAGCTTTACCTGCAAGGTGTTATTAAACCTCATAGCTATTTTATGAAGATACGTATTATTACCAGTCCTGTTTTATAGACAAGGAAACAGATTCAGGGAGGTTCAAAAACTTGTTAAACTCCACAGCTAGAAGTTTCCTGCTATCTTCATCCTTTCCCTTAAGAAAAGCTATAAATGACCACACCGTAAAGGTGAGCTAGATGTCAGGAAATGGAAGCAACTATATAATCTCAAGACAAAACAGCTTTCTTGCATGAGACAATTAATTAATTTAAATAGTGTTTAATAGTTGGTTTGTCAGGGCCCAGTTTCTTAGCAGAATTCACCTTTGTGTTTCCAGAACTAGAGGAATTGAACCGAGGTGGTGAGGTCAGGTTAGGAGGAAGTGGTGAATTTTTTTGAGACAGAGTCTCGCTCTGTTGCCCAGACTGGAGTGCAATGGCACAATCTTAGCTGGCTGCAACCTCCCTCTCCTGGGTTCAAGCGATTCTCCTGCCTCAGCCTTCCGAGTAGCTGGGATTACAGGCACATGCCACCACACCTGACTAAGTTTTGTGCACGCCCGGCTAAGTTTTGTATGTTTTAGTAAAGACAGGGTTTCACCATGTTGGCCAGGCTGGTCTCAAACTCCTGACCTCAAGTGATCCGCTCTCCTCAGCCTCCCAAAGTGCTGGGATTACAAGCGTGAGCCACCGTACTTGGCCAGGAAGCGGGGAGTTATTAAGGAGGTGGAATTGAGGTGAACTACCCAATTTCAAATCCTTGTCAGCATAGCCTGGCTGAACTGAAGATTTTTCTTACCATCTAGATGGTGGTTTAGACTTTCCCTGCATCTTAAAGATGGCTTTTTTTTTTTTTTTGAGACGGAGTTTCACTCTTGTTGCCCAGGTTGGAGTGCAATGGCATGACCTCGGCTCACAGCAACCTCTGCCTCCAGGATTCAAGCGGTTCTCCTGCCTCAGGCTTCTGAGTAGCTGGGATTACAGGCATGCACCACCACACCTGGCGAATTTTGTATTTTTAGTAGAGATGGGGTTTCTCCATGTTGGTCAGGCTGGTCTCAAACTCCCAACTTCAGGTGATCCTCCTGCCTCAGCCTCCAAAAGTGCTGGGATTACAGGTGTGAGCCACTGCTCCTGGCCTGGATTGCCATTTAAAGCAACTTATTTTGACATAATTTCAAACTTGCAAGAATAATACAAAGTATGCCTGTATACATTTTACCCAGATTCCGTGTCTGTTGACATTTTACCACATCTGCTTTTTCCTTCTCTCTCGGAATACATTCATTTTATTTTCTTTTTCATGTAGACATAATGATGCTCTTTTCTCTCTTCAGGGTATATTTCCCCTAAAACAAAGACATCCTCTTCCGTAACCACAATACAATGAACAAAATCATGAAATTGTCAATGATATGGTTTGGCTCTGTGTCCCATTCCAATCTCATGTCAAATCGTAGTCCCCAGTGTTGGAGAAGGGGCCTGATAGGAGGTAATTGGATCATGGAGGCGGATGGATCATGGAGGCAGATTTCCCCCTTGCTGTTCTAGCGATAGTGAGTGAGTTCTCACGAGATCTGGTTGTTTAGTTCTCACGAGATCTGGTTGTTAAAAACTGTGTGGCACTTCCTTCTTGTTCACTCTCTACTCACGTAAGATGCCTCTGCTTCCCCTCATCTTAAGCCATAATTGAAAGCATCCTGGGGCCTCTCCAGCCATGGTACTTGTACAACCTGCAGAACCATGAGCCAGTTAGACCTGTTTTCTTTATAAATTGCCTAGTCTCAGATATTTCTTTATAGCAGTTTAAGAACAGACCAATGCAATCATTGATAAAATACTATTAACTCATCTACAGATCTTACTCGTATTTCACCAATTGTCCCAATCATATCAGCAAAAGAAAATCCTAGCTCACACATTGCACTCGGCTGTCACATCTCTTTGGTGTCTTTTAATCCAGAAGAATTTTTCTTTCTTTTTTTTTTTTTGAGATGGAAGTCTCGCTCTGTCGCCCAGGCCGGACTGCAGTGGCGCGATCTCGGCTCACTGCAAACTCCGCCTCCCAGGTTCAAGCCATTCTCCTGCCTCAGCCTCCCGAGTAGCTGGGACTACAGGCGCCCGCCACCGCGCCCGGCTAATTTTTTATATTTTTAGTAGAGACGGGGTTTCACCGTGTTAGCCAGGATGGTCTCCATTTCCTGACCTTGTGATCCGCCCGCCTCGGCCTCCCAAAGTGCTGGGATTACAGGCGTGAGCCACCGTGCACGGCCTAATCCGGAAGAATTTCTCAGCCTTCTTTGTCTTTCAGGACACAGATATAGACATATATATATAACTTTTTTTTTTTTTTTTGAGACTGAGTCTCGCTCTTGTTACCCAGGCTGGAGTGCAATGACACAGCAACCTTGGCTCACTGCAATCTCCACTTCCTAGGTTCAAGCAATTTTCCTGCCTTAGCCTCCCGAGTAGTTGGGATTACAGGCGCCCACTACCAAGCCCAGTTAATTTTTTGTATTTTTAGTAGAGATGGGGTTTCACCATGTTGGCCAGGCTGGTCCCGAACTCCTGACTTCAAATGATCCACCCATGTTGGCCTCCCAAAGTGCTGGGATTACAAGTGTGAGCCACTGTGTCTGGCCTGACACAGATATTTCTTGAAAAAGTACAGGTCAGTCCGTTACTTTTGTCATGTTTTTCAGTTTGAGTTCTACTGATGTCCTGATTAGATTCAGGTTATGCACTGCTGGCAAGAATATCACGGAGGTCATGTTGTGCTCTTTCCAGTGCATTGTACCAGGAGGTGCACAACATGTCCCATCACTGGTGATGCTGACCTTGGCCTTTTGGTTAAGCTGGTGTCTGCCATGTTTCTCCACTGTGAAGTCACTCTTAAGTCACTATCCATCCCCCCCTTATTTTTACGTTAATGAATTGTTTAAAATTTTTGGTAAATATGCATGACATAAAATTAACCATTTTCACTGTTTTTAAGTGTCCAGTTCTGTGGCATTAAGTACAATCACATTGTTGAACAGCCATCACCACCATCCAGCTGTAAAACTTTTCCAAGTCTGTACTCTTTAAGTACAAACTTAAAGGTGGCCCTTTGCAATATTATGCTGAAATCTTCCTCTCTACAGCTTTCCTACAACTGGTTCTTGTTATTGCCACTAGTTAACCAAGGACGACTCTTGTCTTGGGTTGACATGAAGGTGAGTTGAAGGTGACAATCATGACCTACCTCCTGCTCTTCTATGCTCCAAGCTATGCAACCCCAGCTCCTCTAAGGAAAGAACATGAGGACTTGGGCAGGTTCCCTTTGATAAAAAGGTAATAAATTTTCAGAAACCTGTCTATAGCCAACAGGACAAAGAGACATTGAATTTTTCCATAAAGCCAGATTTGGCCAAAATGGTTTTGTTTAAATCCCAAACCTTCTCTTTCTTCCACAACCTCTGTGCTATGTATGTTATTTTCAGAGGTGTGTGCTTCACTGTAAACCAGCTACCATTCTACTTTCTGTCTCTAACATTTTGACTACTCTAAGCACCTCTTACAAGTGGAGTCACACCGAATTTTGTCTTTTTGTGACTGACTTATTTCACTTACAATAATGTCTTCAAGTTTCCTCCAGATAGCATATGTCAGAATTTTCTTGCTTAAGCCTGAAGAATATTTCGTTGTATGCCAATATCACACTTTGCTTATTCATCAGTTTATGGACACTTGGGTTGCCCCTGCCTTTTGGCTATTTGGTGAATAATGCTGTTATGAACATGTGTACAAGTATTGAGTCCCTGCTTTCACTTCTTTTGGGTATGCGCCCAGAAGTGGAATCTCTGGATCATTATTTTCCTCTTCTTAATTAATAAGCATCTTGGGGGACAATACTTTGAGATTACCTGAAAAACCTGTTATTTTTCTGACACTTTCACCCACTACTGTTAGCATCCATCGATTTCTATCTGAATCAATTATTCTAATGGTTGTCAAATGACAATGTTCTAATTCCATCACTCTTTCTGCGTTTATGAGTTGGCATTCTACTGGAAAGAAGAAACTTCCCTTCTCCCCCCTTTATTTATGAATATGGACTCATTTTATTGAATGGGCTACGCTCCTTTCCTTTCTACACTATTGCTCTGAGCAATTCTTTTCCCTATGATTCCCCAGAATGCAAGTTTGGAGAAATGCGGGAACTTTCTGTATTTCTTTGTTACCATGAAACAAACTGAGAGTGCAACCTAACTTCCCCAAGTTGAGAAAAATCATTTTCCTGCCCACGCATTAGTTTAGCTCAAGGGGAAACCCTTTTTCGAAAGTGCTTTCTGGGTAGCCCCGCGCGAACTGCATTTCCCAGAGGGCTTCGGAGTTACGTCATCAGCGAGCGCGGCTTTTTGCTGGCAAAGCCGGCTTTGGAGAGCTGCTGTGGCGGCGGCAACATGGCGGACGTGATAAATGTCAGTGTGAACCTGGAGGCCTTTTCCCAGGCCATTAGTGCCATCCAGGCACTGCGCTCCAGCGTGAGCAGGGTGTTCGACTGCCTGAAGGATGGGATGCGGAACAAGGAGACGCTGGAGGGCCGGGAGAAGGCCTTCATTGCGCACTTCCAGGACAACTTACATTCGGTCAACCGGGACCTCAAGTAGGTACCGGCTGCAGGGGCCGGGGTCGGGGACCGGTCCCGCTCCGACCCTGTCCCTACGTCGCTCGAGTCTTCCCAGGCAGGGGCTGTTCTCCATTTCCCTTGATCCCCGTTCTTTCTCTTCGTGCTCTCCAAGCCTCTGCCTGCCTCTCAGGGACACCTTATCACCATGCCCGCTTTCTCGTCTCGCTTCTCCTGGCCTCCTGGTCCTGTTTGTCTCCAGCCATCCTCGACCTCTTCTGTGGCAGTTCCATTCCTGACAAGGAGGCATGCTCTTCCTATGAAGTTCCGCTTCTCTGAGCTTGGCAGGTTTCTCACCTGTAGGCCCTCTGTGCCCCATCACGTCTGATCCGAATGTAGTGATAGTACAGACAGGACCTGATCAGTCCGCTCCAAACCCAAGTGCACCCGATCTGATTAGCCCCAGTTCCCTGGCCCTGAACTTGGACTTCATCAGTTCCACCACCACCACCCACCGGCAACCACGACGAAACAGACCAGGCCTTGAGCTATCTTCCCCCTTTCCCCTACCCTCTCCCAAACCACCTGATCAGTTTCCTCACTCCCACTCTCACTGCTCCTGTTCAGTTCCTTCCGCAGTAGAGACCTAATTTTCAGTCTCCTAACCAGTTTACTTACTTATGCTTAACGCCCCTGCTTCTTAATTTGTAGTCTTTTAGGGTTAAGGATTCCACTTTTCCTAGTCTTTCTTACAAAGCACCTTCTTCACTTATACTTTACAAGTGTTGTAGGAATTAAATGAGAGGATGTTTGCAAAGGGCCTGGCACATAGTCGGCACTTCTTGATTGCTTAGGTCCTGAACTTGCCTTCTCTTTTATAAGAGAGTCAGTCCTTCCCAGGAAAGTTAGAATTTCAGGATTTTTGCCTTTTACTTCTCAGAACTGACCTGAGTAGGGGAAAGCATTTGGTGAGCTAGTCATCCTTTGATTTCTGGACTGGTTGGATTTTTGTTTTTTCAACTTGGTCTCCTTAGTAACCAGATGGAAAGAGGAGGTAGGATGGAGGAGGAGGTGGAGGAGGTGGCCAAATGATGGGTGCCTTTTTGTTTTCCCCCAAGTAGTTGCCATAAATCACACACCCCTCCTCAACGCCCACATCCGCTTGCTGTTCTCTGGCACAGCGCCGAGCACCAGTTAATACTTTCCCTGCTTTGGGGGATGCACTGGCTATTCTTTCCTACCTTCTATTTTCTTTCCATTTTCTCTCCGAGTTACTTTCCTTTGTAATGTTCAGGATATTATAACCCTTCACCATTTTAAATAGAAACTTTAAGAGTGCTGACATTATCCCTTTGCCGTCTTAAATCTTTGTACAGTAGTGCCAAGAAGAAGGTGGCTGATGATTCCAAAATGAATGTGGCATAAGAAGCTGTTCCTAGAGAGTCTTTTGTTGGCAGTTTGGGACTGGCCCCTCAGAACGTACTCCTGGAATGTGCTCTTGTTGGCTCGCTTTCCCAAGCTTCTCGAGGGTTTTCCTGCTAGACTGAAGTGTGTTTGACACAGCCCCCTCGGTGGTGTCTTCCCATTCCATTTGTTTATTTTGTCTCTTCTTTGTTTTGTTAAGTTTTGCCATCTGTGAAGCATCACGTACAAATCTATCCCTATGTGAATGATAAATAATCATTTATTCAGGTACTTGCTGTTCTGCCAAGTGTAATGATCTGCACGTGGGTCTGAAAACGCTTAGTGAGAGGCCGTGTTATGCCACATTTCAAAATTCCAGAAAGTCTCGTCCCCACTGCAGAGATGAATTTGAGCTGTTCAATTCTGATTGTGGGAGTCTTATTGATTCTTGTGCCCTTATGTTTTTTTCCTCCTTTGGAATGGCACCAGGAAGCTCTGTTTTAAAGTCAGATAAACTCTCATTTAGGGTTTTGTTTGTTTGTTTTTTTGTTTTTGTTTTTTTTAAGTGCCCCAAATATTTTTTAACCTTTCAAAAACTGTTTCTTCTTAAGGGACTTCTGATGGATGGTTTGAAGAGCAGTCTTTGATCCTGGGGGTTGGCTTTACCTTGGAGTGTAAGTGGGCTTAGGTTTATTTGCCTTATCTCTTTGCTTTTCAGTGAGCTGGAACGTCTGAGCAATCTGGTAGGCAAGCCATCTGAGAACCATCCTCTTCATAACAGTGGGCTGTTAAGCCTGGATCCTGTGCAGGACAAAACTCCTCTCTATAGTCAACTCCTTCAAGCATATAAATGGTCAAACAAGGTAAGGGAGATGTAATAAATAGAGCTAATATATGGAAAGCCAAGTTTTCTTATATTCCATAAATGCAGAAAGCAAGAGTAAGTTTTTATTGCTTGTTATGTTCTTGATTCAGCATGGGGTTATAGAGTTGGAAGTTGTAGAATTTTTCTGTAATCTATTTTGTAGTCCTTTGAAGTCTTTGGGGATTCATGATGCTTAGGTGATTACATATTAAAAATTCTAACTCAGGTGTATTTAACCTGGAGACCGGGTATAGGGAGCAACTCTCATGAACCCCTTAAAATTATATGCAGCATGTTGTGGTATGTGCATGTGTATCTGGGGAAGGCTTCCTAGCTTTCATCAGGTTCACAGAGGAATCTGTGTCCCCCAGGAGGTGTCTAAATGTTTAGCTGCGAACATTATGTTCTTGACTTGTCTTGTCCTCTGTCACAGATGGATGAGCATGACTATAATACTGTTTGTTAGATGACTCTCTAATTACTTAGATGCCACCTAAGGGAGATTTTTCTTAACATGCTCTGTAGAGTTTGATATTCATGATTTCTTTCAGCAGGCAGGCCTGTGGCAGAGACCCTACGACAGCTTTAAGTGGAAAACTAAACTGTAGTTGAAAAATAACAGAAACAGTTAGGCTCATGAATCTGGAAACAGTTCGTTTGTTAATGAACAAGTTCCTTTTGTTTGGGTGCTATGTGTTGTGGCGTGCATGTGTGTACGGGCTTTTTATATTGATAGGGAACTAGAATATATATATACTTTAGGAATGATTTTGGAAGCTTTTTTATTATACTGTGCTGCCTCTTTGAATAATTGTTAGAATTGTTAGTTGTTTAACTGTATGCAGGGTTGTGCCCCCTCCAGTAATCCATTGGCATTTTCCTCTTTTCAGTGGTTTTTTTCTCCTTAGGTCTTGGATAAGAGATAAACCTTGAGAGTTTTCCTGGTGTGCAGAATTTTTTCTTTGAATTTCTCTTTGAGGGTGTTTTAGTATTCTTTGGTTTGAAGGGGAACCCTGGGAGCTGCATTTGTGATTTAGGAAGGTGATTTATCATGGGTTACTAAAGAAAGAACTTGAACCTCGAATGCTTACATGTAGCCTGTAAGGCCTTTCCCCAAAACTCTGGGCTGCCAGTGACAGAAACCCAACTGGGTCTAGATTTAGCCAAAAAAAAAAAAAAAAAAAGGCATGGGGGGACTTCACTGGTTCAAGGAACTAAAATGTTCAGGGAGTTACTTGTCTGTGACTGAGCTCAGGAGGATCAGGGTGCGTGGGTGGTGTGGCAGGAGCGTCACTCGCCTGCCCTCTCTAGAGACTGCTTTCCTTTCTTGGGCTGATGCTCTCCAAGGGGTAAAAAACATGGCTCAGCAGTTGTGGGTATACATAGTTCTTATACCTGGTGACCTCCCAGTGTCCATGTCAGGCTCTGAAAAAGGATTCTGGCCCAAACTTGATAGGTGCCCTCTGAGATGGTTCATTGCATCCATCGGTGGGATCCTCAGCTCAGAGCACCTGAAACACAGGAAATGGGGCTCCTTGGAGTTGGGAGAGAGGGAGTTCCCAGAAGGGATGGATGCAGGGCAGATAAAGAAATCACAGATGTCTGTTGCAGTTTTTCTAGGCCAGACGTGGGACTGTTCCAGCTCTACACAGATAGGTGTTTGGAAAAGGAAGCCATGTTGATGTATCCTGTGGGTAAAGTTCTCGAAATAGGGTACAGTGAGAAGGACTGTTCAGTGGTGGGAAGATTCAGGCTGATCTCAAAACCATGAGTGAGTGGGACACTTCATGGAAATGACTAGTCTTACGTTGAAGTGATGACACTGAATTTTTGAATGAAGGTAGTTTAATCACTGAATTGTTCCGCTATTAGAAGTTTCTACTTCGGCCGGGCACGGTGGCTCACGCCTGTAATCCCAGCACTTTGGGAGGCCAAGGCGGGCAGATCATGAGGTCAGGAGATCAAGACCACGGTGAAACCCTGTCTCTACTAAAAATATAAAAAAAATTAGCCGGGCATAGTGGTGGGTGCCTGTAGTCCCAGCTACTCGGGAGGCTGAGGCAGGAGAATGGCGTGAATTGGAAGGCGGAGCTTGCTGTGAGCCGAGATCACAGCACTGCACTCCAGCCTGGGTGACAGAGCGAGACTCCGTCTCAAAAAAAAAAAAGAAGTTCCTACTTCAACCTCTACCCTTGCCCCACAGTGGAAAATAGGTTGTATTAAGGAAAAGAAATGTTATGTATTATGTATGTGGAACTTCTTGTGCTGGAAATGCTACAGGTTAAAAATATCTGTATGCATTTATCCCAGATTATAAATCTCCTATGAGCAATGTGAGGGGGTGTCGAGGCTGCAGCCATGTCCTCGGCCTGCTGAGGTTCGGCTCCTGGAAAGGAGCTATGTTCTTTCACCAGCACGAGAGAACAGTTAAGAGACTCAGCCCCTTATTTTAGAGGTGAGCAAACTGAGGCCCAGTGAACTGACCTATTTACAGCTCCCCAAGCTAGACCAGAATTTGGGTTTCCTGACCTGATTCAATATTCTTTCCTCAAAACTTGATGTTTTAGTCCAGTTTTGCTTAAGGTTTTCAACTGTAGAAAACATTTTTTTTCCCCGTTTACTTGCATCCTGGAAACAATTCACATTATATTTTATTCATGAATCTGTATGTATTTTTCTAATTTTTAGTGATTTATCAAAGGGTGGAGATGGCAAATACATGGTACCTGGATTCTTAACCTATTGCTCTTTCTAGGGCAGACATCAGTAATCAACCATTGCCTTCTTCCCTGCTGAGGCTGTGTGTATATTGGCTTAGAATCCTTGCAACTCTCTGTTCTGGCACTAGGCAGTGACTGCCAATTATTCAGAAGAGGGTGGCAAGGAAAACATGTTTTTTATTTCTATTATAGCAGATAACGTCCTGTGCGACTATTACTTGTTTATACCTTACCTTTTTCTACAAGGGATTTAAAATAGATTATAAGAATACACAAAACCCTGAAAGAAAAGTGGGAAAACAAGGATGAGGAAGCCTATATACATTTCTTTAATAAACACAAGAAGTAGCCTCAAGAAATAAGCCAGTACTCTAATTTCCAGCTGGGGACATGGAAGAAGCAAATAATTAATTATATGTGTTTATCTTGCCTTTCCTACAAATGAAAGGAGCTTTTTAATTGCTAAAGCTTTCATCGTTCATCATTTTACCCTCAAAGAGTTTAAACCAGTAAGTGAGTTAATGTGTTAAGTGAAGTTTGGGGTAACTTGCCAATGTCAGCTCTATGCGCTATTGGCTAAGAATTGAAGGACATATGAGAAAGGCTTTGATACCCACCCATTATGAGATGAACTTTCTGTTTTATGTGCTGTTGGCTCTAAAAAAGTCTCGTTCATGCCTAATGACTAATTATTTTCTTTAGGGGATTTTGTAATTTTTGTAAAGTCAGTTGGAATATTAATTACATGGTACTTGGCATAATTGTTAGAATAACACGTTTAAAAATTAATCTCATCTAATGGAATGATGTCAAATTGCTGTGAGCAGCACTTTTCCCATACTGAATTGGGGGAAGAATGCAGCTTTTCACTATTATGCACCTATAGATAATTGTTCTGAGAAGGATGACAAGCTCTCTTGACGAGGGCAAAAAATAATTGGCATCAACGCTGTCCTTGCTGTAAAATAGTCAATGTAGACTTGATAGTGCTTATTATGTTCAGAGATGCGGAGAGTTAACCTGAACTTATTCTGAAGGTCCCCTTTTGAAGGTTTCTGGCATCCTGTCACCAGGCTTTTATTTCTGGCTTTTATTTTTTTTTATTTGTTTATGGCAGGCTACTTGTATATTTGCCTGGAAAAGCAGACTAAGACGTCCGCCTTTCCCTGGCGACATCTGAAGCTGCAAAGACCCCAGAAGTGTCACTTTTTACTGGGCTTGGGAAATGGGCCCAGAGCGAGGTGCTGCTGCTACCTTTTTTTTTTTTTTATGTTTGATTTTTTATTATAGAAAGAGCAGCTTTCTATTCCAAGAATATTCCATTGAAAAGTCTGAAGACATTTCCTCCGTCCTGCCTTCCGGAACCGTTCTTATCAGAATCCAGTTGCTTAATGACTAAGTTATTGCAAAGTTCACTTCTCACATCTATCTCTGAAGGCGCTCTTTTCTGTTTTTGCATCACAGAACTAACAGGGTTGGAATCGTTTTACGTTGCAACGCAGAGCCTTTCCTTTATGGACTCCGTCCTCTTTTAAGGGTAAACTATAAGGCCCAGGGGAGAGACACCATGTCCGTCTTGTTCCTTGCTGGGAGTCCCCAGCACCTAGCGAGGCGCCTGGTACACTGTAATCATTCAGTGAAGATTCGCTGAGTGAATGAAAGAATAAATGAATCGAAGCATTTTCTGTTGAATTTTTAATTTACAACCCTTTTGTGGTTTGCTTGCTTGTATTTTTGATGAAGTACAATGAGGGCATTTCCATTTTCAGCCATTACTGAGAAAGCCAGTTGTGGTGCTTGCAGATGGGAGGAAATTTGGAGATCTTATGATGGAGGCCAGGGCTGGGGGTCATTTGGAAGGCCAGGGTGAGGTCATTGGGTGAACTGATGATAAACTCTTTGAAGGCTGATTGTAGCATTTTTATCCACATCATCTGTCACCTGGTGTGCCCTTCTAATGGGACTTGGTGGAAGTTTTTTGGAGTTGCCTGAGTCAGGCTAATTTGAGCTGCTGCACCTGATGTCAGGTGTTCTGTGGCAGCTGCCATTTTGGCAGCAATGTGAAAACTGTCTGGGAAGAGGAAAGTCAACTCCACCAGCCTCTTAGGGTTATCCTACTTTGTGAGTTACCTATAACCAATTTCTGCTCGTGTTTTCCTTCCCACCAGGCCCACCCCTGATTCATTCTTCTCTCCATATAGCTGCTACATGTTCAGGGAACACAGATTCATTCAGAATGTAATAGGAAAGAAAATGACTTAAATGCCCCTCAAAGTTTAATCATCATGACTTTAGGATTGAGCACCCTTCTGGATTGTCCTTTTATTAGCGAAGGTGTTCTTTCACCTAAATCTAACCTGTGTAGCGCCCCATCACTCAAAATGAATTTGCTAGCATAGTGGGTTGGGCTGTGGTATAGACTGCTCTGGTTAGCCTTGCACCCTACACGCTCCTCCTCCCTCCCCACCTGCAAACCTTGGATACCGTGGGAGCCATTATGAAAAGAACAACCAACCAGAGAAAACAATGAAATTCAGCCAGTCTCCTGGACAGCTAGATATATGGTAGGATTCAGAAGTCAAGAAGGTATATCAAAAATATAAAAACCTAGATGTGAGTTCTGGAGTCAAGACTACCTGAGTTCTGATCCAGCTCTGTGCTTATACTTGAGCTCACAACCCTTGATACAAGGGAAAAAATTCTTTTTGAGTATCAGTTTCCTCATCTGTAGAGTGGGGATAATACTAGTATTTGTGTCATAGGGTTGAAGCGAAGATTGAGATAATGCGCATCAAATGTCTTCGGATAACTCACACATAGTAAGTGCTAAGTAAATGGTGGTTACAATGACCAGGCATAGTGATAGTACACATGTGTGTTCTCATTTATGGAATGCATGGTACTCATGCATATGTACTCGTTTATGGAATGTGTGTTACTTGTATGCACGTGTACTCATGGATTGCGTGTCACTCATATGCCTGTGTACTCATTTATGGGGTGTGTGTTATGCATACTCCTGTGTGCGTGTTCACGGGGTGCGTGTTATGCATACTCATGTGTGCTCATTTATGGGGCGTGCATTACTTCTGGGCCCATGTACTCATGGATTGCGTGTTACTCATATGCCTGTGTACTCATTTATGGGGTGTGTGTTACTCGTATGTGTGTGTGCCTGTCTGTGGGGTGCGTGTTATGCGTGCGTGTGTGTGTGTGCTTGTTGATGGGGTGCATGTATGTGTGTACTCACCATGGGGCGTGTGTTACTCGTATGCATGTGTGCTCGTTCCTGGACACGTGTTACTTGTATGCATATGTGCTCATTCAGGTGCGTGGGTTACTCATGTGCGTGTTCCTTCGTGCAGTGTGGGTTACTTGTATGCGTGTGTACTTGTTCATGGGGCATGGGTTACTCGTCTGCTTGGCGTGCTCGTCCATGAGGTGTGCACTACTCATATGCATGTGTGCTCATGGAGTGTTACTCGTATGCGTTTGTACTTATGGGGTGTGTGTTACTTGTGTGTGTGCTCATTCATGGGGTGTGCATTACTCATATGCGTGTGTACTCGTTTATCGAGTGGTGGTGTTACTCAGTGGTTCAGAGCATAGGCTCCAGAGCCTGACCACTCTGGCTCGCATGCTGTGTTACCTAACAGCCGTGAAGCTCACCTCTCTGTGCTTCAGTGCTGTATTCTCTAAGATGGGAATGATAATTGTACCCACCTCAGAAAGGTGTTATGAGGACTAAATGAGGTGATACAAGTAAAGCACTTAACCTAGTACAGAGTCAGTACTCTCCAGCGGCTGCTATTATTGTCTTAAGACAATGCTGAGGACAGATTCCAGGCAGTGGTGGCCCATTTTCCAGTGGCTTCTGCTCCCTCACCAGGCCTCCCACACCTGACTTTGGTATTCTCCTGAAGTTCTTCACATTGGAGATTCTGTTGGATAATCAGCACCTTTTCCACTGAGACAGCAATTCACACATTAATATGAATTAATGTGTTGGGGGGCAATTCTTTCCTCACAGAACCTGGGGGTGGAGGTAAGGGATTGGGGATTTGGTGGGGGGTGTGGGAATCGAGGGGCGGTAAAGGCAGGGCAAGAGTCCTGGGGACAAACCACAGGAGTAGTGGGAGGACTGTGGAGAGGAGGTGAGAAGGGCGTGTTCGGCCCCAGGCGGACATTTGTGCACACCAAAGGGGACTCTTCTCACCTTGGGACTCAGTGAGACCTAGGAAATCAGATCTGTTTTATCGTCTTCTCACCTGGTGGGAAAGGTCCTGTGGGCCAGTCTGGGATTTTTAGCCTTTTTTTTGAGACAGGGTCTTGCTCTGTTGCCCAGGCTGAAGTACAGTGGCACAGTCATGGTTCACTGCAACTTCAGCCTTATGGGCTCAAGAGATCTTCCTGCGTCAGCCCCCCAAGTAGCAGGGACTACAAGTATGCACACCCACGCCCAGCTAATTTTTAAATTTTTTGTAGAGATGGGGTCTCACTATATTGCCCAGGCTGGTTTCAAATTCCTAGGTTTAAGTCATCCTCCCGCCTTGGCCTCCCAAAGTGCTGGGATTACAGGCGTGAGCCACCATGCTCGGCAAGCTCTGTTTCTTGAGGACGATATCTGAACACAAAGGCTAATTTAGAACATTTGGATTCTCTCCAGGTTGTAAACTGGGTGCTTGTTATCAGCAGAGCTCTGGAGTCAGACTTCACTGGGTCTCAATCCTCATCCCCCTTTTCCCAGCTTTCTCATTTGGAATGAGTTGCAGAATGTGCCTTTGCCTCAGCCTCTTCATCAGTTCAATGTGGATAACAGTAGCTTCCACCTTCCAGGGCTGTTGTGGGGACTAAGGCATTGAGCACATTTGAGGGACCTAGGCCGGTGTCCAGTGTGGCACGCTTGCAGCGACTGTCCTTTATTCTTGCTCATTTTAATATGAACGGTAAAGCTGCGCCTGGCGGTGTGTGGTCAGGAGAACTCTGGACGGAGCATTCTAGAGAGCACTGTTCAGTCTCGGCCGTCCACTGTCCTGCTCTGTGGCCTCATGCCAGTGGCTTTCCCCGCCTGGGTTGCAGCTTCCTTGTCGGTAGGATGAAGGGTTGGGCTGGGTGATCTCTTCAGTCCCTTCCAGCTCTGCCCTGCAGAGGTTCATCGGAGTCATCAGTGCGTTTCTGTGGTCATGGAAACAAAAGTGTAATCCGAGGAATGGAGAGTATTTCCACCTCTTCAGCTCCAGTCCAGTAATGTTTCTGAAGTACACACAGCCTTTGTGTATGCTCCAGAGCATCTCAGAATATCCCCGAGTGCAGAGTGGAGCAGCAGCCCCCAGGGACTTTAGTGGAAAATTACCTTGCAAAGGTTCCGCAGACAGCATTCGCCTCTTGTAACACACCATGGGTAAATGTTACTGAAAATCAAGCCATACCCCTATCATTCGAAAGGGTTTCTATCCCAAGGCTTTGGCCCAATTCCATGTCTTTATGTTCTACTTATTAGTTGTGGTTTCTGAAAATAGTCACTTTATTGTTGCCTGGAATCAGGTTTGTGACTCCCTCATTCTTTTCTGTAAAAGAGCAGGAACTGTCTTTGGAAGGCTCACTGGCCGGCCCCAGGGAGGCTGCAGAGGCTGCTGGACGTGTGTCAGCCTGCCCCCTGGGAGCCCCTGGCCGTGGGGACTCACACTGATTCCCTGCTTGACTCTCTTCTATCAGCCTTTTCTGGGATGATCAGGTTTGTGTGGTCTGTCCAGAGCCTTCTGTAGATTGTAACCAGAGCCTATAAAGGGCATTTTGTCTTCTCTTCCAGGAATGTTAAGTAGAAAGGAAATTGTCTCCTGTCATTTGTCCTTATGCAAAATTGCACATTGGTGGTGGGAAGGAAGCATATCATTACATGTACAGAAGCCTCCCGTTTTCCTGTCTTCTCTCTTCATGGTGGTTTGGGCTGGGAGAAGGCCGCCGGGTTATTAGTGCTTCTCTCCCTTCTCTGGGCCATTTCATCTGTTCTGTGGCTGCACTTGCCAGCCACACACAGTGACATCCAACTCCATCACCAGGCTGGCTCCCTCCCCCGACATCCAGACCCATGTATCAAAGGGCCCCGCTGGACAGCTGCCCTTGGAGACTCACAGGCCTCTCAGACTGAAGCAGTCCAGAACTGAAATCCTCACCCCCACCACCAACCCGCTTCTCGTGGTGGGATGCCTTAGCCAGCCACCTGCCCAGATCCCTGGGTGTCATCCGTCGCTTCTGCCTGTCCCTCACACCCTCTGACAAATCTATTCATTCCCCCTCTTCACAGCCTCTCAGGTCTTTCCTCTCCATCTTGACTGCCGCTGCCTCTCCCCGGGCCTCCATTATTGCTCGGGGCAATGCCGCAGCCTCCCCACTGGTTTCTGGCCTGTAGTCTACCCTTTCTAATCTATTTTCCACTCTGCAGCTCTCGAGGGATCTTTAAAACGTAGAGATCTGATTTTGTCACTCTTCGGTGATTTCCTCCCTCTCTCTTAGGATGAATTCCAGCTCCCTCGCTGGCGCCTGAAGGCTTTCTAGTAATAATACACGGGAGCCCGAGTCCTTTGGCCGGCTTACCTCGCCTCAGTTTCCTCATCTGTAAAATGCCACAAATAGTCCTGCTTCTTACGGTAGCAGTGAGGATGACATGAATATTGCATGCGAGTGTGTGGCCCAAGGGGAGTGTCTGTACATGACCCGTTGACCGTTAGCAGTCCCAGTGCAGGCCTGTTGTCGTGGTCTGTTGTCGTCAACCTGGTCTGTTGTTGTGATCATGGTCTGGCACCAGTTGTTCTTCTAGCTTGTTTCCTCCCTCCCTTCTTGCAGGGGGAAGAAACCCTTTTTATTATGAAAACTTTTTATTATGCAAAATTTCAAATATACACAAAAGTGAGAGAATAATGACCTAGCTTCAACCATGAAGAACATTTTGGGCCGGTCGCAGTGGCTCACGCCTATAATCCCAGCACTTGGGAGGCCAAGGTGGGCGGATCATGAGGTCAGGAGAGCAAGGCCATCCTGGCTAACATGGTGAAACTCCATCTCTACTAAAAAATACAAAAAATTAGCCGGGCGTGGTGGCGGGCACCTGTAGTCCCAGCTACTGGGGAGGCTGAGGCAGAAGAGTGGTGTGAACCTGGGAGGCGGAGCTTGCAGTGAGCTGAGATCGCACCACTGCCCTCCAGCCTGGGTGACAGAGAGCAAGACTCTGTCTCATAAAAATAAAAAATGAAAAAAGAACATTTTGCTAAACTTGTTGCATGTATTTCCCCATCTCTCCCCACGTTTGCTTGCTTTTTTGGTAGGGGGAGGTGAGGACTGGAGTCCATATGTGAAAATGGAACCCAGACATCCTGCATTTCGTCTATGGAGACTTTAGTGCACAGCTTCCTCTCTCCCCACTTTCCCTGCTCTTCTTCTTATTGCCACTTCTAGTCTACAGAATTAATTGCGGTTCCCCAAGGGGCCATCATCTCTTCGTCTTGGGGCCTTAGCACTTGTTCTTCCTCCTCCTTTCTTTCTGTGGAAAACTCTTAGTCATTGAAGTCTCAGCTTAGTTGTTACCACCTCTGGGAAGCCAGGCTTTGAGATGCATCCAAATTAGGTGTTCCCTGTGTTTACCCCATGATTGCCTTTACTTGTCTGTTTTCCCTGCAAGATGAATCAGGCTTCTCCTGTATTAGCACTGAGGCTTTGGGCCAGTTACCCAACACCTGCTGGACTGTGAAACGGGCATGGTGCTGATCTCACAGGGCTGTTCTAAGCATCTAACTGGAAAATGTATGTCAAATTTCTAGTTCAGGGTTGAACACACAGTGGCATTTAATAAATGGTCATTATTGGGATTAATGATTTCTAAGTGTGCAATAAAACAGTATTTGAATGGAGTTAAAATGGAGCCTCTGAATCTCTTTCTCTGTCATTTTTAGATTGTGGTTTCTTTTCCTTCTGCATCTGCCTTCGTTTGCATCACCTTAACTTTTTCAGATTTTGGTTGTGGCTGTTGTCAGGTGCAGGAGCACTGAGAGGCAGGAGGCCTGGGAGTGAGTGCCAGGAGGCTTCCTCTCCAATTCTTTGGCTGCTATGCGCTTTTATTTTTATTTTTATTATTATTTTTTTCATTTTCTTTCTAGCAATAGAAGATTCCCAAACTACGCTCTGTGCTAATCTTAGGGATTCTCTGCACTGGCTCGGGACTTCTGGCCTGTGTGCGGGAGGGGAGCTGGGGCATCTGTTTTGCCTCCTGTTCTCTGCACTTTTCTTTGGCTTCTGGAACTTGCTCTCTGCATTTCCTTTGCTGTAGTCACTTACTTGTTTTGGGAGGTACCAGCTTACCACAGTTTCTTGGGCTTGGTGAGGCTTATTGTTGGGGCCAGTCCCTGCCCAGGGTCTTGGCTCAGCTTCTGCTTTTCCTTGCTGACCTCTCCAGATGAAGAGAACTTCCTAAGACCCTCACATCACACAGGGGATGGTTTGCTCATCTAGTACTTGCTGGGAAGTCAAGAACTTTGTTCTCTTTTTATCACATTGCCAAACTTGTTTCATCCCTGGGATTGGAGGCTGTGTCTGAAGTCTCCTCCAGCCTCATCTGTGGCTGCTCTGCGAGATGCACCACGGGTCAGCTGCAAGGAGCCTGCAGAGGTCAGCTGTGCCCTGCTGCTCGCCATGCCTCCGCCTGGAATGCCTTGCACTTTTGCGAATGCATTTTCTCCTCCAGCCCTCTTAAAATGTCTCTTCGATGACGACCAAGCAGAGCTTAGCTCAGCCGGCTTTGCCCCACAGCCTTTGGGCAGTCACGCTGACCACACTGTGGCTGCCTGCTCTCTGGGTCTGGCCCCGTTCTCCAGGGTGGGGACCGGAGTCATCTTGGAATGCCTAGCTCTGAGTACAGAGCAGGCATGCCGTAATTGAGCAGCTCCTCTGCCATCTTTCCAAGCACACTCCAGGGACTGTACTTCCTTGGACTGTTAGGGGACCTTGGTGACGAGGTTGGGCATCACATCTCATTTGATAGAGAGTGACTTGTCCAAGGCCGTGCTGCTAGCTCTCTAACTGGGACCAGCAGTATTTGGCAGCTATAAAAGGGAATGTCAGTAGAATGTCCAGAAAAGCAGAGAGGTTTCTTCTACCATTGAGGCCCATTAAGATACTGACTTTTCCCCCTGGGTGGCCCCCATCGGTACAGCAGGACCAGTGGTCTGTCCACATGATATACCAAAGGGAATCACTGGGGACAGGTATGATCCACAGACAGCCATGTGGGGCCCAGCTCGGGCATGGACACAGCTTAGAGGAATTGCCCTGACCTTTATGAGGAAGGCAGCTGCAGGCCTCTCAGATTCAGGAGCGGCAGGCACCCTTGTGTGCGTTAACCTCTAGCTATGATAAGTTGGGATCTGAGCAACTCACTGGCGTCTTTGCAGGGCGTCTCATGAAAGAGAAAGGTACTGCCCAGGAGCCCCTTACCGGGGTGGAAGGGGACACCAAAGAATGGCTGTGTCAAGACAGGCACCACCCCTGCGCCTTTTTGTTTTAAACAGGGATTGTACTTGGTCGCCCATTGGGTTCATAAGATGAGATACTCGCCGCTCTTTTCCTTTCCCTGTTTGTGTGTGTCTGTGTGTTTTAGCACTGGAGGGTTATGGTAGACCACTGTTATTTTTAGTCAGTAGGCTTCTCTGATTATTGATTACTTATCAGTAGTTCCCACCACTGTGTGTTCTGGTCTTGGCTCTCTCTGGATGCCGCTAAATGTGTTAACTTTTGAAGGGTGAGAGTCTGTGGGTTTTGAATGTGTATATGCATTAACGTGTGAGAAGATGGTCGCACTTGCTACCAGTGTGCTAATTCTTAATCATTTCCAAACTGTGTTTTTGGATAGTGTGCTTTTTGCTAGGAACTATCCAGTGCATCCCGTCAGTACGCATTTATTGAGCACCTCCTGCATTCCAGGTGCTGTTCTAACACAGTGAATGAAGCCAGTAAGTTCCCACCTTCCTGGTCAACAGAGGAGTAAAGTGCCTAAAGCACCTGGTTTTAGTAATAATTTCTGGCCCTACTGCTTGTCTTTTTTTTTTTTCCTTAACCAGTGGCCTTAAATGCCTCAGCTTACCAGTCCTTACTGTCAGAACAGAACATGACAGAGTGCCGGGTGACTTAAATCGGCAAATGTAACTTACCTAAAGCAGTGTCTGAACATGAAGGAAATTTTGTCTTGCTATCTTATCTTATCTTATCTTGCTGGTATCTTAAATATCGCCCAGTTTTTATAGCATGGTGTATTTTAATTCTGCTCCACACTTAATGCAAATGCAGATGTATTGTTAGCAATATACCCTTTCTGGCTTATTTGCCCTTGGCTTGGCACCAGTTTGCCTTTATCCTTTTCTAGCCTAAGGCTGTGCTCACTTTAAGGGATTCTCATTGATTGGAAGAGAACACTATATATCTTATATTTCTGGCCCATTGAGGAAAAGCAACCACTCAATCAGCTTTAGGGTTCTATCAACCTCAGACCTGACTCAGTTGGTCTGTTTCTATCATGAGATAACTTTCTACATGTTCTTTGAGATATGTATTGGTGACTCTGTAGCAAAGAAGCTACACATTTGTTATTCCTTGTATTTTGGACTGGGTCTGTTTACATCTCTAGATCCCCAAAGGCTGATTTTGGCTGTGTGTGAGACAGGCCTTATTCCCTGACTTCAGCACCTCCTCTGGGCATGCTGGGTTCCCGGATGCTCTGTATTCTCTTGGTGTGTCCGACCACCCACCTGCTCTTCATCCAGTCATCCAGTCATAGCAAGATTTATCTACCTTGCCATTTAAAATCACACTTGGCATTCAGCATGTTTCCCAGAATTGAATGCATTGATTCAAAATACTACATCATCCATGTTGTTTGTGATGAGAATTGGAATCACCCGAGTTTCAAGATAGACAGAATTCTTGATGTCTTAGTGAGCAGAAAATGACGAAGTGACCATTGAAGAGCTTTGTTTAGCGACAAGGCGGAAGTACGTTTTCCTTCCAGTGTCTCCATGATAGTTTCTGTGTGCTTTAGATCCTCTCCAAGTTTCTTCCACTTCACCTGCCAAATGGCTTTGAAGACACTCCTTTTTCCAGGTGGTGAATGCACCTAGATCGGGCTGGCATATAGTAGGCGCCCAGTAGGTCTAAGTTTTTCTCTCATTACCCCAAGCTCCCATCCGCCATTCCCCCTGCCCCTGAACACTTGAGCGATGGAGGTGTTCCTGCCTAACTAGATTCTCTTCAGACTCAGCTTGGATAGCATACATACCAGCTCCAAATGCCTTTAAAATGTTTAAGAAACTAGCAGAGGATTATGGAGGCCAACATTCCTCTATCCCTTGTTTTTCCCAGTCTAAAACAGAACAGTCCGTGTTAATTTTAATTGCTTGGATGAGCTCAAACATTGAGATTTTAATGCATTTTCACAGTAGCTCAGACAGCATAACCACATTATCCTGCTGGCAGTTGGTTGGAATCCTTGGCCAAAACGTTGTACTTGGGGACCTCAGCTCAAAAAGCCGGAACGTGGTAATTTCCTAGCGAGATGTCTTGTGGGGAACGTTGCTTTTCCTGTTGAGACTTCCTCCAGATAGTGAAGTGTTGTCCTTCTCAGTCACGTAGTGGTGGGTTCATACTGCTTTTAAGGAGGATTTCAAAGCTCTTGGCTAGCTGAGGGGGTTTCTGGGGGAACTGCTTTATTCTTATGAGTTGCAAAATGGAAAAGGCCTATTATAGGCCTCCCATAAGCAACCCAGATGGGAACATTGTCACTGTCTGCAGCCTGGCGTGCTCTGGAAGGCACTTCCCAATGACTGCATCTCCCATCTCCTCAGATGATACTGATGAGTTTGCTGCTAACTGAATGAACAAATACTCCCACCCTGTTTCAGGCCATCTTCTGTCACTAGGACACTTGCAATAGCTTCCTCACAGGCGGCCCTGTCTTACACCTAGTCCTTTTCCCACATAGTCAGAGTGACCTTTCAAAATGCAAGTTTGATCACATAACTGTCTTGCTGAAAATGTATTGATGGCTGGGTGCAGTGACTCACACCTGTAATCCCAGCACTTTGGGAAGCTGATGCTGAGGACGGCTTGAGCCCAGGAGTTCAAGACCAATCTGGGCAACATCGTGAGACTCCATCTCTACAAAAAAAATGAAAAAATCAGCCAAGTGTGGTGGTATGCGATAATCTAAGTCCCAGCTACTCAGAAGGCTGAGGTGGGAGGATCACTTGAGCCCAGGAGTTTGAGGCTGTAGTGAGCTGTGATCACCCCACTGTACTCCAGCCTGAGTGACAGAGTGAGACCCTGTCTCTGAAAAAAAAAAAATGTATTGATGACTCCTTCTGATGCCCAGGATGAAGACAGACTGCATCATGTAGCTCGCTATGGTCCAGGTCTGGCTCCCATAGCACCCCGGCTCTGCTACTTAGTCACCTTGAGTCACCATATGCGACCTGCTGGCCCATGCTACTGCCTGAGCTGTTGCCGTGTTCAGGTGGGCCCACCTCACTTTATGCGTGGCGAATACGTTTTCATTTTTCTGTATTTGTTACTTGAGAGTCTTTTCTAACTCCCCAAGTTGGGGCGAGGCAGCCCTCCTGTGTGCTTCCGCAGGCCACTTTCCCACTCCCGTGTTGCCCACATCATGGCCTGATTCATGCTGGAGTGTAAGTACTGATTGCCTGGACAGGGCCTGGGGCCAGATGGGCCTGTTCCGCATTGTATTTCCAACATCTAGCAAGTCCAGCAGAAGAAAACAAACTGACAGAACACTTTCAGTTAGATGAGTAGCTTCATTGTCTTTGAAGACAATATGATCACTTTAATTGAGCATATTTTTGAGAGGAGGTAGCAGCACAGGTAGGATTCCAGGCCCCCTTTCTGGAGGATGGTGGGAGATGACTGCTAACCCATGTGTCTCCAGAGCACACAGCTGCTGCGATGTCCGTATTGGCCTTATGCATTCCACTCACAGCTCGGCTTGCTGAAGGAGCATGCATATTAAGGCTTGTTTTTTTCTTTTTTTAAACTAGTTTGGGGATACAAACAGAAGGTAAATTATCCTGATTATTTTGAGGCAGTTATGAAAAGGGCAAAGAAAGGACACAGTGAAAGTCATAGAGACACCTTATGTTTATTTTAGGCCTTTACAGTTTCTGAAGCATGGACATGCCTGTCATTGCATCAAGCCAGGAGCAGCTGCGATGTATGGGGTCAAAGCCTGGGCTCTGGGGCCCAGTGGGTGGCCTGGGTGCCAGCCCTGCTGCCGCCCTTTAGTAACTGGTGACGTTGTTCAACTCACTCCTGTTTCCTGATCTGTAAAATGAGGTTGATGGCAGGAGTGATTTGTAAACAAGGCATTTTATTAATACAATGTTTAGACCCTTCTTAAAATACAACAAATTTTATAGTGATTAACATGTTATGCTCTATAAAAGTTTATTATAGACCATTCAAACTAAAACAATACAATTTGAAAGTATGCCACATCAACTTCACTTACAAACTACTAGCAGTGTCAGTGTAAAAAGCAGTATCTTACAACCAAAATCAAAAGGTCTAAAGTACGGTTGTTTTTATACCTTAGCATCACCTCCAATTCTAACTTTGCTGGGTGAGACATACCCTCCCATAGCCACTCCTTGGCCCTAAGGGACAGGGCCTGCAGGAATGTGCTGTGAATAAGGCACCGTTGGTCCTTTTAGCTCTGACTTACTTTTCATTTGGAGAACTTATGTCTGAAGTTAAGGTTCAACCTCCATCCCTCAAGGTTTCACCCACATCCTTTTGCTGCCCTCCTTGCTGTCCTTAAGTGTCCTTTAGTGTCGGAGAAATGGTTGTAGATGCAGAAAGGCTCTTGTATCAGTACATTAGTTGATGAAGAAAGAGCTACTTGTAGGGTGACAGCAGATGAAAAGAAAGTTAAAACTGGTAGACACTGTCCTCTGAAAGAAAAAAGGGAATTTTTTTTTTTTTTTTTTTGAGATGGAGTCTCTCTCTGTCACCCAGACTGGAGTTCAGTGGTGTGATCTCCACTCACTGCAGCCTCCGCCTCCCGGGTTCAAGCGATTCTCCTGCCTCAGCCTCCCGAGTAGCTGAGATTACAGGCACCCGCCACCATGCCCGGCTAATTTTTGTATTTTTAGTAGAGACGGGGGTCTCACTGTGTTGGCCAGGCTGGTCTTGAACTCCTGACCTTCAGTGATCTGCCCGTCCCAGCCTCCCAGTGTGCTGGGATTATAGGCATAAGCCACTGTGCCCAGCTGGGAAATGTTTAAAACACTTTAACTGAAAACTGAATTTTGAAGTTGAGCAACACACTGTGCTTGGTGGGGACTGTAAAGGGTTTCCTATAGAAACTTGGAAAGGGAGGCCCTCAGAGGAAGCTTCTATAGACATGGAGCCATCATGTGGAACTGTGAGGTAGTGAGTTGGGTGGGAGGGGGAGTAGTAATTTTTGCTGTCCCTGTGCACATTTGTCCAACTGATGAGAAAAGCCTTTGGGAGTTGGCCTACATCAAATTTGCCTTATGACAGGTATATCTGTATCTTATGGGTGTACATGGAACTGGCAGCCAAAGAGGTCAAGCTTGTGTCTACAGCTTTTTGTCAGCATTCA
Source organism: Colobus angolensis palliatus (assembly GCF_000951035.1). Lineage (NCBI taxonomy): Eukaryota > Metazoa > Chordata > Mammalia > Primates > Cercopithecidae > Colobus > Colobus angolensis. The sequence continues at coordinate 2,580,483 of NW_012122931.1, forward strand.
TCTTCTTCCGCTGTGTCTGTCTGCCAGTGGTGATGTGTCTGCATTTCGACAAGATGGTGTGTCACTGCCTCCCCCAAAGCAGGGGGCCACCCACTTCCTCATTCTCCCATTAATCTCTATACATGGGGGTCATACCTACGCTAATCAGTGATTCTTCTATGAAAGAAATGGAAACTGAAATTTTGTTAATTTGTTCGTGTTTTTCTACCTTGAAACCAACTTCCCAGCAGCGTTAGGTAACTAGATCAAATCCAAGCTCTGCGGTTTCTTTACTATGTCCTTGGGCAGGTTGCTTGACCTCCCCTGAGTCTCAGTTTCCACATCTTTAAGTGGAGAGAATCATGGTTCTTACCTTCTAGGATGTCTGTGAAGACTCAGTGAGCTAACCCTGGTAAAGAACTTAGCTCAGGGCTGCCTTAGTGTCAGCTCTGAGGGGTATGATAATGAAATGTATTAGTGAGCATTGGTACTAACTATAACGACAGTCACCTACCTGCGCTGCTCTTCAGACTGAAGCGAGGAAGTTGAGGAAGTCGTGCGTCCCTGTATCACATCTCAGCAGACAGGGATCTTCAGCTGGGTTTTGGGCAAGGCGCATTAATGGCTGCTTTCCCGAGGATTTATTTCCAGCCGTGATGTACAAATGGCTGTGGGTGTTGAGGCTGTAATGGATCTTGTGTTTAAGGCTTCTACTGTCACGGCTCAGCAGAGCCCTCCCTCGGCCCGCCCCTCAGATTGCTGCCTCTGGCTCGGAGCGTGACTGCATCTCTCGGCCCCATCACCTGCCAGCTCTGAGCTGGTGGCTGTGAGGCGCGGCCTTGGCATTGCTGGCAGGTTGGTCTTAGGAGAAGCTAGGCACTAGAGCTTGCCAGCACAATTTGTACTTTGATTAATTTAGTTAATCTAACTATGTTGTGTCAACCTGAGAGGATCATTATGCACAAATCACTGTTGAAACTTGAAGCTGGCCTCCCTTTCACTAAGCCCCCAGGCTGGTTTGTAGTGCTCCATCAGAGTCTTTCTGAGGGTGATTCTGTTCCTGTTGCCCTCTCTGAGATACCAGACTTTCTCCAAAGTTCAAGTTAGAAGCTTTGAAGAAAGGACTTGTTTGGATTCTGGTCCCGTATGTTGTGTCTCACTTGCGGAGAACTGTCCCCTTTTATCTTTGCATGTGAGTTAAATTTCATTTTTCCGCTAAGTAGTGTGAGTCTGTAGCTGACTGCTGCTGCTGCTTCTTTCAAGTCAAGTGGGATTTTCAGAATGGGGCCCGAGTGGGCTTAAAAGTTCCTTCAGGGATGGGAAGGAGGTGTGCATGGGGCGGGGGGAAGGGTGACGCTCACCAAGTCGCTTCTGTTTTATTGAATGTAAAGTGCCATAAAGTGTAAGACGCTTCATTCTTTGTACCACTAAGAAAGATAAAGCACCACCACAGGTAATTTTCCGACACTGTGATCATAAGATGCATCATTATTTCAGGTTTTAGAATAAGTGAAATGTGATATGTTGATAATGGGGCTGGTTATAAAATCCTTAGCTTTTGATGCGGTTTCACTGAAGTTGTGGAGATGTGGATTTGGAGGACCCAAATATTTGTGTCATCCAGTGACCTTCACATGACCTTCTATAGTAGTCCGTTCTCATGCTGCTGTGAAGAAATACCCGCGACTAGGTAATTTATAAAGAAAAGAGATTTAATTGACTCACAGTTCCCCATGGCTGGGAAGGCCCCGAGAAACTTACAATTGCACTGGAAGGGGGAGCAAACACGTCCTTCTTCATATGGCGGCAGGAGAGAGAAGTGCTGAGCAAAGGGGGAAAAGCCCCTTATAATACTATCAGATCTTGTGAGAATGAACTCACTGTCACGAGAACAGCATGGGGGTATCTACCCCATGATTCAGTTACCTCCCACCGGGTCCCTCCCACGTCATGTGGGGATTATGGGAACTACAGTTCAAGATGAGGTTTGGGTGGGGACACAGCCAAATAGTACCATCTTCCAAGTTGCTAAAAAAGTAATGTACCCATCTCTCTGTGAAGTAGGAAGAGGGAGACCAGCATCCCTAGTTATGCACAGAAAGATTGGAATATTGTGCTTTTTATGTGTGACTTTCAGATAATCACATTCTACATATTTTCACTCAGCTTAAAGTTTTCACTTTTAAAATTGGTGGCCAAGCCTCATATAATTCTTAACTTTAAAAAAATAGGATTATCGCTTGACGCTTTTTTTTTCTTGAGGATAGAACATTCCACTGTGTTAATTTATTATTTTGTTTATTTTTTAGAAATTAGGTTTTACTATATTGCCTAGGTTAGATTCAAACTCCTGGACTGCGGTCCTCCTCCTGCCTCATTCTTCCAAGTAACTGGGATTGTTGGCACATGCCATGGCACCGGGCTCCACTCACTGGGCAACACAGTCCTGATGTCTCCTTTGTTGTCACCAGGGAGGGCTGAGGAAGTGGAGTCGGCATTGACAATTTGGGAGTCTGGAAGAAAGATAAACTCAGGAGGTCTTTTCACTTTCATGAGTAATGTTTGGGATCACCTGTTAGGAAATCCAAGGTACAGGCAGAATTTTCTAGTCACTCCCTAGATGAGTATCTGGGAAACTGATTTAATTGCCATCATATCGGCTTATGTTTATCCTAGAGCAAATGAAGTTTAAGGAGGTCCCACTAAGTTATTCCTGATTATTTCAGTCTGGAAACTAGCTGCAGATGCAAGAGAATGTTTAAACGCCATAAGGATGTGACCTGTGGCCCACGCAGCCCAGCTCTGTTCCCTCTTGAAGGCACACCAACCACTGGCAGACCTTTGCTGGTGCTGCCTCCATATGTGATTCCCCGTAGAAATAACTGCTCACAGCAGAGCACAGCCCAGATTCCATTTGTTTCTCATCTGGTCCCCAGTAACTTGTGAATCTAGACTAGATTGGTTTGCCAGATGAGGACGCTAAGCCTCCGGGAGGACACATGCCTTGCCTAAAACCAAACAGCACTGGATGGCAAAGCGCTGTAGACCATCCTGTTTGGTGGGACTGGCAGAGGATCACCTCAGGTGGTGTGCTTTTGTCTAGGCTCTTGTGATTAAGAGGCAAAGATTCACTTGAGTTCATGTGAACAAAAAGGAAGCATTATTTGGGTGTTTTGTGGGACCAGAGAGCAAACAATATAGCCAGACCTTGCAAGGGCCTGGCACCAAGGGATAGTGCAACTCCTTTGTGAGTCTTGGTGCTGTGGGGCCCCATGGTCCCTTGTCTCTGCTTCCTCATGAGTCTCTATCAGGCTTTGCTGTCAGCAGATGGGTGTACTTGTCAGGGCATGATGGCCGCGTGGCCTCTGAGTTTATATTACCTCAGCGTCGGTGAGCCATATGAGCCGAATGAAGAATCTTTAGTTCCATTTTTTGAGAGAGCATCTGAAGCCAGCTCTTTGTTCTGGTCCACTGAATGTGTCCATGGAGTTGGGGTGTACAGTTCTCAGAGACAGAGGGGTTACGCTGGACTAGACCTGAGTCATCCTCTGCAAGGTGTGAGCCTTCTGTCACGGTGTCTATACCTTCCCTAATCTGTGAAAGTCGGGAAGTTGCTTTTCTGAAATAGCTCATACAGGTTGAGTATCCCTTTTTCAAAATGCTTGGGACCAGAGGTTTTTCGGATTTTGCATTACACTTACCAGTTGAGTATCCTGAATCCAAAAATCTGAAATCCAAAATGTTCCAATGTGCATTTTCTTTGAATATCATGTTGGCACTGAAAAAACTTGGGATTTTGGATTTTGAGATTTGGGATTCTCAACTTGTACCTGCTTGGAAGTTGGTGGTATTTTCACCCAGCGATTCTCATTTTATCATTGGGATGGGAGGCCGGGCACTGTGTAATTATTTACTAGGGCATCAGCCTTATACATTTGAAGTTTGCTGCTTCTTTTCCCTGTCATGACTGCATCAGCTAGGACTCCGCTAAGATTTTGAAAGAGGATTAATCTTTGTGTTCCTTGCATAAGCAATGTCTGTTGTAGAACTAATAATGAGGTATAAAAAATGCTAGTATATGTCTGACTTAATGAAGTCACCATAATGAAGGCATGAAACAAGCAAATATGCCGTAGTTATTTTGATGGAAATGTGAGCAAATGTTATGCCTGGTATATTTGAGGATAAAATTGCAATTTTAGGTGCACAGCGGTATGACATGATGATGAAGCACATGAGCCCTGTCTGATGCCAGGTTCAGACCCTGCTTTTACCACTGCCGTCCTGGCTGTCCTGGGGGGCGCACTGATCTCCTTTTGCTTCCTAATCTGAAAAATGGACCTAAGCATGGCAGCTGCCTCTGTGGGTTGTTGTAAGGCTTCAATGAATTAAATCCCCTGACGTACTTAAAGTGGCGTCTGGCACATCATAAGGACTCAATAGATGGCTACTTTTCTTAGCATTGTTAATCATTACAATTGGACTGTGGTGGAGGTTTGACTAAAATGAGGCTTTTGTGTTATCTGTGGATTTAATGGTCTTGGCTGCTCTCTTGGTTCCAGTGAATGGATGGATAATGGGGAGTCTTCTCAATACTGTTATTAGTCCAGATGCTTTACCTGTCCTAATGTTCTGTCTTAGAGGTGGCTTATCAGTGCTATGAGTGAGTATAAGGCATCTTAATAGCAGATTTCATTTGTGGTTTGCAGTGTGAGTTGACCCACATCTAAATCTTCCTTGATCTAATCATCTTTGCTGTCCTGTTTGATCTTGTAAATATTAATTTAGTCTGGTTGTTCATGTGGTTTTCAATGGTCCCAAGGTTAATTACTGTATTTTGTTTATAAAGTACTTATAGATGGCTAGACCCATTGTGGAGGACTTACAAAAGCTCCATCTGGGTTTAGGCCTGCAGACTTGCAATAAAACTTGGTGAGCGTTAATGAAAAAGAATTTCCAACTCTTTACTGTTTTGGTCTGGGAGATTCCTGCTTGGGTCCCTTGTTTCAGGAAATATTGGGGGCATAACTATTTTGCACCTTTTTCTATTTGCTGGCAGAAATGAGGAGTACTTAATCCTGTCTCCTAATTAGGTACTGGATTGGGAGTACCTAATCCAGCGTCCTGAGAATGCTTGGTCATTTAGGAAATGCTTCTTGAGGGCCCACTATGTGCAGGGATGTATGCTCAACTGAAGGCCCTGCCTTCACAGTGCTTCCAGGGCAGTGAGGGGGACAGCAAGGAAGCAGATCCACAAGGTACAGGGCAGGAGGGAGCAGTGAGGCTGGGATGGTCAAAGAAAGCGCCCTTCTGAGAGGATTGAGGAGGAGGCAGCACTGGTGAGGGTACCCTAAAGAAGACCGGAGGAGAGCGTTGGCCTGCCCCAAAGGGTGTCTGCTTCTAACAGGCAGACGTGGAGGGTGGGGGAAGGGCAGGAGAATATTCCAGGTGGAAAGGACAGTTTGAGCAAAGGTAAACAAAACAACTAGGTTCCTAAATTTCTTAATCTAAGAAATTAGATTTGCAGGTGTGTTAGGCTGTTCTTGCGTTGCAATAAAGAAGTACCCAAGGCTGCGTAATTTATGAAGAAAAGAGGTAGTGCGACATGATGGCTCATGCCTATAATCTTAGCACTTTGGGAGGCCGAGGCAAGCGGATCTCTTGATCCCAGGAGTTTGAGATCTGGCAACATGGCAAAACTCCATCTCTACAAACAATACAAAAAATTTAGCTGGGTGTGGTCGTGCCTCTGTAGTCCCAGCTGCTTGGAAGGCGAGAGGATGGCTTGAGCCCAGGAAGTGGAAATTGCAGTGCACAGAAATCCCGCCACTGCACTCCAGCCTGGGTAATAGAGTGAGACTCTGTCTCAAATAAAAGAAAAGAGGTTTAATTGGTTCACTGTTCTGCAGGCTGCACAAGCGTGGCGGGACATCTGCTGAGCTTCTGGGCTTCTGGGGAGGCCTCAGGGAGCTTTTACTTATGGCAGAAAGTGAAGTGGGAGCAGACACCTCACATGGTCAGAGCAGGAGCATTGGGAGGAGAGGGGCCGTGCTGCACACTTTTAAAGGAGACGTCAGTATCACCAGTACAGCACTAAGCCATGAGGGATCCGCCCCCCTCACCCAAACACCTCCCTCCAGGCCCCACCTCTAGCACTGGGGATCACATTTCAACATGAGATTTGGGCAGGAACAAATATCCAAGCTGTATCAGCATGCTACCTTCTTGGGTTTTTGTTGTTGGTCCATACTCCCATATTATCTATAGTTTTGATTACTTGGTATCTTTTTCAGCAATTTTTTTTTCTGAATACATTTGCTTTAAGAAGGAAATTTTGTCACTTATTTAATCTATTTTATTTATAATTTACATATTATATATAATATATATATTTTTCCTAATAGATATTACAATAAATATATAAACACTAAAATGAGAAGCAGTGTTCCCCTGGGATCTACCTAGGAATCACCTGGTAGTGAATACCATGTGATTCACAGTGTACCACTGGTGACAGTGGTACACCTCACACACTTTGGGGAACTCTGTATTTGGCTAAGAGGCTCACTTATTTTGCCTGAAAACTTGGAGAAAAGCAGGAGAAGCAGAGCAGGAAGATGGGGAGTGTGGCCCAGAGTTACCAGCTGGATCTGGAACCAGGCAGCCTGGGTCCATAGCCTGCTTCTGCTGTTTCCCAGCTGTGTGACTTCAGGCATGTTGTTTCATGTCTCCGTGCCTCAGTTTTCTCTTGTGAAATGGGATAGTGTCCACCTTATAGGGTTATTGTGAAGATGTGGTAATGTCTGTAAATTATTCACTACAGAATTTGGGACATAGTAAGCCCCTCAATAGATTTTCCTTTTTTTTTTGGTTACAAGAGGTAAGCATTTCTGCTGGGTACCCAAGTCTCTTTCTCTCTGGTATACTATATTCAGATCTTTGGTGCTCATCCTAACGAAATGAGCACCTCTGTACCCCATTATTTTTTTCCCTTACCATGTTTTCTCAGCAGCCAGCCTAAAACTCACAGGTGTCTGAGCAGCCCTTTCATGGGAACCTTAAAGAGCACCCTCATAAATAATGGAAGGTGGATTAATAGACAGTTGGATAGAGAAGGTGTCGTGTGTGCATGCCATGGAATACTACTCAGTCATGAAAAATGAAATTATGTTTAAGGTGGATTAACAGACGATTGGATAGAGAAGGTGTCGTGTGTGCATGCCATGAAATACTACTTAGTCATGAAAAATGAAATTATGTTTAAGGTGGATGAACAGACGATTGGATAGAGAAGCCATGAAATACTACTTAGTCATGAAAAATGAAATTATGTTTAAGGTGGATGAACAGACGATTGGATAGAGAAGGTGTCGTGTGTGCATGCCATGGAATACTACTCAGTCTTGAAAAATGAAATTATGTTTAAGGTGGATTAACCGACGATTGGATAGAGAAGGTGTCGTGTGTGCATGCCATGGAATACTACTCGGTCATGAAAAATGAAATTATGTTTTTTACAACAGCATGGATGGAACTGGAGGTTATTAAGTGAAATAACTCAGAAACAGAAGGTCAAGTACTGCATACTCTCACTTGCTAAGTGGGAGCTAAATAATGTGTACACATGGACACAGAGAGTGGAATAATAGACATTGGGGACAGGGAAAGGTTGGACGGGGGAAAGGTGGAAAGGTGGGAGGGTGGGAGGGGTGAGAGGGATGAGAAATTGCCTAATGGTGACAATGTATACTATTCAGGTGATGGTTACCCTGAAACCACTATTTTTTTTTTAAAAAAAGAGAGAGAATGGTATGGACAGGTAATTTCAGTTGACTTGGAATGTGGTGTGGAAACTCTCACTGCACCTGTGTTTGGTTGGGCTTTGCTGCAGAGAGATTTTTTTCCCCTGTGTATGTATTTAAATCTTAGCTTTGAAATGTGACCTCTACAAAGAGTTATTAGGCTTTATCCTGATAGCTATTACATACTTCAAAAACCTATATATTGTATAACTCCTAGATCACTACTGTGTGGATTTAACCTTCATTATTCAACCTCAAAATAGGGACTGTTTGCAGATTAAATGTCTGCTCTCGTCCACAGTGTTTTGATTTTGCTTCTGAAACGGAAGTTCATAGACAAATAACTGATCCCTCTTAAAGGAAATGTACAAGAATAAAGTTGTCTTGAGGCGACCTTGTCAGAGCCAGGAGACCCAGGGCCTGCTGGTGCTGTTTTCGCCCCTTGGTGTTCCTTTTCTGTGTCGCCATCCATCTCTGCTTGTCAGAGCTGCGGTGCTGCCCACTCCTGTCTGGCGAAATCTCATGCTTGGGCTGGATGAAGCAAGTCACGGATTGAATGGAGCCATGTTATTTTCTCCTGTTGCCCTTTTTCCTGGAACACAGTTGTTTTGTTTTATTCATCTTTTGATCAACTATTATAAGCTAAACTCTCTCACTGTAGTTAAAATGGCAAGGAAAGGGACCTGCTTTGGCACCTCAGTCTTGTCCAAAGGGATTCTTCTGGTTTTAATGTGATATGTGACATATTTTCTGGGATCAGGACAGTGCTCGCCAATAGAACTTTATGTGATGATGGAAATGTTCTATATCCACATTATCCCACGTGGTAGCCGCCAGCCACATGTAACTGTTGAGCGCTTGAAATGTGGCTAGTGTTACTGAGGAAATAAGTTTTTTATTTTACTTAATTTTAATGAAACTTAAATAGCCACCCGTAGCCAGTGGCCACTATGTTGGACAGCACAGATCTGGAGGCTGGAAGGAACCTTGGGCCATGTAGATGAGTACTTAACTTAACCCTTTTTTGCTTCACTGTGCATATTTCCACAGTCTTTCTGTCTAGCTAAGGAGGGGCAGGGGATGGGATAGGGCTTTGAAAAGCATCAGTTCTAGTGATGAGGTGAGAAAGAACGCAGAGCCTCTGAGACAGGGAGCCTCGAACTCTGTGGCCAAGACAAGCCCTCTTTTTTCCCCAACGTAGTTAGATTTTAGAACAAAGTACATTTGGCATTTGGGTTAATCCTTTCAGAAATCCATGTACTAGCTAGCTGTAATTCTACCCCTTTCTTTCCCACTCAGGAAAGCTTACTGGAATGCAAATGAGTGACAGAAATGTTATTAGGGATAACCTTGAATCTGATCTAATTTATCAGTAAATAATTGACAATCTCGTGTACTTTAACTGTTATCGGGAACATGTTATTTGGGACACATCTCATAATTGATTACAAAAACTACTGTGTCTTGACACTTCATTTGAAAAAGGATGGATCCATTAGAACATTCGCTGCAGTGTGTGGATGTGCTACAGTGAATGTGCAGTTGTGTAGATGCGTGTGTTGAACCTAGGGTTTCCTGGACAAGTGATGATTGGAGAAACACGAATAAGGCCATCATTGAGTCTTTTCAGCCATCCAGTAGTTACTGAGTGCCATTCATATGCCGAGATGTTGACAACGTAGTAATGAAAAAGTCAAGGTCTCACAGCCCTCACCCTCCCTCATGGAACTTACATTCTGCCGGGGGAGATAAGACTATAAAAGCAATGGCAGGTAGTGATAAATCATGCAGGATGAGAGCTACAGAAAGACTGGGGTGAGTCCCTTTGGTGGGTTTGGGGGCAGGCCTGTGTGGAGAGCAGAGTCTGAGCAGAGGCCTGCATGTGGTGCCTGGAGAGAGCCTTCCAGCAGAGGAAACAGCAAGGCCAGCCTTGGAGTCTTTGGAAGGCATTCTGCTGCAGTTGAAGCTGTTAGTATTTCTTGCTGTCACAGAAGGGGCTCTTGATATCTAGAACTTATATTGATTTCCCACTCTTTTTTTCCCTGTGAACGTAATCAGGCCTGGACCCTGTCTTTTACAGAGCGACTGTCTTCGTTGGGCACCTTCAGCCAAAATCAGGTTGTTAATTGCCACATGCGGTGGGCTGTCTTCCCACGGGCTGTGTCAGCATCTTCAGTGGTGATCCCATGGGCAAGCGTGCTCCTTAGCCCGGCACCTCGACTGCCCCTCATCTCCCATCTGAGGCCCTGCACATTGCCTTCTGTAGTCAAGACTGTTCCATTTTCTGTCCTTGGAACAGAGCTGGTACTTTTCGTATTTCCCTTTTGTTCATGTGGTGCCTCTTTTCTGAAACACACTTTTCTCCTCAGTTCTTCCCTGATCTTTCCCATCCGCTTACTGTCCATTCTCCTGGGACACTTGACCACACCCACCCAGCTGTGGCCGGAACCCTGATTTCCTGATTTGTGGTGAGGGATTGTTTGGATTACATCACAAGCAATGCCCTGATATTTGTTGAGTTGGTGATAAATATGATCAGGCCCATCCCATGTTTTATTTCTCCAATTTCTTGGCCTTGAACTCAAGGACTCTTTGTAGTGTTAGGTTTGAGGAAAAAAAATAATTTAAAATACTGTAAAACAGACACTCCAATTCTGGATTCTTTAGAAGAAATTTTCCCTTTTTTGGGGTTCTTTGGATTTCCCCCATTTTTCTTTGGCAGCATTTTCAGTTTTCTCCTATTTCTGAGAGCTGAATGTGTGGTTAGGGTGATGTGGGGTTCTGGGAGCCAGTCTCACTGACAGTCGGTGGGCCAGAGATTATGTGGGCAGCTTCGGAGTGCTCACATTGCTTTGTTTTGTTCTTAGCCCTTTCTGGTTGGAAGGTCCTGTCCAGGCCCAAGTTCTCTATGATTCTCTTTGCTGGTTTCCTGGCTGGGCTGACCGTACTCTGCTGGACATTCACCAGACCTTGGCAGCCTGTCCCTGAGACCTGGGAGGAGAGTGTGGCATCTGTGCTGGTCATCTCCCCACTGGGCTCTAGAATGACCACTTGACTGCCGCTCTCCCTCTGGCTCCACTTTGAGCACATGCCTGCCGAAGCTCATCTCAGGAATATTGAAGTTTTTCCTTGATTTTTCCCACAGTCTGCAGAGCCTGATTTAGGGCCGCGCCAGGATTAAGTAAGATTACCAGCATCCTCTCTCCGTCTCTCTTGTGTATCTTGTATGAATGTGTCCTAATAACTATTGATATCAAGTTCATCCCTCCAGAAGCCAGGACCGACCTTTGGTGTCCTGCTGAGGTTGCAGTTTTCTGATGTGTTTTTCTTGCAAGTAAAATCAATGGAGATAAATCTCAGTAACTTTTCCTGCACAATGAGGTGGTTAGGCTCTGCTGCCATGGTGGGCTCCTCCCTCCATGCCATGAGCTCGCTCGTCTTGTGCAAGGTTGTTTCACCAAAATTGATTGGTTGCTCCACTACTCTAAAGGTCATGCTTAATCACATTTCAGGAAGATTGAAGAAGATTCCAAATTGCCCAAGTTGCATAGTTGGCTTTGTGTTGTCCTCTGGTGCTGTTTGTTCTTGACAGCACAGCTCTCATTTACTCAGCAGTTATACCTGTGCTTAAAGGGCAGAAACCCAAGCTGCGTTTTTTATCCTGAAAATTGGTCACAGCCAGTTGTCTGTGGTTTAGAAATGGTCTGTTTTGCCCATGGAAGTCCTAACATGAATGGCATGACACCCCAGCATGCTGCCAAAGCCCTGCCCGCCACCCCCGTGATTCAGGTGTCGGGTGAAGGACGGGCCGTGGCCACAGAGTGGGTATGGCTTATCCGAGCAGTTGATGAACCAAGCTGACAGGTCCAGAGGGGTTCTGCTGTTGGCCTTTCATGTTAAGCATGGGGCTGTAGAACAGATGGAAGGGAAGGGGCCTTCTTGACAGTTTGGGAGGGTGGGGACCTTAAGTTACGATGAATCAAAAGAACAGTTTAGTTACTAGCGGCGTTCTGTGTGACAGCTTGACATTCTGTAATTGTCCACAGAGACCAAACTACTTTCGAATGGTGTTCTTGCAAATGTGTCATCTAGTTTTTTCCCTAATAAGGGGAAATGGTCTGATTTGAAAGTTCTGAGTAATTTCACATTATTTATTAACTGTCAGCTGTAGGAATGTTTTTCCTCTCTATAGTGGTTGACTGGAGGACTGGAAATGAGTAATTGAGATTCCTGCAGTCCAGAAACATTTTTTTTTTCCATTCCTGAGAGAAAAATTGTGTTTGGAAAATCTGTAACATGACTTAGTATCATAATGTCGAGGATGTTTGCAAGATAGGAGAAAAATTATTATTTTGTAGGGGATGGTTAAGTATTGTTTTCAGAGTAATATGTGCTCATTATCCCAACCTGAAAAACAGAAAAGCAGAACGAAGAAAAAAGTTATCTATAATCTCACCACCTGACCGATGTATACCTGAGGCTGCAGTTTTTTTGAAGTTTTGCAATCAGACCTTGGCAATGACCTTGAGCAGTAGGATATAAATAATCCCACATGCTTGGTGTTCCAATAATGGAACACTAGGCATAAATGGGCTTTAAACACCGTCAGCATTTTTATACCTCCTTCTAGCCTTTTTTTCTAGGTAAATGTTTTCATTTTTAGCTTTGTTGTGTTCATTCTTTATATGCAACGAAAACTAGCCTCACTCTGTTTCCCACCATAGCCTACAAATTTTTTATGATGTTATATGGTAATATTATTATATAGTATTCAGAGAATTTGGATTTTAAAAACTGTGTAATATTCCATTGAAGGCATGCACCATCATTTCTCATACCATTTTCTTGTTGTTGGAAATTTTGTTTACCACTGATACAAATATTGATGGCATAAATATCTTTTGCTTAGGAGTATTTCCTAAAGATAGAGTCTTGGAAGAATTATTGGGTCAAAGAGCATGGATTTTTTTTTTTCCCCAGGATTTGGACAAGCTTCATTACAAAACCATAGGTCACCATTTGAACCACTATAAAGGTGCCAAGTGGACGAAGACGTGTGTGTGTGTGTGTGTGTGTGTGTGTTTCTAAAACATGTATAAAATGAAGCATTTTAAAATTGCCAAGCAGTTTGGCCTTAAACTGTAAGGTTACCTATATATGGGTGGTTTTTTTCTGCCATTTTGCAGATGGGACCCCAACTGTATTTGGTACTCTTCCTCGTGGTTATCGATCTCTTATGTCCTTTACTCTTGCTCCTCCTCCCCTCAACTCATGCTCTGCCTCTAACTGTCTTTGTTGCTCAGTACACGTTCACATTCCACGTGGTTATTTTCTCTCTGGGTAATAACCGAGGTGCAAAGCTGTAAAGACAGAGAGATCCCTGAAGCAAGTACAATCTTAAAGATAGAGATATATATATATATGATCTTTTACATACGTATCTTTAAGATTGCATGTATATATACACACACACATGCTGTCTAAGGTGAAACCTATGCATGTTCAGCTTAAGGATGAAGCCAGGAGTTCATCAACTTTATGAGGTCACTTTTCCAAGTGCCTCTTTTTCTGTAATCTCTCTTATACTTTTCTTGAGGTTCTCCTTTTTGATTCCTTGGGTGGAAAACTGGGGCTTTATTTGCCCTGCTCTGCTGGGTACTTTCACGTTGCATTTGGGACAAAACAGTAGCAGGGCAGAGAGAGAATAAAAGCAACGGTTGTGTGTGTGTGCGGGGGACAGATTCCTTCACTCTCTTGGGACTACTGTTCCTTTGACTGGAAAGGAAGTTTCTCTACCCTCAACATTTTAGGCTCCTCTGGGTTCCCATTGCAGCTGCTAATGCCGGTGTCGTCACCGCTGCTACAATTGCTTGGGGGCTGGGACGTGAGAGAATGGAGAGAAGGGAAAAACCCAACAGGTGATTTCACCCACTACTATTTACTTTTCATAGTCCTCAAATAACTGCTCCGTATATTCTGTTCAGCTTTTATAGCTGCATTCAGTGGAAAGTCAGGGTGGAGAGTACTCCCTCTGACTTACTTGCATCCAGAATAAGGTATGGCTTTTTTTTTTTTTCTTTAAAGACTCTTGGTACCTATTACTAAGTTGCTTTTCACAATAACTATACCAGTTAATATTCCATAGCAATATTAGCTGAACTGTTTCAGTTTACTTTTGTGAGCATTAGAAAAAATTGTCAAAACAATCAAAACAAAATAATAAAATAAAAATACTTTCATCTTTACTTAGTTGATAGGTGAACCACTGCAGCTTACTGTGTTAGTTTATTTCCTTAATTAGTAGTGTGGTTTAACTTTTGCCTTTATATTTTTTAGCTTAATGTATCTCCTTTCTTCTCTTGAATCATCAGTTCTGATCCATTGCCTATTTGCTAAATTTAGTCTTCATATTTATACATGGTCATTTTTAACTATAAAATAACATAAACCTCTCAAAATATCACAGGGCTGGTATGGGAGCTCTGTATTTCCAGGGACCAAGGTTCCATTATCCTATTGCTTTGCCACATGTAGCTTTTATTCCCAAGTTGTCTGGTATGGCTGCTGGAGCTCCAGCCATCATGCTTTCTTTCCTAGCAGCAACCTGGAGGAAGTAGTGAAGTAGGAAGAACAAAGAACACTCATGAGCTTTAAGGAGGTTTCCCAGAACCTACAGATAACATTTTGTTCAATTCCTATTGGTCAGAACTTAGACACTTGGCTACCTCACTGCAAGGGTTGTTGAGAAACAGCGTTTAGCTGGGCAGCAAAGAACCTGTTTAAAAAACTGGAGTTCTGTAACGCAAAAAGTAATGGAGAATAAATACTGACATGCAGTCAGAAGTGGCTGCCATGGTGTTAGTTCCTTTGGAATTATATCTATTTGTTGTAAAACAAGCAAACAAACATAATAGAGGCCTAAAAAGTAAAAGGTGAATGGCTGGGTTGGGATTTCCTTCCTATCCTTTCCCTTTACCACTCAAATATAACCGCTGTTAATGGCTGGCAAATAGTTTTTTAGGACCTTTTGTTATGCATGTAAAAGGTGTGTGTGTGTGTGTGTGTGTGTGTGTGTGTGTGTGTGTGTGTAATTTCCTCTTCTTAGACAGTACTTAGAGTTTTCTTTCATTCAATAATAGACATACAAATCATGTGTATGTACAGCATACATACAATGTTCTATTATATGAATGTACTATAACTTACTCTTCTTGTATCGACAGACATGTTGCCTAGTTATTTTACATTTACAAATATACCTGCAGGGAACAGTCTTGAGTATCTATCTTGGCATACTTGGTACATATATTTGTCATTGTTTCCTTAAATCTATTAATTTTAGACATTTTTGTTTTTTAAAGTATCTCCCCAATTTGTTGTCTGCCTTACATTTTGTTATATTTTCTTTTTAAAAAACATATACATATTTTAAATTTTATAGCCAAATCTGTTGGTCTTTTTCTTTTCACCTGTCTCTTTGAAACTTAGAGGTTGTGAGATATTCACATCTTTTTTTCCTCGTATGTTTTTCTGTGATTTGATTTCATACTTTTAACTCTAATTGATCTAAAATTACGTCTGGTGTATGGTGTGAAGTGGCACTCCAAATTAAAACTTTTTCCTGTTTTTAATGTATTTCCACTGAATTAAGTAAATTTTATTTTTGACTTAGTGATGATAGAGATCTCATTAAATGACAACTGACCAGAAATGGAAAAAAAAAAAAAAAAAAAAAGTAGAGTGTCTTCATTTGATTGGCTTCTACAGGTAATTTTCCAGCCATGGAATTTGAGGGTAAAATGTGGACTGCTTTTGATCATTTAAGCAGATACAGAATTGTCCTTCAGATGTGAGGTCAGCAGATCCAACTGCAAAGCAGTTAATGATAAGCAAAGTTAGCTTACACACTGAAAATCTGGTGCAGTGGGCGGCCTGGCTGCCGGTGGAGCACCCGCCCGGGGAAGAGGTGAAGTCAGCCTTGTCTTCACCCTCTGTTCGTGTTGCCCCTCAGGACAGACCATCTCATGGTTACCGTCTCCATTTCTGTCTCCTCCTCCCTCTCCCTCTGGGAGTTTCTGGTGCAAGATCACTGAAAAAGCACTGGGAGTGAGAAGTAAGAAGCGTAATAGAAAGTTTGTCATGCGTTTATAAATGAGCAAATACTGTGGAAGGTGCTTGATACAATTGCTGAACCTAGAAGCAACTCCATGGTGTATGCATTATTGTTCCTCCTTTAACGAGGAGAAAACAGTCTAGAGAGTTAGGTGGCCCATGCCGGGTCCCTCAGCTACCAGGCAGTGCAGCCAGGCTTGTTTGTCTGTCCCCAAACTTTAGAGTACTTCTCCCTTCCCTCCTGCCCTCCCTATTTCTTTCCTGTCTACCCTTTGTCCCTCTGTGACCTTTTTTGTCTTTTTCTTTGTTATCTCATGAGGGACTTCAGAAAACAACATCTCAGATTATCAAAGTAACACATTTATTATAGAAGTTTTGGAGTATGTAGCAAAGATCAGCAAGAAGACATCCCCGCTAGTTGACACACTTGACTACGGTGTGTGAGTCTCATTTCCCTTCATGGTTTGTCAGCACTGGGTATGGAGATGAGAAGACACAGTCTTTGCCAGTTGCCCTGAAGGAAGGTGGGACCTGCATGTCGTCTTTTGCACATTGCAAGTTCATGCCTTTACCCTTTCTGCATTGCTTGGTGTGGCATTTTTTTTTTTAATTGATATCCATGCTCCTTCCACTTCTACTATACTGTAGAGCTTTGGTTCTTTTGCCTTAAGAACCTTTTTCCTGGATCATAAATTCCATTACTATTAGGAATTCCTTATTAAATCTGTTAATGTAAGTTTTAATTGAAAATTATTTTTTTCGGTTTACTCTTTTCTGATAGCGTGTATTTTCATTTAATCTTTGTAATAGTGGAATTGGAAAGTTTTTTTCTTTTTTAAATTATAAAAGATTTTATGTATGAAATTATATATATATCATATATGTGAAATGCAGATGTATAATAAATGCTTATGTACCTGCTCCCAGCTTATGAAACAGAGCAGGCAGCAGTTCCTGTGCATATCTTATGAGCCCCTCCTCATTCTCCCTCTCTCCTTCTCGTTCCTCCAATATACCCCACCTGACTGAATTTTGAGTTGATTATTTCCTGAAGACAGACATCTTTATTCCTTTTTTTTTTTTTTTTTTAAGAAAAAAAAAATAGAAGCCTTAAAAGGTCAAATAAGTTGCCCAGGGTCTGGCAGTGAAAATAACTGTGATGCTGGCACCCAAATCTCGGCCTTGTAGTATAAGTGTGACTTTTCCTTTCTGTTCTGAAACACTGTAATACCTCCTCATTTTGTTCATAGTATTATGGGTTTTTTTTGACCCTCACCCTATATAGATTTAACTTTATCGGTTTTAACGATACAGATTTCTGAAGAGTAAATTAAAATTTTTGGGAAGTAGTGCTCTTATTACTGAGAGTTTTACATTTGCCTGCTCCAGATATTACTAGAAAACTTACCTTGTCCCTCAAAAACAAAAGTACTGATGGTCTGTGGGATGTCTGTGTATTGGCCTCTCTAATTTGTTCCCATAGCTAGAGTTGGCAAAGGTAATGTACACATGATTAGTGGGCATGTGATCACCCCTTTTATACAATCAATACCATGGTTCCAAATGAATCAACCTATCTTGAAAGATGGCTAGCCTTTCAAAAAGTCAAATGCTGGGGATTTTCCACTGGCTCTAGTTCAGTTTTTGCTAATTTTTGTAACTCACATCAACATTCAGGTCACAGATGTGGATTAAAAGTGAAGCCCAGTGAAATAAGATCTGTCTTGCAGTGGTGGTGTGTGCAGCAGGGTCCACTCATAGATCTCAGTTTCCAGCATCAGAAATGCTTAGTCTTCTTCTTGGCATTTGCTTCAGTGCTGACTCATGGTGAATGCAGATTGTGGCCACTAGATTGTGGATAAAGCAGGGGCAGGAATTGTAGGCTCTTCGGTCCCAGAGGTCCCTGGGCAATATGGCATTGCGGTTATGAGTGTAGACGTTGAAGTCTCATACCTCTTGGCATGCCCTCTTTGCCTTGTGACCTGCAGCAAGTGACTTTACCTTGTGAAGCCTGTTTTCTCATCTGTAAAATGGGGGCAACATCAGTGTACACACTTTTGAGCATAATGAGTTTAAACAACGTATAAATAGGGTATACATGAGACTGTTTCTGTGAACCGTTTTCTCAGTGCCTGGCACATAGCATGTGTTAAGAACTGTAGCTGCCAGTAGTGATGGCCGTCACCGTCATCGTTGTTTTCCTTAAGCCAGCTTCCTCATTTGTAGAGGAAGAAACTGAGTCCCAGATCCTGTGGCCACTCAGCAGCCGAGCTGGGACAAGACTGGCAGCGTCTGGGCTTCCCGTGCAGTGCTCTTTCCACCTCGCCACCTGCCTGTCTCCGCATATCTCTAGATCACGTACTTTGTCACCTCCCCTGGTTCTCTGCAGTGCCGGCAGATCCTAACAACAGATGGTTCTGTTTTGAATTAAAACAATTTAACTCAAGATCCATCAACTGCCAACATCAAACACCCTTAAAAGAAGGGAAGAAACTCATTATCAAGAGTATTTAAGCAAAGTAGGTATTTAATCTATCTTAATCATTTGCATTCTTGAGAAGAAGAAAGTCAGTGGCAGCTGCCACCGTAGGCCAGGCCCCACGAACGTGCTTGCACGTAATTGCTTCTCCCTTTTTTTCTTTGCCATACCGTACTGATTTGGACTGTGGCCCTTAAGAACAAGTTTTTCAGCACACTGAATATTCGACTATTTAAAAATTTAAAAAGTAATCTCTTTCATTTTGTTCCATAAATCCTGTGGCTGTCCATCTTTCAGTCGAGCTTTGTCACAGCACACATGGGCACCGCGGGCCTTCTGACGCCACATGAGGCTGAGCTCACAGTGCCCGACAGGAAGATGGGGAGCAACTGAGCTCTGTGGACGCTGCAGTCGGTAGCATGATGGTTCCTGTCTGGCAGAGCTGCAGTCGCCTACGTTAAATGTGCATTCGGTGCTGCCCCTACATGCCATACCTGGTTCTTCCCAAAGCTTGGTGTCTACAGAATGTTTCCTTGCATCCAAATCACAGAGCTGATGGTGTGAGAGTGGATGTGTGAGCCATGAAAATATACAGACTCTTTAGTCACATGTGCGTGCTCAGTTCAGTCCACTCAGGTCTGGACTCTCAGCATGACTGTCTCCTCTCCCACTTTGGCCCCTGACTGCCATCCTCTCTGCTCTGTTAGCGAGCTCGTCATCTCCCTTGCAGCCCACATTAGGTGCTGAGGGACAGAGGCAGTTGTTGACGACCCTCTTTTTCCCTTTGTTCTTTTTGTTCCTTCTCTCTACCCCTCTTCTTCTACTTTATTTCCTCTTTCTTGTTCTTCCCTTCTTCCCTTCTTCTCTGCTGCCTGTGGTGTGGTCTGATGACAGCTGCCTGCAGGGCCGCTGTGTTGCACTGCTTCCAGATAAATTGTACGCCTTGCCTCTGGAGTGGTGAGACGGCAGTGGCTCTGGGCCCTGGCTGCAGGTACAGCTTAACTCTTTGGAACCAGGCTGTGGCCCCCTCCCCTCCCCTAATCTCAACATGAGAGAAAATGATGGAAGCACGCAGTTGTTTGACAAAGCATACAGGAGGAAATCAAACCGTTGCCTGGGCCTTCCTGGAATATCCTGCCGTGTGTGCTGGTGCTTGAGTGTGCGGAGTGTGTGCAAGTGCACAGGGCGTACCGGCAGAAGCAGAGATTTGCTGGTGGAGCCGAGCACTTTGTCACCTTGAGTGCTTCTTATTGGGACCTTCATGTCCTTGACCAGATTGAAGCCTGATGGGCTGGAAGGTCTGGGTGTAGTTAAGCTCTACTGTCTGCTCCCAGCTAAAAGTAAACATGCTGCCTTAGTATTTGTTTTCCACACCACACTTTTGCCCAATGTATAGATCTAAAGCCCTATTTATAGCTTTCTCGTGACATTTGTACAGGCAGTCTCTCGTCAGGGATGCCTTATCTGCGTGTGGAGCCGCCTAAGCCCAGTCAGCCCCTCTCCATGGCCCCACCTCTCATCCCGACTTAGATTTCTCTGTGTATAAATGGCTGCTCTGAAGCAACCTGCCATGCAGTTTCTTACCTAGTTTGGTTTAAAGTATTCTCCCACAGAGAAATAAAGCAAAAAGGTGACGGCATTTGCTTTTTAATCTTTTAATAATTCATTTCCCCGCCGCAGGGAAGAGACTGAGGCCCCCGGTGGCTGGCAGCAGCTTTGTTTAGTGCTGGGCAGCCCATGTGCGAGGACCGATGCTGAGCACGACAAGGTGAAATCTCACAGGTCATCAATTTGTAGCTGACAGCATTTTGAAAAGTGATGTGTAAGGAGCTGATATTGGTATAGTGGTATGAGTGAAATTTATCATATCATAAAGTGTATGTGAAAGGGGAATATTGTATATTTTCTCTTTATCAAAATGTCCCACTTTTTTATTGATGCTTTTCACCCTTCTATGGTCTTATGAAACAAGACAACAAAACAAAGCTGGGAATCATGAAATCTCAGAATTAGCAGAGAGGCCAAAGAAGTGCTATCTTTTATAAGGCAGGGACCTGCAGTCACAGAGGCGAGTGGTGTCCTTTGTAGCCAGTGAAAGTCCTAGAGGCAGGACCCTGTCCTGAGTGGCTTTTTCTCCCCAGGGCCGGCACTGAACGGAGCACGCAGTGGCGGTTGAGGGACAGGAGGGATTGCCAAGCAGGTGGACTTCGGCTTCTGGGTCCTCTTCCACGCGTCCTTGGGACACAGGGTGTTCACTCACTCTCCTTCGAAGTAGGGCTCCCCTCCTTGAAGTGTACCTTGGATCCAGTGTGGCCTTTGATGGCAGACAGACTGGCAGTGAATTTAGCTCAGTGACCACTTGCTGTGAGACCCAGCCTTCTCTTCCCTCAGTACCTCGGGATGGAGTCAGTACTGGAACTGCACTGTTACGACTCATAATGACAATGGCCAGCGTTTATTGAGCACTTGCCGTGTGCGGGGCACCATGCTAGGTACTTTGCATGAATTAACACATCTAGTCCCCACAAGAGCCTGGAGGCGTGTGTACTATTATTATTATCATTCTCACTTGAGAGCCGAGGAAACTGAGGTGCACAGAGCTTCAGTTACACAGCTTCCTCTTCACTAGCACCTGAGTTCTCCCGCCTCTCAGCAGAGTGCCTGATACATAGCACTCACGTGCTAAGTGACAGGTCTGACAATAAAGGTAAACTGTTTGTATGGCAAATCTCTTAATAGTGTTCTTTGTGGTTTCTTTGCTTTCAAGCTTGAGAACCTCTCCATCTAGAAATCATTAACTCTTTATTCCATTGGGAGTCATTTTGGTTCATGGGACTCCTTGCGATTTTGAAGTCCAAGTTCAAGGCAGAGAGACCAAAATCATACTGTTTAATTGCATTTGAAGACATGATGAAACCAGGTTGACCTCCATGTTCTTGTTGTGGCCCTGCCATGGATTGGCTGGCTTCTCCGCTCTACTGCCTGTTCTCTATCAGCAGGCAGAGTGTCATTTAGCGAGGACAGCTGAGTCCTGTCACTCTGTTCAAAGCCCTGCCGCAGCACCCATCATATCCAGAGGAAAACTTGCAATGGCCGCCCCCAACCACCTCAGCTCCTTCCTTCTTCTCTGTCTCCTGCTGATTCAAAGTCATTCCAGGCACACTCCCTTCTCCACCTTAGAGCTTCTGTGCTGACTCTTCTGCCCCCAAATATCCCAAATACCTAAATCCTCATTTTCAGATCACATTGCAGCTGCCATCTTCTCAGTAAGCACCACGTTTAACATTGCAGCCCACTCCCACACCCTGCACATTTTAAAAACTATAACATGTTCTATCTTCTAATATACTATATATTTTACTTTTAAAAAGAGTGCTTATTGGGAAGTAGCCTTTCTTTGTTTATTTCAGTGATATTTCTCAAGTGCTTAGAAGGATACCTGGCACATTTTAGGGATTGGCCCAGAAATATTTGTTGAATGAATGAATGAATGAATGAATGAGAGTGAAGCCACTTTCTCTCTGGGGCCTTAAAAAAAAAAGGTAGAATAGCAGCTTGTACTGCTGTAGATGACATACATCCTCCCAATTGTAACTTCTGTTGATTCTTTGCATCTTGGTTGTGTCAATGCATCACAAATCCACCCTCACCCACCCTAGGATGTGAGATTCACGGAGCAGACAGAATTCAGCTGGTGTTGGGGAGGCAGATGACATATCCTGCATTGCTGGATCTAGAGATCTACATTCAGCTCCTATCTGGGGTCGGGACATGTTGTGTGTCAGCCAAAGCTCATGTGTCAGAAACACAGCACTTTGCCCAGCCGACAGCTGCCCAGTGAGAGCCTGCCCGTTTTGCCCACTTTCTTTTGGTGATGTTTCCAGAGCCTCTTTGCAGTGCCATTGTCATTTCCCATCACCAGCAGGGTAGCTCCAGTTTTCTGTCAGTGCCACCGAAGCCAGCCCAAGCCCATTGTTGCTGTGGATTTGTTTGCATATTGCACAGCCATCTGTTCTCTTTACCATCCAAGCTTTAGATTTTGAAATATGAATTACCAACCACTCCAAGGATTTCAATGGCTTACTGTTTGTTTTGTATGCCAGTAACTAGTCTTTCAACTGTTAGAATCACCGTTTTAAAAGCCTAGATTACTCTTCTGTTGTGTAGGCACGTTGGGCAGTCATTGTGGCTGAATGAACTGGTACCTAGGTATCTAACTGAACCATAGGCTTGAAAACCACCACATGCGACTATTACTGTCCATGCTTTCATCCTGATAGGGAACATTAAATCAGAAAGTTGTTTGAGAAAGATACCAGTATATAAGTAACCCTAAATATAGTAAGCTCATGGATTAGGATTACACTTCAAGCGTGTTTATTTGCGTTGTGACTTCAGCTTACTATTCTCTGTGATAAACGGAGGGGTCTGTGAGTATGATTGTGTGTGGTGCGCTTCTCGGTCCTAGCAGCAGCGTCTGTTGTTACCGCCATCCTTTACTGAGCATTCACCTGTACCCAGCGCAGTGCTTCAGCATTTCGTCTTCCACCCACAGCTTCTTTCATTCTCTTTAACATGCCAAGCTCTCCTTGCTCTGCTCTTTGGGCTGTCTCTTTCCGTCTGTCTCAGTCACTTTATGTGGTCACAGATTTTACAGGCAGTGCCTCTGCTTTTACATGTTGTTCCTTCAGCCTGGACTGTCCTTCTGGCATAGGCTTTTAGCACCTGTGTCTTTCCTTTGTGGCATTTGACACAAAGGTCATTAATTTTTAGTTTAGGGGGTTACCTGTTTAATGTCTGTCTGTACTTACAGGCTGTAAGTTCTTTGAGGTTCCAAGCTTTATCAGCACCTAACACTGTACCTGGAAATAGACTGAGTCATATTTCTGTAATAAATGTTGTGTTTTCACAAACAACCCTATGAAATGTATGCATAGTATAACTTCTGTTTTACACATGAGGAGACTGGGATAGAGAGAGGTTAAATCACTTGCCCAAATCATCCAGCTGGTAAGTGGTAGAGCCATGCTCTTTCCACTGCTCTTCTTAAGAAGCAGCACATGCTGGCATGAGTGACATATGAATGACTAAGACAGTCAAAAAGCAGTAACGACCAGACGCAGTGGCTCACACATGTAATCCCAGCACTTTGGGAGGCCAAGGTGGGAGGGTGTGTTGAGGCCAGGATTTTGAGACCAGTCTGTGCAACATAGTAAGACCTCCTCTCTACAAGAAAATAGAAACAGTTAGCTGGGTGTGGTAATATGTGCCTGTGGTCCCAGCTACTCAGGAGGCTGAGGCGGGAGGATAGCTTGAGCCCAGGAGTTAAAGGCTACAGTGAGCTGTCATCTCACCACTGCGCTCCAGCGTGGGCAACAGAGAGAGACCCTGTCTATAAAAACAAAAAACTAAGACAGTAATACATAAACCAAAAGACCTGCATTCTGAGTACATCAAAATGGTTAGGAGAAAGAGATGTTCTTACTTAATAAACGTTAGCCAGGGAATATTTTTGTTTTCTAGCTTTTTCATGTGTCTAAAATGTCTGTTTCTCCGCTTTAAACAACCCATTACAAGAATGGGATTGAATCCTACAAAGGTCCCATTCTCTGCGGTCTTGGAATTTTTTTTGTGTTTTTGTTTTTTTAGAGACAGGGTCTTGCTCTGTTGCCCAGGCTGGGGTGCCGTGGTGCGATCAGAGCTCACTGCAGCCTCCACTTCCTGGGCTCAAGTGATCCTACCATCTCGGCCTCCCAAGTAGCTGGGACTAAAGGTGTCTGCCATCATGCCCAGCTAATTTAAAAATTTTTTTTGGTAGAAATGGAGTCTTGCTGTGTTGTCTAGGCTGGTCTTGAACTCTTGGGCTCAAGCAGTTCTCCTGCCTTGGCCTCCAAAAGTGCTGGGATTACGGGCATGAGCCACCATGCTCACGGTGATTCACTGTTGAGGTGATCATTTGCATTTTTTTCCTCTATCAGAAGGTTTCCTTGATTGCCTCTAAGATGCACTTGCATCCTTCAGGTTTTAGCTCAAGTGGCCCCTTTGCAGGAAAACCTTCCTTGACCACACTATTTACTGTTGCGGCCCTCTCGTTGCCACCCCCGATCTGCTTCCCTGCGCGTTTTTTCATGGTCCTCCTTTTTGTCACTGAACATCCTTCATGTTGTACCTATTACTTTGTTTCTTGTCTGTCATATCCCTCCTCTAGAGTGTGCTCTCCAAAAGCATGGATGTCTCTGTCTGTTTTGTTTGTTGCTTATTCCCAGCACTGTCCTTAGAGTAGTGCCAGGCACATTTGACTCATAGGATGTATTAATATTTATTATTCATTATTGAATGAATGAAATGCTATTTGGCTAGACAAGTTAGCTTTGTAATTCAACCTGCAGGTATTGGGCTCATTTGGACCTGGGACCAACTGTGTGACTTTGGGCAACTGACAGCTTCTCTAAGCCTCCTTCCTGATTGATGGTGTGGGTTGTAGGAACACCTTCCCCTTTATTGCGTTGCAGGGATTTCTTGCCTGCCCCGCAGTGAACACTTGGAGGCTATTATCATTGTTTCAGAAGCTGCATAGCCTAGGAGTCTTGATTGGTTGTTTCCGTTTACATACTACTCATTCGAGGGGCATGTCTGCTTGTGTGCACGTGTGTATGTATGGTCTGGTGAACTGATTGTGGTAATCAGTGAATAAACTAGGCCACTTTCACAGGTAGTTTTAAGAGCTGAAGTCTCGGCACAAACGGTCCCCACTTTTTACACATAACAATTTGATATTTTATAATGAAGACCTACATGTCACGTCCCCCTACCTTGAGTTTCTTTCTGGTTGACCTATGCTCATAGCCAGACAGGAGAAGGTGAAGGCCACAGTCAGCGCATAGTCTGGTGTTCTTCCTGAACCCCCTGGGTGCCGGAGGAGGGGCTGTCCCTGAGTTACATGAGATTGCTGAGGAGACAGAAGGACGTGGCTTTCTGGTACCTTGTCAGAAACCCAAGCTATCACGCTGAAGTTCCCTTCTCCATCACGTGCTCAGTTCTAGCTACCTTTCGACCTAAAAGTGAGATGTATCTTGTGATTCTTCTGCAGACATCTTTCCAGAACATTTCTTAAGTTGCCCTTTGCCCTTGGACAGAG
This sequence comes from Colobus angolensis palliatus, assembly GCF_000951035.1. Taxonomy (NCBI): domain Eukaryota; kingdom Metazoa; phylum Chordata; class Mammalia; order Primates; family Cercopithecidae; genus Colobus; species Colobus angolensis. Next base: position 2,605,993 of record NW_012122931.1, read on the forward strand.
TGCTGCAAGGGCACCAAAGCAAAGGGCAGGCTTTGTTAGGGTTGTAGTTCTTGGAGTGGTGAGAGTGAGAGTTTGTCTTATTGTGATAATAGGTGACTTTAGTGACCTTCAGTCCTTCAGTCTGACGTACTTTGATGAATTTATGATCTAGATTTGTCCGTGGACACTTTTAAACTCCTCTTTCTTTGCTCCCTTGAATCTAATAAAGGTAATCACTTGTTTTCTGCTTCAGATCTGTTTATATTTATGAGAACTAATGATATGTTATGCCTTTGGGGAAGAGAGGAAAAGTTCCTCTTGATTCTTGAGCTGGGGGAGGAGGAGAGCAGTAAGCCGCATTCTTTATTCCCATGTGTTTAATAAAGATTGCAGCAGTACTCATGACTCCTCGTCTATTCATACGGGGCTGTATTGGTGCTGTGTTGCTGCTTCTGAGATTGGCACTGTTATATTATTAATAGTACTGATCACACATGCTTTGCATTTAATACAGAACATAAGAGGCTCACCTAGCATGAATGAAAAATCTCAAATTGAAAGTGTAGATACTATAAAATTTTTAAAGAAGGGAATGCATTATGGTTGAACTTTCAAAATACAAATAGTGTATTTTTAATAACCAAGTTATGAATGTCCTTGGATTCTTGGGTTAGGGAGGTGGAGAAAGGAAAGAAAGTGGCTTCCTTTTACCTTTATGCCAAATAGAATCTGGAGACACACAGAATACCAAAGATCTAAGTTACACTGACAAAAACCAAAACAGAAAGCCCAGATCCAAACCGGAGTTTAGGAAGGCAGCATTCCATCATTAACTCATCCAGCTAGGCCAATAATGGCAGAGATCTCAGAACAGTTGGAAGTTTATATACACAAATGTATGTGCTGAAATACCACACTCTGATGACATTCGATGGAGAGGTAACCTTTGATGATGAATTTTCTTGCCCTTTTTAGGGGAGTGAAAGGGGAGGCGGGTGGTACTTCACAGGACTCTAAATTTACCAAAGTTTTTCAAATTTAAATTTTCTTAGAAAAAAATGTCAAATGATTGTAGATCCAAAAATGCCTTTGTTGGCATTTTAATGGTGCTTTTTGAGCCCAGTATGGAGTGTAAGTGAAAAGAAAAGCAGTTTCTTTCTTGGTAATATGGTATTGAATCCAAAGCCTTGGACCATACAATATCCCAGGAAGCTTCGTGATTTATATATGGTATGTGATCTTTTCTTAAACATTGTTAACCTGTGCCCTTTACAGACAATGCCAGGTCAGAAAATGTCAGGGGAACTTTGGATCGCCTTCATAATCGTGTAAAGAAAATTATTGTCCTCAGAATCCAGAGACCATGACAGGCATTCTTAATAGAGTGATATGTTCAGAGACACAGACAGCATGCATGGGACTGCTTTTAGCAGGTGGGGAAGGAAAAATATTTAAGTGATATTTTACTTCCGGTTCAGACCAATTGTGGTTAAGAAAAAATGTAGCTACATGTCAGGCTGTTGTAGACACCTATTTAATTTGTTGGAAAGGTGAATTCTCAAAGCAGGAAGCCTTTTGAAATGCTTATTCACACTCAGACAATTCATTATAGGACTAGAGAGAGGCTTAGTGTGGAGTGTGGGACTAGGTGCTCCCCATGAGAAGAGTGGCTTGGGCACAGGGTTGTGAGAGGAGGGGGCAGGGGAGGCCAAGAGAGTGGCTAGGTGACGAGAGCCATCACCTAAAGCCAGTGGAAGTGGGAAGTGGGCCCTGGTGATGGGAGGCATTTTGCATTCCCTCCTGACTGGCTCTGCCTCCTGGGACCTGTCAACCCCTCAAGTTAGTTAAGAGCTCCATTTGGGAACACATTCTGTTACAAAATCGTATTTGCTTAGGTGCAAATGAAAAAGTGTCTTCTTGTTCCTCTTATCATTTAGGTCATTAAAGAACAAGATTTAAGTGAAAATGACAAAAGAGACAGTTCTTTGGCAGAGCAGAAACTGTGTAACTATTTTCAACCCCTGTGTTTTGAAACAACATTGGTTACTTCAGTTCAGCTCTTTCAGAAAGAAGAAGAAGAAAAAAAAAAAAATCAAATGTGTGGGTTTGATAGGTGGTTTTGCCAAAGTACAGACCAAAAGTTGCATTCAGAGTGCCACATCATTTCTTTTCAGAAAGTTCACTTTCTCGGTAAACACCAAAGAAGAACCTACAAAAAGGAGCCTAAAAAACATGATTTTATTTCATGAGACTTAAAATGCCTTCTTGTCTACTTTTTCCATGGTTTTTCAGCTTTCAAAGTGGTGGGCATTACGTTCTTTATTTGCAGCCAAGGTGGGCTCGGCTTGTGGGCTTGTGGCAGAGCCATCCCCCATGCCCAGGCTCCCATGGCACACAGCTAGCAGCGGCCAAGCTTCGCGCCTCGCCTACCACATCCACCTTCTGATGGCAGTGCTCACCAGTGGAACAAGCTCTCTCCACACCTCATTATTTCTACAACCTGAGTGAATTTGCAAATTAATTGATGTGTGGGAGGGAAGGCATCTGCTATTGTAAAAACCTTTAACTGTGGCAGTAAAACGTGAAATAAAATTAAGTGTTACTCTAGTAAACTAATAGTCCCCAGGTGATGAAGCACATTTTGTAGTGCGTAGGGGCTTCCATTTTCAGGATCTGTTTAACTTTGAGGCTCTTTCTGCCCCCTCTCCCCCGGTATAGTTTTTATTTTCATCCAGGGAATTCAAGCATGTAGTTTAAAAGGCAAATAAATAATGCTACAAGATTTATACCAGATGTGTTGGTCTTGCCCAACTATGCTATGCCACTCTTCAGAGGCAACTCCTTTTAACTCTTTGTTTTATTGTTTATTTGTTTTAGAGGAGGGGTCAGGCAGGACTCGTAACTCCTGGGCTCAAGTGATCTCCCACTTCAGCCTCTTGAATAGCTGGGACTCAGGTGCGCCCCACCACGCCTGGCTTCTGTTAACTCTTTTAGCTCTTTCCTTGGATACTTGCCCACATTTTCCTAAATAACCTGCTTAGACTGCTGTTTTAGATGTTATCTCTTGCCTCTGCCATGGAAGATGAAGATTTGACTTTCATAGACCACCATCTTCCCATTGCATTGCTTTAATTGATACTTGGTTTTTACATTATTATGACTATGAAATATTTTTTATAGTGGAGACATGTAGGATACTGTGATTGCTATTTCTTTTGGTGAATGCTGAAGTAGAGGGTAGCTCACCATTTAGTGTGCAGATTTATCCCCCTGTCTTCAGCTGTCCCTAAACCCTGAGCCTCTAAGGACAGCCTCTCCAGAGAGGACACCACCTGGCTTTTGATGGAGCAGGGATCTGGGTGTTCAAGAAAGATTTAACCAGTCCACCTGTTTTATGCCGACTTGACCCCTGGCCTTCCAGGCCACTGAGTTCCCCCACTTCCTTAGTCTTTGGAAATTCTGCAGTGCAGTTCAGCTTGCTATTTAAAAATAGACTTCTCCTACCCTCCCAGCCTTCCCTTCTGTTCAGGGTAGATGTTTAGTATACTTCATTCTGCGAAGGTAGTGCTGGTCCACTTACTTCCTATCTTCTGAAATGTAGTTGACCTCTCTTTCTATTGCTGTCTCCTCTTCTCTTTGTCCTTGTAGGCACATACCGTGAGTTTATTCATTTGCTGTCATTTTAGTGTTTTGGGGAGAGAATGCAGGTGAACATGACTTCATTCTGCCGTGTTCAACAGGAAGGCCTCTGGCTTCTGTTTTTGATACGTTTTGCTTTGTTTTACACATAGGTCTACAGCATCTTTGAATTTCAAAAGCACATTTTGATTTAATGGGCCTATATTTTTCATGAAGGGTCTTTTTTTCATCACATGATTCTAGGAAATGTGTGCAGACAAGCACATTGCTACTTTGAAATAGAGTAATAATGTCTCTGGGTCTCTAGTATGCTTTCTAAGAAGATCCGTCGGATGCTAGTATTTCATCACGTAGCGGGAGGGAGAGATGATAAAACACGAAGCTCCTAAAAAGAAAGAACTGGCCTTTCTGCCCCTCTTTTAGGTGCACGCTGGTTTTAAAAACCTCTTTCTCAGCGGTGCTCTTACGATTTTGGCTCTCAGCAGTTAGCTTTTCTAGAGTGGAATAGTTGAGGGCAAGAGTACCTGGTGTTTGATGGCAGTGTTAGAAGCTGAATTTTTCAGAGAAGCAGAGACTCCACTAGACTTAGAGCCACTCCCTTGGGTCAGGGCCATGGAGAGCCAGGCAGCGCTGTCATGAGGAGCGCCGCTGTCTTTGAGACCACGTGGCTCTGGCACCAGTGCACACTCCGCTGAAGACGGGGCAGAGGCCCGAATCCCCTAACACTGGTCAGGCTTGTGCCACCTCCAACAGATGGACCGGTAACACCTTTTCACATCCCTCCCTGTCTTTGAAAACCAGGACATAAGTTGCCAGTTTGTTGTCTTCTGCCTTTGGGAAATCCTCACATTTTCTGTATGGGAATCGCAGCCAGCCCATGCCACTCCACCCTTTGCCACTGTAGCAGCAGTTCACATGCCATAGCCTGTGTACCTTGATTTGCAATTTTTGGACCATGCTCTGCATCCGCTCCCCCACCCCCTGCACCCCGACACTTTTGTTTGCAAGGGTAATACAAAATGCAGCTCACAGGCTTATTTCAGACTTTATTAAAACATCATTTCCCCTGCCTTGTTCCCAGATTTCTGTGCTTAATCATAGAAAGCCAGCTTGTTCAAATATACATTATTCTTGCTTGGAAAACTCTTGGCCTGTCTTCCTCCCCACCTCCTTCCATGTTTTGTAACCTCGCTTCACCGAGGCCGCTCTTATTAAATATCATAATTTACTCATTGGAGAGTTATTTGTAAACTTAATTAACTCTCTGTCAGTGTTTGAGTTAATTTTCTCCCTTTCATTTTAGCCTCCCTGGCCATGGTTTTTCATACTCTGTCCTGTGTCTGTTAAAGACTTTGTAAATAGTTTTGAAATGCCAGTTGGTGATATATGGGCCTCTTTAACATTTCTGTGATTTATGTGCAGTGCTGTGGAAAAAGGCAAAGAAAGCAAATTATATGGCAAAAAATGTTGCCAATCTTTACTTTTTTACTCTTAGTTTTAAAAAGTATACTTATCAATCAAATTTGATGGATTTTCTTTTTTATAAAGATTGAAAATTTAACTGTTTGAAGACTTGTGCAATGCACGTTCTGTATTTGCTTAATCAAGTAACTTGGTACTAGAGTAGCGTTTCAGAATTCTTTTTTTTTTTTGAGACGGAGTCTTGCTCTGTCACCCAGGCTGGAGTTCAGTGGCGCGATCTCAGCTCACTGCAAGCTCCGCCTCCCGGGTTTATGCCATTCTCCTGCCTCAGCCTCCCGAGTAGCTGGGACTACAGGCGCCCGCCACCTCGCCCGGCTAGTTTTTTGTATTTTTTAGTAGAGACGGGGTTTCACCGTGTTAGCCAGGATGGTCTCGATCTCCTGACCTCGTGATCTGCCCATCTCGGCCTCCCAAAGTGCTGGGATTACAGGCTTGAGCCACTGCGCCCGGCCGCGTTTCAGAATTCTAAAAGCTTGCAATCTCTACTATTTGTTCCTATCCTGCTCCCTCCCTGACTCTTCAACAATACATGCATGAAATGGCCAGATTTTTGATAGGAGTTGGAAAGAAGGAATCCTCTCAGTGCTGGAAGTACAGTGCTGAATCTTTCTGGTGAACCAGCAAGAGCCGTCCGTGTACTTCTTTTAGTTGACCGTGACTTGTCTGAGGCTTCTCTCCGTAGCATATCTCAGATGGCTTCCAGGTCTCAAGAGGCTGACCTGAAGCTACCGGTGAATCTGCAAATGTTAATTTTGTGCTCAGATTTTAGCTTGTCTGGGAGCTGCTGGGGGGTGCCTGTTATGGTGTGAATTCCTGGGTTCCTCAGTAGAAGTGCTGATCTCACAGATTGGAGGTGGGCCCCTGGAATCTGCACTTTTGGCAAACACTCTGTAGATGATTCTGTTGCGGATGATCTCTGGCTATGCTTTGAAAATGATTTGAAGGCTATAATGTCCTTGATTATACCACTCCCCTATTCGGTATCTCCAGTGACACCCCTCCCCCAATTGTCTACCATATGAAGTCCAAAGAAGATGTAAAAATTCCATATTACTTGGGAGCATTGGGACTTGTCATTTGTGTAGGCAGGGTATATAGGTCTGGCTGTGCAGTTATGCAATGCCTACAGACCTCTTTGGATTTTTTTTTTTTAATTTATTTGTTCATTCAGCCACAACTATGTGCCAAGCACTGTCCTAGATGCTGCAGCTACAGTCATGACTAAGAAGTCTCTGTCCTGTTGGAGCTTATATTCTGAGGTATGGGAGATAGGGAGAGGGTGAGTGGGAGAAGTAGAAACTAAACAAACAAACGATACGTAAGTAGTACCTCTCTGGCTTTACTACTGTGATTAAGATAAAACTGCTGTGATAGAAAGCACCTGCCAGCTCCTTTAGGTGGCCAGAAAAGACTCTCTGAGAAGGTAAAGTTCAAGTGAGACTCGTACAACAAGAAGTCAGGTATGCAAAGATCAGGGTGAAGAGCATTCCAGGTAGAGGCGACAGCTAGTGCAAGAAGCCTCAAAACAGGAACAGAAAAGAAGCCAGCCAGAGTGGTGGAATGCTGGTGAGGCAGGTGGAAGGAGGAGGTGGGGCCAGAGCACATAGGTTGTCCTGCTGTGTGTGTGCCCTGTGACTCTACTATGGCTGTGGTTGCTCAGATCAGAGACGGGCACGTAGGCCAGTGGCTGCCAGCAGTTGATGAGGTCCCAGCCAGCATGGGTGCTGTGCCCAGCACACTCACACTCCATGGCCTGGCACAGGTTCACAGCTCCTTATCAAAGCTTTGGGTATCTGAGTGTGTTTTGGATTTTATAACATTTTATATTATAGAATGGTAGCGTGGCTCCTATACCATTAATTTCTGCAGCGGGGTCTGGGGCAGTGCACTGTATCAAATTCTGTGCAGCAAAATGTATGAGTGTTCACACTAAGTGAGATAAATGAAGATTTCAATAGACTCACATCAGTTCATGGCAGGTGTTGCTGCCACATGAGTTTTGGCACCTACATCGATGAGAAGGCTTTAGATGTTCAGAACTTTTTATACATTTTATACTGTGCAAGGGAATTATGGCTGTGTACTGGCAGATTCTTGGCCCATCCTCTGTTCTGGGTGTGAAACATCAGAAGGCAGTGAGTGGGTGAAAAGGTGTGTGCACACGAGTGTGTCTGCTCAGGCGGCAGCAGGCAGAGTCCCAGGAGAGAGCAGAGGCGAGTCAGGAGACGTTGATTGTGGTGGAATTGGAAGAAGCAGCCCAGAAGAATCCGAATCCCAGAAGCTGAGTAGGACAAATGGCCGGAAGCTGCTGGAGCAGTTGGGCTGCCAGTGGGCTGCATTCCGGTCTCTTAAGAGGCCTGGTTGTGGATACAGCTCCTGTGGTCTCTTCTTTCCCACAGAGCAGACCCTTACTAACTGGGCAACCAGAGCACAACTGTGCTCATGGTAACCTGCAGACCTAACTGGATAATAAGAGGAGTCATTAAATCCCCATCATCCTCACTCCGTTGATTCAGAATTCAAATTTCTACCGTACTTTGAAGTTTACTTACATCCCCTCTGGCTATCTCCTGCCAGCTAATGTATTCATTTACTCATTTATTTTAAAAATACTTACTGAGAGCATGCTAAGTCCTGGAGAGGCAGTTGAGTGTAGTGGTTACATAGGAGGGGCCCCAGAGCCAGGCTCTCCAGATACCAGTCCTGACCCTGCCGCTTAACGTCTGTGCCTCATTTTTCTCATTTGTGAAACAGTGATGATACTAATAGTACCTGCCTCACAGGGTGGTTGTACAAATTAATTAAATGAATTAGAATAGCACCTGGTTCATAGTGAGTCCTGTATACACATTAGCTAATGTTATTTTTTTTTTTGAGACGGAGTCTTGCTCTGTCGCCTGAGCTAGAGTGCAGTGGCCGGATCTCAGCTCACTGCAAGCTCCGCCTCCCGGGTTCACGCCATTCTCCTGCCTCAGCCTCCCGAGTAGCTGGGACTACAGGCGCCCGCCACCTCGCCCGGCTAGCTTTTTGTATTTTTTAGTAGAGACGGGGTTTCACCGTGTTAGCCAGGATGGTCTCGATCTCCTGACCTCGTGATCCGCCCATCTCGGCCTCCCAAAGTGCTGGGATTACAGGCTTGAGCCACCGCGCCCGGCCATGTTATATTTTTTTAATTGATAGGCCAGGCACTGTTCTGGACACTGGGGATGAAGCTGTGAGGACTAGGGGAGGTATCTACTCCTACAGGGCTTACGTTCTAGGCAGATCTTGACCTTCTAAAAGCAGAGTGTTTCTTTGTATGTCCATTCATGTCCAGCACTGTGCTCTGCATCCATCAGGCCATCCCATTCTCAGCACATTTTTATTGAATGCTCACGTAGACCCTTCTGCTAGGCAGGGAGGCTTCTAAAATGGGGTTTTAGAGACAGTTCTGGCACTCTTGTGGCATACACTTTGGGAAAAGCGTAAAGGTAGTTACACAGAAACCCCCACACTATCATGTACATTGGTCAGCCCTGGGAAAGATGTTTCAGAAAGGCTTCTGGTCTGGCTTGAGCAATTTCAGTTCTTCACCACTCTCTGCATGCCAGGTACTTAAAGGTGGGGCAGCCTATTTATTGGGTATTGGGGACCAAGAGGACACATGAGATGTCGCACAAGTTGCCTGTTCTTATTTTCTCACTCCTGGTCCCAAAGCAGGCTACTTTCCATATCTGGGCTCTTCCTCTGGATGGACATGGTTGGTGATGGGCGTGTGAATATTCCTTCTTGGACATTCCCAGCTGGCTGCTGCTGCTCCTCACTTTGGTTGCTCGGCTTGTTCTTCACAGCAGATTTTGGAAAGTTTGAGTAAGGCTGCTGAGCATCATTGGAGTTAGAGTCGGGAACATGCACATTGGAGTAGCCCTTCTCGTATTGGGCTCAACTCTCTTATGGCTCAGCCATCCCTGTGCACTCCCCTTCCCCAAATCCACCAGGAACAGACTTGTTTTTGACTTGTCTATCTTTCCTAAGGCTTTTTTCATCAGACGCAAGTTCTTCCAGTTATTGGCACAGTCACTCCTAAGACTTAGCTTAAGTGTTAATGGCTCAACAATCTCAGCCTATTAACACTAATCATAATAATGTTTATTGAATGTGTGCTTTGTGCCAGCCACTTTGCTTGGCCCTTTTCGTGTTCTTAACCCTCACTAACTCCAAGAACCAGAGTGTAATTTTGCTCAGTGAAACCTGAGATCGTTTCTAGAGTAATCCAATAGTATTGAGTAGCAGTGTTATCCCCAAGAGTAGAAGAGAGCAGAGTCTTCAGAAAATTGAAGAACTCTCCCAAGATCATAGAGTTGGTTCAGGAGAGGGCCTCTGCCGTATATCCAGATGGTTGACCATGAACCCACATTCTTAATTAGATTAAGAGTAGTAGAACTCTTTCTCTGCCTAGGTCTCGTTGATCAGTAGAAAATTCACTCTGGGCCGGGTGCGGTGGCTCACACCTGTAATCCCAACACTTTGAGAGGTCGAGGCGGGCAGATCACCTGAGGTTGGGAGTTCGAGACCAGCCTTACTAACATGGAGAAACTGTGTCTCTACTAAAAATACAAAATTAGCCGGGCATGGTGGCGCATGCCTGTAATGCCAGCAACTCGTGAGACTGAGGCAGGAGAATCAGTTGAAAACCCAGGAGGCGGAGGTTGTGGTGAGACGAGATCACACCATTACACTCCAGCCGGGGCAACTAGAGCGAAACTCCGTCTCAAAAAAAAAAAAAAAAATTCACTCTAATCTGTTTGTTTTAAACCAAAAACATGCCCATTGTTAATATGTATGACTTTGCCTTTTTTTTTCCTTCCAAGGGGAAAAACCATCGTCCTGTATTTATATGGGAAAATCCTGACACACAGGCTTCCACCTGCATTACCTTTTCTCATACTTCCTATGTGTAGATAATCACAATCAGAACTTGAACAGACCGACAGAAATCCTTTAGCAGTCCTACAAAGAGTGCTGTGGGAGTCTGGAGAGAAACTTTGATCTTCTAGTACCAAATTCTTAGATAGATACATAAGAAGCACTCCTTAACCTGTTTGTTTCATGCATCAAGCTTGAGTCAACTTTCTGGGCATTTAGGTTGTGTGTAGATTAAAAAGAACAATCTCTACAGTATATTAGAAGGAGCTGCCCAGCTAATCCTCAGGATTGCCTTTCAATTGGAGTGCTCACCTTGTTTCTGCAGGCCTTATACAATTGTCCTTAGGATTTGACCAAGAGGCATCATCTTGTAATAGATTGTCTTCCTCAGTTGTATGAGAAGAATTCTGAGTTGGGTTTCCTTCTCAATATAGCTACTCATTTAGAACGAACGACCTAGTGGGTACGTTTTTCCTTTTTTCTCATTACATTTATCAATTTATTATCTGACATACTTAGGGTGACAGGATTTGATTTAAAAGGTGATCATTCTAATCAATTTTGTGAAAATTCAGTCATTCCTGGTGTTATTGGAGGAAGCGAATTTCTAGGTATGGTCGCTTGTGAAAATCACAAGAACAGCTCTTTCTTTGCCTGTTTACAGCGTGCTGGGCAGTATGCTTAAGACTTTTGCACATATTATACTGCCTAATTCCAACAACCACCATTCTTCATCTGTAAAAGGAGGCTGACAATACTGCCCTCCATGGGTTTGTTGTGAGATAGGGAAAAGGCACTTTTAAAGCCTGCCTTAGGGGGTGTTCCCAATAAACGCAAAAACAGCTCTCTCCTTATGAGATTGAACGTTGCCTTTTCTTATTGAGCTGATAAAGCAAGTGGCTCAGAAGGGAGGGAAAACACCCAGAATCACTCATGTTGGACTGGGGTTTGAACTCAGGGCTATCTCACTGCAAGGCTGCATCTTCTGTGCATTGGGCCACACTGCCTCCAGAGTGTCAGCCTTTGCTGCTTCATGGCCAAGTACAAAGGAAAACAGGTGCCTCCTTGGACCCATTGCCACCTCATAGTCCTGAGCCACCACACCTTGTTCTTCCTGTTCCTAAAAGGACAATGCAGTTGTTAAAATGATCAATTAAAAAAAATTCCTTCTTAAGAGCTTTCTCCTGTTTCCTGATTTCTCTTCTTGCATGCCTCCTAACAAAGCAGCTGTCTCACTTCCCCTCCTATACTTTTTTGTTTTTCTGACATCATTGTCATATATTTTTCCAGTCAGTGATTATGTGGCTCCCTGTTTTCCTGTCTCCTTCCATCTGAGTTTTCTCTTCACTGCCTGTCCTTCTTCCTTGCCTCTTCTGACTGTATATCCCCAGTAAGCAGGGAGTAGGGGGATGGCTGATCAAATCCCTGATTTGTAGCCAGGTGTCTCCCAGCAGACTATTGGTTTATGGAGGAAAGCCGAGGAGGCTAATGGGACTGCATCTGACCATAATGAAAATGGTGCTTAAAGCAGAAACAGGCATTTCATGATACTGGAATAAAGAACAGCTAAATAAACTCTCCAGCTAAATCTAAATGAACTGGGAGGTGCACAGAAACTCATTTTTCTCTTCTGAGAAGCCATCCCTTCTTCACACTACCCATAAAAGAAGAAGTTTATAAAATATCAGATTGGCAATTTTCAAAAAATCAAATTTGTTAGTTTATTGACTAGATACCTTGGCAATGAGTGACTAATGCTTAGAATTCATTGTTTAGAACTTGAAATGTCCATTGGTGGTTCTCACTGTACTCGTTGTTTAGTTGAAAAACGTCTGTTTTCTTTTGGGGCGGGGGAAAGAGAAATATTCAGGGGCATATTTCTTATATGGGAATATTTAGTTCTTCCCCCATGCCTCACCTGTGAATGTTTGGGAAGAAAAATCATTAAAGTATTGTATGTCAGTAAATGCTTAAGTGCCTGTTAGGGCTGTAGCATTGCATTTGATTTCAACTTTTACTAGGCATAAGACACCTCAAGGAGCCCTTTCCCGACTGGGATGGTTTGGCTCTGTGTCCCCACCCAAATCTCATCTCTAATTGCAATCCCCAGGTGTTGAGGGAGGAACCTGGTGGGAGGCAACTGGATCATGGGGCGGTTTCCCCCATGCTGTTCTCATGATGGCGAGTGCTCATGAGATCTGATGGTTTCTTGTTTGGCAAGTTCCTCCTTCGCTTGCTTCTTTCTCCTGCCGCCATGTGAAGAAGGTCCTTGCTTCCCTTATGCCTTCTGCCATGATTATAAGTTTCCTGAGGCCTCTCCAGTCATGTGGCACTGTGAGTCAATTAAACCTCTTTCCTTTATAAATTGCCCAGTCTCTGGAAGTATCCTTATAGCAGTGTGAAAATGGAGTAATACACCAACCCCCCCTCACTAACTGCCTTAATTGGAGACTTTTGGTGACTAGTAAAATGTTTGCATTCCATATTTAAATTTCACTGATGTTGATTTTTGTACTAGGAAGTCAAGCACAGACTGCTCAGAGTAACATTTAAATACAGAATTTCAGTGTTAGGACCTCAGACATAATTCTAGCCTTACTTTGTAGACTTTTGATTCAGGCCTTAAGTACGTGTTTAAAAACTAATGTCCTACATTTCTGGTAGAAATATAAAGATAATCCTGAGATGTGTCTTTCTTCCCTGTTACTTTTGTCTTTGGTTAATAACTGAAAGATCAGATGCACAATCTGTTTTTCTTGAGTCCAGAAGTGTAATATGCAAATGGATAAGGATTCTGGGGTGGTTCACCCTTAGCTGGTGACAAGAACATGATGGTGCATCTGACATGGCCTTCTTCCTCCAATAGAAACATGGGCAAACAAGATAGCCCACCATGTTGTCCCTCTTCAGAGACATATTCTCTTTCATTGTCACGGCCTGTCAATCATCTGTTATGATGCTCTCATTACTGTTGTCAAATTTTGCGTTGATCCTATTTATATTTTTGGCCTGCATCTTCTTAAGTGGCCATGTGTCTTAGTTTAGGCTGCGTAATAAAATACCATAGACTGGGGTAAACAACAAGCATTTACTTCTCCCAGTTCAGAAGGCCGGAAAGTCCAAGGTCAAGGTGCTGGCAGATTTGGTGTCTGGTGAGGGCTCTCTTCCTGATTTGCAGATGGCCACCTTCTTGCTATGTCCTCTTATGGTGGAGAGAGAGAAATCTGATCTCTTCCTCTTCTTTAAGGCATTAATCCCACCATGGGGGCATCACCCTCAGGGCCTTATTTAAACCTGATTATCTCCCAAAGGGTCTTGCTTCAAATACCATCACATTGGGAATTAGGCCAATGTGTATTGAAACAGAAGAATTTTGGGGATACAAAAACATTCAACCCCTAACACCAGGTGACTCTCCAACGTGATCTTTATGACCCTGTCCATTGGTCTCTGAGACCATGCAAGGCAGATGGGGTGAGCGCGTGGTGTGAAGTGAGAGGGGGCTCCTGGGAGACAGGAAAACACCAATTTTTATATACCCTTCTCTGTCTTTTTTGTTTTTTTTTTGATACAGAGTCTCGCTCTGTCGCCCAGGCTGGAGTGCAGTGGCTGGATTTTGGCTCACTGCAAGCTCCGCCTCCCGGGTTCACAACATTCTCCTGCCTCAGCCTCCCGAGTAGCTGGGACTACAGGCGCCCGCCACCTCGCCCGGCTAGTTTTTTTTTTGTATTTTTAGTAGAGACGGGGTTTCACCGTGTTAGCCAGGATGGTTTCGATCTCCTGACCTCGTGATCCGCCCGTCTTGGCCTCCCAAAGTGCTGGGATTACAGGCTTGAGCCACCGCGCCCGGCCTGTCTGTCTTTTCTTAGCTGCTCATCTTCCCATTTTTTCCCTTTCTTCAGTTGTCTTTCTCTTTCCCTTTACAGATAATCCCTATGATGGTTGTTTCTTCCATTGTTAGCCACATTTTAGTTTGCTTTGTTAGTGAATTCATTCAGATATGTGAGTCATTCTCCTTCCGTCAGACTGGCATCTTTGAAGGATGGTAACATGCATACAGCTGTAGTGTAAACAGGAGCAGTTGTGGAGAAAGGCCTGTTAATAAAGGTGGAAATTCTGGGGAGTTGCAGTAGAACCATCTAAACAACCCTAACCATTACAGATATTTAAGAGAGAAAAGGGCTGCTATCCATCGTCTCTGTTTACTTCTTGGATAGCTTTTGAAGTTTGGACATTTGAGCACTAATATGTAGGGAAGAAAGAAACTCAAATGGCATTTAGCATGTAAATAATGCCACAGTGGAGCAGGAAGCGCAGCTCTGATTTGCTGTCCTGCTTTCCTAGTAATTGAAGGAGCTGAAACCGAGCTTCCAGGAGAGAACAAATAGGCAAGTAAATTGAAGGCTTCCTTCTTATGGTTTACTGATGCTGTTTTGACCAAGTAAAAAGATTATTTACCCATAAAAACTCAAGTCTAAGGTGTTTTTTCTAAACTATTGGCTATTTGAAAGAAGCATTAGGAGATAAAAGGAGGAAAGAAGCTAATATCATTATCTGATATTTAGATTAAAACCCAAGCAAAACAATTAGATTTATGGTATTTTTCTGTAGCTGTTTTCCTTGGCACAGATAATACCAGACGAGCTTGCCTGTTTTTTGCTTAGAGTTACGTTCAAAAGAAGAACCAGAGCTCTATTGTAATACATGATTCTTTCTCATTAGCTGGAAACAAAACATATTTCAGTAATGAGGGGCAAAGGTCCTTGCAACTCACAGTGGTGACAAAGTTTCCTGATTTTGCACAGTTCTTAGTTCTAGTTGAAAGCTTAATGGTCTGGGGAAACATGACTGTGTGAGACTCTCAGATTAGCACCCTACCTCCCAGTGCTGCAACACACATTCCAGCTGTATGGGGTGTGACTTGACCCAGGTGTATGTGGTATGGATTGTTCCAGGTGTCATGTGTCCTCAGGTTGTGGCTGTGGGCTTTGGTGTGTTCTGTTGTACATTGGAAGGATTTTCAGTGTACTTATGTCAGCCAGCTCTGGCTGTTTTGGTCAGTGATCTACAGGGGAAGTGACACTAGTGTCCTTTCTTGCTATCATTATATATAACATATTCGCAGAGAGAATTCTTCAGTAGAAACAGAGTATACATGTGGAATCTCCTAGAAACCCGTTAGACAGAAGCACAACTGCTCTATGACAGAGCCGTATCAAAACTGCTAGGAAGGTTCAACGTGCCACTGTGCATCTGGAATTTAGATTTTCTGATGAAACTATGGTTTCTTGATTTCTTTTCTCTAAAGTATTTAACCCTGAATATTAAAACTTGAAGACAATAGAGTTTAAAACTTCTTCAAACTCACCACCTAACACATGACTGGAGTCAGTGGGAGGGAAAAGCATGCAACATCTCAGCGCCTGCAGGAGAGCAGAGTGAAGAGTTCTATCATGACAAGCAGGAGCCAGGAGAGGCCGGTGACAGGAACGTGGCTGCCTCCTTGGCATGGGCCAGCTCCCGTCCAGGAGGGATCGCTGTGTTCTGTTGCCGAAGGGGAGATAAACGTCAGTCCTCCAGTTAGAAAGATGCAGCACACCTGTCCTCGCGGGACATAGTTATTAAGGCAAACCCTGTATGGCCCACCGTCCTCCTGCGAATGATGTGACCTGGGGTCAGTGACCTCTTTAAGGCTGGCTTCTCCTCTCATGTGAAATGGGGTTGTGGGTAGGGGGAAGATTGGCATCTACTATGGTTTTTCTCTATTGTTAAATTCTGTGATTTGAAGTCGTCCAGGGGCAGTCCCTATGGACCCCTTTTTCTGAACTCAAGCCTGTGAACATACCCACTTTTGGGCAATTGGAATAAGAGGAAAAAAGATTTCTTTTGTGGTTCTGTCATGACAGTAGGCACCTAGAAAGCAGTGTATTTGCTTTCATAAGAGGCCAGCCATAAGAGGACTGTCAGATGGAGGCAGTCCGTTCTAGATTGGTTGCAGTGCCATGCCAAGCCAGCATTCCCACGAATCTGCCAGTCTACTTGTTAGTTGACAAATTCATTAGCATCACCTGTATTCAATGCACTATCCTGGACATTGTACAGAATAGAGTCATCAGTAACAAGGTCTGTGCCCTAGAGATAAGACTCCCTGGGTGGCAGCTTCACTCCCAGACCCAGGAATAACACAAGGCTGCCTTTTCTGGGCGTATTTCCCAGTACAGACAGGAGCTTTGTGCTTGGAGAAGGAAATTGGCCTAGAGTGACTGGCAGAGGAGATGGTGGGGCTCCCTACCCCCTTGATCTCTTCTGCCCTCCTGTGGGTCCTCTGGTCTAAGCCAGACAGAATTTATTATAACTTAGTTCTGTGCCATTCTTTGCCCTTGTATGTAATTATATGCAAAGTTATTTTAAAAAAATAAAGTGAATCATAACTTATGGCCAGGAGAGCTCTTTTTTCCCCCTTCACCCTTAAAAAAGCCTTTGGTGAATCTTGAGAAAGAAATAGTGATTTTCATAGTGAGAAGAATCAAATCTTGATTGATCTGGCTTATACGTTTTGAGATTGTCAATTGTCAGGTTCTCTTAAAGTGGGATTCGGGCCAGATGGCAAGGGTAGAGCAATGCTGCATACGATGGGATGCTGTAGCATGGACCCCAGGGAGGTTCCAGCACACACTTCAGCTTTTAAGTACTAGGCCTAATTGAATGCCACTGGCTTAGTTAGTATATTGAACATGATCGGTTTGATGAATTTCCTTCTATTCTCTTTTCAAACTTTGGTCCAGTGCAAAACATTTACCTATGAATATTTTGGGGCGGGTAGAAGCGTTCAGAACACTGCGGAAGACATCAAGCAAGTGGAGAATGAATGGGGGAGGGGTCATTGCTCATCTCATTTCCTGAACCCAAGATTTAAGTCAGAAACTTTACGTTTGAATCCTGTTTTTATCATTGCCTTTTATATAATTTCCTTCCAGTATATGTTATTTGTAATCTGAGCATATTTTAAAGCTAATTGAATTTTGACTCCCAATAGTTTGGACTCTTCAAAAGACGATTCTATAAAGACCTTGGCTATCCAACAGAAAAAGGTTTGTTAAGTCTCTTGTATTAATATTGCAGGGACATTCCTTCCCGTCAAACACCTTTATACCTTTAGAAATACAAAGGAATCAAATTTTAGAGTTTGGTGGGTCCTCAGAGAAAATGTCATGCATATTTTCTAGAGAGGGACAGGAGATATGTAAGGTCACCCAGTGTGGTAGTAGCAAAGCCCAGGAGCACATTTCCAGAGAGGCTGCTGATTGCAGAGGCCCTTCCTCTCCCACTTATATTTCATCAGGACCCTGCCTGACAACTTGGAACCTCTTATGTATTCAATATAACTAAAACAGCATTATTTTAAAACGATTCAGTAAATCAAAGTTTTCCTCATTTTAATTGGTCTTTCCTCAGATCATTATTAATTGCTAAAACTTTCTCAGGTATAGAGGTAATTAGTAGATATAATTGGTTAGAAAGGGCTTCAGGTTGGGAACTGATAGAAAAATCCTAGGTCATTCATAGAAAATAGAAAGTGGAAATTAATAGCTAGCAAAATTGTAACTGAGAGAAATACTCTAAAAAATTCAGAGAACACTGCAACACGGAAATGGCTGTTCTTGTGGAGCGGTAACTTAACAGTAAGTCACGAACCTTCCCCTCCAACTCACCAACCACATCAACACTCCCATTCCCCGCACTTGTAAGATATGGAAGTTAAAAGAATAGATCATTTCTCTTCTTCTTTCATTTTTATTCCTGCTGGTTAGTGGAGAAACGATCTTCGATAGAAAAATCACATTAGAACTTTTAATAAGTTGCTTTTTGAAATAGAGTTGTTTCCATGCTACAGGCATTTGGAGATAAGTATGTTTCTTGAAATATATTTTTATAGAAAATATTACAGAACCTGTAATTGAGAACTTATGGCAGTATTTTGGGGAGTTATATGTTTCTAATGTTAATTTGTAGATTCACTCTGAACTCCCTTCTTCTGTTTTAGAACCATTCGTGAATGAACATTTTCCAAGAGCCTCTTCAGATCTAAACTGTGTTCCATGGAATGCAGTATTGGTGCTTAAATAATGTATAATCCAGTTGGACAGGAGCTGCCTGTCACTTTTATTAACTTTGACCTTTTCTCCCATTATAAAGGTGGTTCAGTAAATATTTAATGGGCCCCTATAGATCTTGACAGTCAGAGCCGTGTTCCTGGAAACTGGGATACATATATATGATTAACAGGTGCTGCTTAATCATTATGAGTCAGCTCTCAAGGGCAGATTTTGTTTTGGGGGAAGAAGAGTCCGTCCACCTATGTGTGCTATCAGAGGTGCACTGTACATTGAGAGCATCCAAGATGGTTGAGGTTTCAAAGGAACCCTTTAAAAGACAGACAGTAGTTAGCATACATTTCTGCTGTTTTGGGTTTTTTTGTTTGTTTGTTTGAGCAAATGATCAAAATGATGCCAGGTGGGCAAAATCACCCTGTGACTCTGCGTAGTTAGCAGGACTCTTCCACTCAAAAGAGTCAGCAGGGCTGGAATGGCTGAGCTTGCATGGACCCTAATAAATACAAAGGAGGAGAGCCAAAAGGAGAGACGATTCCTTGAGTCAGGAGGAGGCCCCTGCCAAACTGTCTTTCCCTGTAATTCCGTAAAGCCCCATGAATATTGCACTCATTGCAAATTCTGGCAGGGAAGATCGAAACCCAAGTAGCTGACATTTTGAAACATTGTCTTTCAAACTTGTACTGTCCCTTGCCTCCATTGATTTCCCATTTAAGAAATCTGTAGGAAAAAAACAAAAATTTGAGCAAAATTCATTGGCCTAAGATGAGTTGTTAGAGCCAAATTATGACCCCCCCCGCCCCTTTTCCACCCTGAAAAGAGCTCCATCTTTATTATGAATGTGATGTATGTCTGTCTTGTGTTGGGCATCCGTAAGGCTCCCACAGCAAATCGACCAAGTAACTCAAGAGCCTGTTAAAAAGCAGTATGGATGCTCCAAACACAGTCGTACTGGATCACTGGATATCCTCGTTTTTATAGCCACTTTCCAGCAGCAGATCATTTCAGTTGGTTTTGTTTTCTTTGCTGTCTATTTGCAGGCGGCCCTGTGGCTTTAGGTGAGGCCATTTATTTTTCAGAACGTTATTGCCCTTTGCATCCAAGGACCAACCCCTTTTATATGGTGGTCGCCAGTTTCATTACTGTGAGCTGTAATGCAGCTGACTCGGCAAAGAAAATCTGTGCCTTGGAAGAGCGTTTTGAGAAAAAATTGATTCAGAGCTTTAGAATGAATTACTATTTGTATGTTTAGATAATTCTAAATAAATGTTTGAAAGACCTTGCTTAATTTGAGAAGAGAGGAAGAAACACATTGGATGTTATAAATGGTCTCTATCCAAGTTCTTAGCTTGGCATTTTCACATGTGAATCTTTTATTTACATCTGCTCAAAATTGGGATACCTTTCAAGGATAATTTTATTATAGCGATATTGATGACAACTCTTATGATCTAAAATACAAAAGTATGGGATTAAAAAGGGAAGCTAAAAGTTATTGTCATACGTCAAATTGGTTATAAGCTTCATTTAGCAAGGAGTGAGAATGATGAGTTATATTTTAAATCAGAATTTCCTGATGGTAGGTGTAAGGGGATTGACTGCATTAGGGCACAAATGAGCTTTCTGTAGTGATGGAAAGTTTCTTTATCTTGACTGGGGTGGTAGTTATACAGGTATATACATTTGTCAAAACTCATTAAACTGTTCACTTAAAATGTGTGTATTATATTTTACATAAATTGTAATTCAAAGTCTTGTTTGGTTTAGAACTGGGCAGTGTCATTTATCTTTCCCAGTAATAAATTGAAGCATAGAGAAGTAAAGTTATCTATCCTAAGTCACCGTGAAGCTCAGCAGTTTGTCCAGGGATCAAGCAAAGGATGCTGGCACCAGACACATTTAAAGCATGCTGCTGCTTTACCTCCATGACGTTGTTCCAGTTGCACGTCCATGGACTTGAAATTGGCTTCTCTACTCTGTTCTCTCTAATGAGCTTATATCCATTTGTATACATTGTTGTAAGATATATTCATGAGCTTGTTCTTATGATTGATATTTGTAATTTAACCATTTAAAAGATAGCGCAGTGGTTCTGAATGCAGGCTCATAGTATGTTTGAATCTATGTATGATAAGCCATGTCGTGGTCATGGTGTGCTGCAGTAGACTACAAATTCTATGGTTTTTATTATAAGCAAGATATGACAGTAGCAAGACTTCCCAGAACTAACTTTGTCTCTAAGGAAAACCTCTGGATTTTCTTATTAAAAAATTACATAGGCTTTAAAACCATTTACATAAAGCATATGAATAGTAGTGAAAAATAAAGGAAAAATCACTCGAATTCTGCTACTGAAAAATACAGTTAGCGTTTTAGAGAACATTTGTTTAAGTGCCTCTCTGTTTACAATGGAACCTTTTTTTCTTTTAATTCAACAAAATGATATTGTGAAGTTCTTTCTCTATTTTAATCAATTTCACAGTCATTTGTTGGTCATTTTGACTGCTTACAGTTTTTCATCATGAGGTAATGCTGTGATGAACAGTCTTGTTCTTGTTTCGTTTCCTGTTTGTCTGAGTATCTTTTTATCGATAAATTCCTTGAAGCAGAATGTGAGCAGTTGTATTTGAAGTTACTTAAAATGTTCTAAGGGATAAGATTATCAAGCATTGCTAGTTTAATACCATTTGTCCTGCTTTTACCAAATGCTATTTTTCTTTCCCTTTTGTTTTGTTTTTCTCTGCAGTTGCAGTACCATGCAGGACTAGCATCTGGCCTTTTGAATCAGCAGTCATTGAAGCGCTCTGCTAATCAGATGGGAGTATCTGCCAAACGTAGACCAAAGGCTCAGCCCACAACTCTTGTCCTGCCACCTCAGTGAGTGATGGGTTTGAAAAATTACTTTAGTACTGGGTGAACTTTTTTACTTTATACTTGTTTCGGGGTAGTGGAAAGTTATTGTATTCTTCAAACTTCCCTCCCTCTCTCCCTTCCTTTTTTTGAAACGGAGTTTCGCTTTTTCACCCAGGCTGGAGTGCAGTGGCATGATCTCGGCTCACTGCAACCTCTTCCCTCTCCTGCCCCATCAGGTTCAAGCAGTTCTCGTGTCTCAGCTTCCCAAGTAGCTGGGATTACAAGCGCACACCACCATGCCCAGCTAATTTTTGTATTTTTAGTAGAGATGGGGTTTCACTATGTTGGCTAGGCTGGTTTCGAACTCCTGACCTCAGGTGATCCACCTGCCTTGGCCTCCCAAAGTGCTGGGATTACAGGTATAAGCTACCACACCTGGCCCTGAATTCTTTCTTTCTTTTAAAAGGGCATCTATTAGGATTAGAAACCAAGCATGATGGTAACATAATTTGCATAGATCTTTGTGAAACAGCTACAATGCAGTTTATTTTACGTATTTTGTATGTGACTTTTCCACCTAGGATTTTAAGAGACCTCACGGCTTATTATTTGTTTCCTTATCACATTCCCAAAGGTGGTAGAATATGAGTACAGTTATCCTTATTTTATAAATGAGACAGCTGAGGAGCACCTTCGGTTAAGCTGCAGTCCACCTAGAGAACCTGCTAGAGCTGAGATTAGAATAAATACTAGGTTCATTTGTTCATGTTTAAAAATAGTAATATATGGGCTCTTCTTTTTCCCATTAGGAAGGATAACGGATACAGTAAGCTTCACAGAGCATACAGTTTAATGATTTTTTCACACTTTGTACATCCATGTAGCCACCACTTCCAGAATCCCATAAGGGTTCCTCCTCATTGTTCTCTGTCTATACCTGTGCTGCCCTCCTTCCCAAGTTTAACACCATTCTGACTTCTTTAAACAGTTAGTATTGCCTGTCCTTGAACTTCATATAAGTGGAATTATGCAGTGTCATTTTTTTGTATGAGCTTTTTTTCACTTAACATCATATGTGTTAGATTCATCCAGTTGTCCTTTTCTGTTGCAGTGTAGCCTTCCTTTGAATCCACACTTGAGCTTTTTTTCACTTAACATCATATGTGTTAGATTCATCCAGTTGTCCTTTTCTGTTGCAGTGTAGCCTTCCTTTGAATCCACACTTGATTCATCCACTTGGTTCATTCAACCTGTTGGGTTCTTTTGTATTAGAAGCCCTGGTAGGTGAGTGCAAAGGCTCACTCGATGATGTGGAATGAGAAATGTGGGCACATCAGTCCCTGTTTTGTCAGTGTGCACACTCCTCTGGGAGGGCCAGACGCCTGAGAGGCATTCCCCCGCCTGTCCTGCTCCCTTCGTGGACCTTCCTCTGTTTACATCCTCAGTTACAAACAGCATTCTTTTCCAGTCCAAGGGAGTGTTTGCATATACGACTTGATTGTTTACCTTTGCTCAAGGTCTCATTTTGTTTGGTTAGCAAATATTTATTGTACCTCCTATGTGTCAGGCATGTTTCTAGGCCCTAGGGATATAAACATGGGCAGGACAGACCTTGTCCCATCTTTGTTAAGCTTTTCATTTCAGGGGCGGGAGGAGACCAAAAAAGCACCCCTCAACAAATTAATAAATGAATGCCGTAATTTGTAGTTATGCTTAGTGCTAGGAAGGGACTACAGAGTGGGGGAAGGTATGGGAGTGGGGGATACTGCTTAAACAGGGTGATCAAAGAAGGCTTCCCCGAGGAGCCAACGTGAGGCAGAGGCTTGACGAATGAGGAGGAGAAAGGCCAGTGAAGAGCCGGCGGGATCCCGAGGGGTGACTGCTCTGGGGATCCTTTCTCCAGCTGCCACCACTTCCGTGATTTTCAGGCATTCTTCACAGTTCACACTTGCTTCCAGGATAGGAGGAACGTAACCAGCCAGCCTCGACAAGTAGCTTGTGTCTGCTGCTTGCACGCACAGGGGCCATCTTTTTCAAAAAGAAGCTCACTACAGGGACAGCTGCTTTTAGTGATGCAAGCCAGAGTTTTTACTATTTGGCAGAACGCTTCTTAAGGGCTGTTATTCTATCTGTTGTTTCTCATGTGTTGATGTGGTGATTCTGCAAATCTCAACTTTCAGCTCTCTAAAGTCTAACGGGCCTTGTAACTTGTCATTTTCCCTGCGTGGATTGTCTACTGAGGCAAGATGTTTGGCGAGAAGTAAAAGACTTTCTAATGGTCCCATAAGACTGAAGCCAAAAAGTGTTTGTTGCTTACTCTCTCTTGACAAAAGTCAGTTCTTAGTCCATCTGTTCACCATTTGTTAATTTGCATTGGCTTGAAACCTGTTTACAGGTGACATGCTATTATGAGGACACTTGGAAACTATTTTAAGCATCAGGGCAATCAACAGACTCTGTTCTCATGCCAGAAAAAAAAGAGCAAGAGGTGTTCACAATTGCCATTATAAATTTATAATAAATCACTCAAAATAGTTTCAAAGAGAAAAGTGGTTACTATGTCCTAAGAATACAACATAGAAATGATTTCCTATACTTAGTAGCCTATTTCCTGTGAAAATTGACTGCTACCTTTTCACATCATTGAGCTTTTTGGGCTTACATTATCCTGGAATCCCATTATAGAACTACTGTCCAGTAGGCAGAATCTATATCTAAAAGATATCAGTTGCCTCCCCCACTCCCCTTTTTGTTTCTTTTTAGAGGCAGGTTCTCCTTGTGTCGCCCAGGCTGGAGTGCAGTGGCGTGATCACAGCTCATCGCAGCCTCAAACTCCTGAGCTTAAATGATCCTTTCACCTTGGCCTTCGAAAGTGCTGGGATTATAGATGTGAGCCACTGCACCCTGCCTTATTGCAATTCCACTGGGCACCTACTATGTGCCACTCATTATGCTCGATGTTGGCTGGAAATACAACATGGCTGCCGCCCTAAAAAGTTTTGTTTTTCTTTTTTAAGCTAGGAAATAGAACAATAATAGTATATACATAATGTAGATTTTGAAAAAAGTTATTAAGACTAGGATGGATATTGTTCTAGACTTTTTCTATGAATAAATCATATATAGTTTTTAAAAGCTATAGTTTTTTAAAGCAATAAATAGGTTTTAAAAGCAAAAAATCTCAAAAAAGGAGTATATTATAGTATTTTTCTATTTCATATCTCAACATTTTATTGACTATAGTTGTGAAATTTAAGGGAGCATAATTTGATCTATGGAATATTCAAATTTGCATATCAATACTCATCTCATGGTTGTATTCTATAGAAGACTCCTTTTTACAAAATTTTTATTATAAGCACAACGTAACTATAAACTAACTTTTTGTCATTAAGAAAATCCTTTCAACCCCCTTATAAAACACTGAAATCCTCCAAGATTGCTATGTTAATTAATTGTCTATTGCTTCATAACAGATTGCTCTAAAACAGTGCTTTAACAGCCATGAGCATTATCTCTTACAGTTTCTGTGGATTAGGAATCTAGGAGTGGCTCGTTTGGGTGGTTCTGACTCAGAGCCTGTTGTAAGGCCGCAGTCACCTGAGGTTTGGCTGAGGTTAGGAGCTCCACTTGCAAGGTGGCTCACTCACATGGCAGGCAGGTTGGTACTGGCCATTGGCAGGAAATCTTGGTTCCTCTCCACCTAGGCCTCTCCACAGGCTGCTTGAATATCCTCATGACATGGCTTCTGGCTCCTCCAGAGCCAGCAATATAGGAGAATGAGAGCCAGGCAGCAGCCATCCTTTTTATGACCTAATCTCAGAAGACACATAGCGTCAGTTCTACCCCATTCTGTTCATTTGCAGTGAGTCACGAAGTTTGACTGACATTCAAGGGGAGGGGATAAGGCTCTCCCTTTTGAAGAAAGACGTGTCAAAGAATTTGTGGACATATTTTAAAACCATCACATTGCACACAGGAACAATGGCTGAGCCTGTAAACCCCATTCACTTATTTATTCAGTAAATATTTACTCAGGGCCTACAAATGCTTGGTTCTATACACTGGGCTGGGGATTCGGAGATGAATAAGATATAATCTTGGCTTTTGGGAAGCTCTGAGTAGAGACAGGAGCAAACAAGGAGCAGAGCATCATAGCAACATGGACCAAGTTGACTGACATGACCTTCTTCCAGTGCCTGAGAAGACCACGGGCAGAGTGGGGAGGGAGGTCCACTTGGGGAAGCCCAGCCGCCCTTCACCACATTTCTCTGCTACTGGCTGTGAAGGATGGAGGGTTTATTTCATTGAGAGTGCTAGATGCTTTCTTGCATAGGCTTACAGGATTCTAAGGAAAGGCTTTTTTAAAAAACAATGGAGGAAAGCAGTGAAAGGCTCACATCTGGGTTCCTCACACACCTTTCTCTGCAACCGCGTGCGTGTTAGTGCAGTGACGGAGAGGTTTCTGCGTGGCTCGTGTTAGCAGTTGGATGGCACTAAGGCTGCTACAGCAAAACTACTAGTTCTGCCCAGCTGTGCCGAGAGCACAGGCATGGCAAGAATGAAGGAGATACGTACGATGTGTTTGTTTTTAAAATCCAGGGCTCCAACAGTAGTAGTCTCTGAAGACTCAGATTCCTCCCTGAGCTTCCATACAATGAGTGATTCATGGGATTAGTGATTCATATCTTTCTCCCCTTCCAGAGAAGCTTGATAGAAGATCAGGATCTTGTTCACGATGACATGTATTTTATCACGTGTTAGCGTTCAGAGGGCACTAATGAAGTGACCTCACTACTAGGATTTCCAAGTGCTCAAATTAAGTTTTTTGCACAAGGGGCACTATCGTTTCCATAAAGAGGCTGTGTCCACTGTTGCTGTGTAAACATTGTTGGGCTTTTGAGCCTCACAGGATTGAGATCAGCCTGGAGAGTGGCTGTCTTATTTAATTGATCTATAAGTTATATATTGTGCTATCTGTGTATTTATTATTTGAGAGATGTAGCTATGTTTACCTGTGTTCTGTCTTAGCAGCCTCGATTTTCTAATCCAGTGTTGTGTGCTTTTGTGTTAACATGGAATATTGCTTTTAATCAGTATGGCCAGACTGAATGGCCTAGGACTTCTCTGAGTTTCAACAACTTGACCTGATGAAATGCCGGTTTTCAGTGACGGCAGAGGTGACTGTGTTCTTATCCAGCAAACCTAGATCTTATTTAGGTTTGAGGGAAAACAAATAGCTTTTCAGAAAGCTTACTTTGAAAACTATTACTTCCCTGCCCTGGAAGTTGTGGGGACAGGCAGTTTCTCTTGCATTATATTATCTTCCATGAGAAGATTCTGTCTGCTTGATTAAGGGCGCGCTTGTTTCCTGGGCTTCATTCTCTGTGGTCCCTGGGGGTGAGCTATTCATGCTCCAAGCTAAGAACAGCCCTTCTACTTGTTGATGGATCCCTCTCACCTACTCCTGGCCGTGTCTCCATTGGTCTCCTTTTTCTGTCCTACACCATCATTTTTTCCCTTTTCTCCTGATTATTCTCATTCATAGATAAAACATGCTTACCCTGAAAACTGTTCCCTGTAACAACACACGCCCGTGACACCATTCTGCCTCCCAGCTCCCACCTCATGTCTCTCTTTATAGCAGAACTCCTCTAAAGAGTGGATTATACTTGTCTCCAGTTTCTCTCCCACCCCAGGCAACTACTGTTCTGATCTCCATACTTATACCTTAGCTTTGCCTCTTCTAGAACTTCCGTGTTAGTGGAGTCATGCAGAACATAATATTTTCCTTCTGATTTCTTCTACTCAAAAACATGATGTTTTTGAGATTCCTTTATGTTGCATGTATCAGTGGCTGGTTCCATTTTATTGCTGAATAGTATTTTTTGATGTTCGTTGGATCTTACTGGTGCTATTTCCTCAGCGTTTGCATCTGTTTCAGTATCTTGTAATACCTTCAAGAGAGCAGAGTCCTCACTTTCCGTTTCGATTCTTGGATGACTTGCCTCTCAGGTTTGAATAACAACACCACCACAAAAACAGCATGCAGTGACAAGTGTTGCTGGAAGGAAGTGCCACCCATTCAGGAGGTAACAGGGATAATGACACAGCACTCACACCTAGGGCTTCCAGTGTTTGAACAACAGATTGCCTTTGGTACGGCCACTGATTTGGCTCTGGGAATTTAACTGAAAGAGGCTCATTTTCTGCCACCGCCTTGCACGTTAATTCCCAAGAAGATCATTGACTTGAAATTACACATGGTGCTTATCCAGATGATTGGATCCTTTCCAAGATGTGTGGTAGATGCTGTTTCTGTTCCTGAAAGGCAGAGGCTCATGTTGTCTTTTGCTTGATGTAAAACCAGTGGGAATCACAGAGAGCAAAGCAGCAACTTGAATCTGTCTTTGGCAATAGTGATGCATGAAGGGGGGGTGATTGTTGTCATTGCTGTTTAAACCGAGCAAGGCAAACACTTGCCAGGATGAAGCTCATGAAACAAGTTTCTTCTCATAGCTTTCTAACCATTGCATCATTATCTCTTCTGTTACTCATTTTGAGACCTTTTTTAAGGGTTTTTTTTTTTCCTCTTTTTTTCCCCCCTTTGCCATACAGGTATGAAACTCCAGGTTTCTGCAGTTCGATTACAAAAACCTGGCTCTAGATGCCATTTGCATAGTGACTGTGAACATGTGTCCTTGCAGGGACTTGATTTTCTTCTTGATTACCTGGGCTTTGTTTTGTTCCTGGACTCTTGGTATTTTGTTGAGGGCAGAATTTGATTATATGCTGATTAATTTATATTAAATTCTTCAACTTTGATGGGACAGGAACCTTGAACAAGAATATCTGGCATCTTTTTTATTGGAGTTGAATTTAGTTTGCCTCTGAGCAAAGTAACAGTGAGTAAACCATGAATGTGATGCAAACTGGTCCATTGCCACAAGCCTTGGAAATGCAGAGCATTTCCTCAGTCTCCTTTTCCAGGGACGCTGTACAAAGGGAACAGGTTATTACCCAGACTGGCTCACCCTGAGCTTGGGCTGGTGGGCAGAGGTGTCGCCTGGCTTAATGTCCCACAAAGGAAACAGAACTTTGCAGCTGTAAGTTTCCTGAGTTTTGGAAAAAGTCATCAAAACTTGGGTAGAAATTTGCTAAGTCATTCTTTCCCCCACTGGCAAGTATTAAGTAACAATATTCATTAAATACCACAGAGAGGCTATGTAATAAAGAAATAATCCTAGGCCTAGGTGGCTATAACTCTCTAGAAGAGTTGAAATTGAGAATATAATTAAAGATTAAAACATTGTTTGCATTCTAGAACATGGAGAAATCTTTTCTCTCCATTGCGGGACCATATTAATAAGGAGGAGATCAGTTTCCAATAACCAACACTACCTAAGCTCATTTATTAATATCAGTCATGTTTAAGCTGTCTGACTCAGACAGCTGCTTTTGCCTTTTTCCTACAAGACTGGAGCTGTCTCCAGGAATGGTGAGGGTTGCCACTCTTATCCCAGGCATTTATCCATATCGATTCCATGTCCCGAGTGTGAATAGGAATGTTTTAGACAGCAAGGGTTACCCGTGTTAGGATCTTAGATGGAAAATTATTCAGTTGCCAAAAGAGAGGGATACAACGAATTTCAAGATTTAAGATCCCAATTTTGGTCAGTTTTTGTGCAAAAGTTAAAAGATGGGTTGGAACTAGCATACCTGCCAAGGTTTTATCACTGTGGCTCATGAAGGGTCAGGAGCACTATAGACTTTACCAGACCACCTTGATACAGTGACAGAAAGAAACCCTTGGTGGTCAGATACCTGGCATTCAGAGTCCTTGAAGCCAGTTACACTCTCAGACTCACACAGGAACAGAGAAAGGCCTTGCCTGGTTGGATTGTAAACGTTTCACTGCCCAAGCACTGTTTCTTTCTCCTTCTGCCTTTTTGTTCCGTTTGTCTTGAAGTAGACTGAGAAGGCATTTTGAGGCCAAGGGTATGGGATCATCTTCCTTATGTGTCCCATCTCCAGTGTTGCCTTGTCCTCATCGCTCTTTAGAGTTTCTCATCTGAGGCGTCAGAGAAGTCACACCCAGTAATAGTTGCTGAAATGTCCTTTTTTATGTGTTTATTGTATGTATTCCTGTTATTGGCAGGTAGAAGAGGAAAGTGTCTCTCTGAGTCTGTCTTTGATGAGGGAAGGGAAAATGTGATTCAGTGATTGGGCAGAAAGAAACCTTCAGCTTCTTACTCCTATAAGGCTTCAGTTTTGTCTCTTCCAGGGCAGTTGCCACTTTCTGCCCTGTGTTGTGAGACTTTAACTCCTTGAAGACTGGCGCTGCCCGTGTCTCTTTTAACGGCCTAGTCTTCACTGTGCACTATTGGTTGAATGAATGAGTCTTGAAGGCTTGTTCTTCTCTGTGCTGCTCACCTGGCTGATGAGGCTCAAAACATCTTTTCACAGCATGTTCTGGACGTGTATTCCTACTGCCCGTGGCTCTTAGTGGATTGGAAGTGTAAGCGTTGGGTATTTGAATGGCCGGGAACCAAGTGCCGTTTGGACAGACAGAAATGCCTATGGGTAGGGCTCTGTAGCTGCAGGTCTGTCCCCAGTGGCAGTGGCGACCCTTCCTGCTGAGTGAGGATGGATAGGGTTGAATCTAGAGGTTCTGGCAGCGAGTGGGGCCCCAGAGCCAGGCAGAGGCCTTGCAGTGCGCTGCTGCAGGGAGAGCAGGCCCCCGGGGCTTGTGAGCAGGGGCTGATATGTGAAAAGTGGTATATTAGGAAGATTAATCAAGTAGCAGGATGCAGATAAATAAGACAGTCCTTTGTAACTGTTTAAAAGATAATTGGTTCATGTTACTTATCTTTTATCCCCTCTCTTTGGGCAAGAGAAAAATCTCTGAGAGAAATAAACGAGGAATCCCTCATAAATATTAATGCAAAAATCTGTCTGTGGAGAATAAATATAGGGACATTTTGTTTTAAATGCTCTCTGTCGTTACGCTTCATTAGCATATATGTTGTAAAAGTTACTTTTCTCCCCTTGAGAGAACCGTACTCAGTTCAAGAAGCCACAGACTGAAATCTGTAGCCTGTCAGGGATGGAACACTTTAGGTGGCCAGGAGAACTGATTCGCTCCCCTGCTGCATCCCGGGGGGGTTCCTTGGTTTCCTCCTCTTTAGAAGCACTGGCCTGTGGCAGAAAGCTAGGAGGAAGCCCTGGAGGGGGAGGGGGAGAGGAGAGAGACAGAGTGAGAGAGAGAATTTGTGTGTGTGTGTGTGTGTGTGTGTGTTCACTCTGAAAGCATTTATGTACTTTCCACAGGCCAGGTGTATGTTTGACCACACTGGGAATCTAAAGGTGCAGAAAGTACTACTGCATTTAAACAGAAAATTAATGGGTTTCATTTGAAGCACATGAAGTTTGAGGTACCCTTAAATCTTGGGTGAAATGATTTGGTGAACCAGATTCACTTTAAAATACTCAAATCCCCCCTTCCCAAAAGTGCTGGGTGGTGGGGTGCGGAAGGGGAGTGTGGACAAATAGTTGCTGATTGGTTGAAACTGCGTGATGAGAGCGTGATACTGTTCATGAGCATAGGGAGGGTAGAAGTCTCAGAGTGGATATGTTCTGCCAGTGATTGTGGAGGGAGACCAGAAGAGCAGGCAGAGGAGTTGGTGACAGAGCCCTGCCACCCCATCCCGCCTATCCCTGCCTCCCCCTGTCTAGCCTTGCACTAGCCAACCCTTCAGGCCCACCTGTCATGTGCCCCTTGCAGCCCTTACTATCTGGTTCTGATCCTGACCTCACTCTCAGTTCACCTGACCTATGTTTGTCTCAGACCCATTGTGACATAGACTAAAATTTAAAACCCAGTGTCTTCCATAGATACTGACTCAAAGAGAAATTGCATAAAATAGAAAACTGTAATAAAGAACCTGGCCATTAAGCACTAAGTTGAATGTGGCAGCCTGCAGAAGCAGTTTAAAAATTATATTTCATTGCATCCTCTAATTGCATTTCTCCTTTACAAGGTGATTTTATCCAGGAAGACAGCTGTCTGGTGTGGTTATTACATCACTGGCCATTATTGGGCAAAGGAAGAAAAGAAATGGGTGGTTGTGTAGTACAGCTCATCACATAGAAGCTGGATCCTTTTTTTAAAAATCTCTCTTTGCATAACAAAGAGCTTCGGGATTGTTAATATTTCACACCATGCCATCCGCAGCTAATGCTGGTTGTAAGTGAAACTCTTTTGTTTCAGATCTTTCTGTTCTTTCTTGGAATGGAAAGTAATTTTAATGGTTTCTTTTTTTCTTTTTCTTTTTTTTTTCTTTTCGAGACAGAGTCTCACTCACTCGGTCCCCCAGGCTGGGATGTAGTCAGTGGCGTGATCTTGGCTCACTGCAACCTCCACCTCTCGGGTTCAAACGATTCTCCTGCATCAGCCTCTGGAGTTGCTGGGATTACAGGCATGCACCACCAAGCCAGGACAATTTTTTTGTTATTTTTAGTAGAGACGGGGTTTCACCATGTTGGTCAGGCTGCTCTTGAACTCCTGACCTCAAGTGATCCGCTTGCCTCAGCCTCCTGAAGTGCTGGGATTACAGGCGAGAGCCACCGCGCCTGGCCAATTTTGATGGTTTCTTGATGCCTTTTTCTTTCTCTCTCTCTGCCATATAGATTTTGGCCCAGAAAGCAAGTCCCTGGTTAGGATTATAAGTCATTAAGAAGCAGTAAGCCAGTTTCTCTGTTCACCTGTGTTGGAGATTGCGCCAGCTCTCACAGGCACAGTGACCTCAGTAACATGAGAATAGGCATGCATGGGACGTGGCTTTGTCTCCTAGCTTGAGTCTTTTAGGGCAGAATGGATTCTATTCTGGTCGTACCAGTCACTCTGAGAGTACTCATTTAAAATAGATACACAGGAATTCTTAATAATAACACGAAAAACCTGTTTTCAGTGCAGATTATACTTATTTCTAGCTTGCTGAGACATTAAATATCTCTCTAATTTTGGTTAGTGTGGAAAGAACTGGACATTCTTTGTGTTTGGAGGCAGTGGTGAGGGGGATGGGTACCAAATGTGTTTCTAAACCTCAATTAATCTCTGAGCTCAGGGCCTGCTGGCCCTTAGGAGAAGTGGTCAGGGCCAGGCCTCACTGTAGGGACATCTGACAGCTGAGTAGTAGTAGTAGACTATAATGGGCTGCCAATTAAAGGGACCAGCCAGCTGATGCGGGGACCAGCCAGCTGATGCGGGGCCACAACTTTGCTATGGAGGTAAGGGGGCTTTAGAACAGGGACTCCCAGCTCTAGCTACACATTAGAATCTTATGGGGAATTGTTTCGGGGAAGAGGCCCAAGTCATCCATATTTTTAAGCAGCTCCCAGGATGATTCCCACATGCAGCTGAGACTCAGAATCACTGCTCCAGAAGGGGTGCAAGGAATGCTCCAGAGATGGAGGTCTCTGGGCCAAGAGCTGTCAGAGCATCTATACCACAAGGGAAACGTTGTAGGGGGAATGTTGGCAGAGCTGACTTGTTCAAGGCCACAGATGGGAACCTGCTGAAATTTGGAACTTAGAAGAAGGTGGATCCTAACTTTGTTGCTTCCTCATCAGCTCTGGGAATGTAGCTGGTATCATCAATACCAATTGTTTTCCTGACCTGTTTTAGCTTATGATGCTCAGATCCACAGAAAAAGATAGGCTGGTGACTTTTTGCTTTTTTTCTTCTGAATATATTATTTCATATTATAATAGTGGTTTGATCCTTCTAGTTAAATTGGTATCTGTGACTAAGCATATTGCATTGTCATTTATATAAATCAGAAGTATACAGTTTATTGTGATCTGATGTATATTCTTTTTTCCTTTATAGCTATATTTTTTCAGCTTTATTTGAGGCTACAAAAATATAATCAATTATACCTGTTTAAAGTGTACAAATTGTGACACATGTATATACCTCTGAAACTATCACCTTACTCAACATAATCAAGACAATGAACATATTTCTTACCCTGAAAATTTCCTCATGCCCTTTTATCATTCCTTTCACCCTCACCCCAGGCAACCAGCAATCTGCTTTTTGTCACTATAGATTAGTTTGCGTTTTCTAGAAGTCATATTAGAGGAACTATACAGCATGTACTTTTTTTTCTTTGAGGCAGGATCTTGCTTTGTCGCCCAGACTGGAGTGCAGTGGTGTGATCATAGCTTACCGCAGCTGCAAACTCCTGGGCTCAAGTGATCCTCCTGCCTCGGCTTCCGAAATAGCTGAGACTACAGGTGTGTGTCACCACACCTGACTAATTTTTAAGTTTTTTGTAGAGACGGCCTAGCATATACTGTTTTTTTGTTTGTTTGTCTGTTTATCTGCTTTGGCTAGGTGTGGTAGCTCACGCCTATAATCTAAGCACTTTGGGAGGCAGAGGCAGAAGGATCACTTGAGCCCAGGAGTTCAAGATAACATAGTGAGGCCCTATCTCTAAAAAAAAATTTTTTTTTTAATCTGACTTTTCTACTCAGCATAGTCATTTTGAGATTCATCCATATTGTTGCGTGTATCAGTAGATTATTTCTTATTATTGCTCTATAGTATTCCACCGCTTGGATATACTGCAGTTTGTTTATCCATTTATCTGTTGATGGACAACTGGGTTGCTTTGACTGTTAATAAAGCCAGTATGAACATTCATGTACTAGTCTTTGTTTGGACATGTGCTTTCTTTTCTCTTGGGTAAATATTGAGGAGTACAATAGCTAGGTCATATGGTAGGTGTGTGTTTAACTTTTTTAAAGATACTGCCAAGTTGTTTTTCAAAAGGTTGTGTCATTTTTACCTTCCCACCAGCAGTGTATGAGAGTTCCAGTTGCTATGCTTCCACCAACACTTGACATTGTCCGTCTTTTTAATGTTTAGACATTCTAACAGGTATGCAGTGGTATCTCATTGTGGTTTAACATGCATTTCCGTAATGAGTAATGGTGGTGAGCATGTTCTCACGTGCTTATTTGCCATCCGTATACCTTTGGTGAAGTGCAGAAAAAGGCTAAGGCTTTTTTTTCCATGAAAGGAAATTCTGAAAACCTGTATTTCTCAAAAGTAAAATCACTTTTGATCAAAAGTAAAATCACTTTTGAGAAATACAGGTTTTCAGAATTTCCTTTCATGGCTTTGAAAATGCCTTAATATAGAGCCTCTCTTAGATCAATTTTGTATTGATTGATTGGTGAGTGTCCTTTGGATAGCCACTGTCTGTTCATCATTCCACCAGTTGCTGTGGGGGAATTCAGAGAAAACAGTAGTTGTGGGCTGGAACGCCAAGCAATCCAAACACTCCAAGTTTTGCTTGAGTGTTTCATAGTGTTTCTTAACCTTGTCACCTCCTTTCCTGTACAGATGTGATAGCTGTGGGACTGGAGTTGGGGCTTTTGACAGGCTTTTAATTAGTTTGTCCTGATTTTTTATTTTCTTTTGGTAGAAAAGCTTATCTTCGAAGCACTGAAGTCTAGATTCTTGCTCTTCTTTATCTGTAATTGTTATTTTATTTGCACTATGCTTTTTATTCATTTTTGCAATTCAGTAAGTAAAATCTAATGTCTACAGTGTTTGGTGCTGGTATTCAGTGATGAATAACCTTCCCTTAAGGAGCTTGCAGTGTACCTTGGAGACCAGCAAAGAGGCCTTTTGGATCCAGAAGAAGGCCCTTCTTCTGGGGTCAATGCCAAGGTGATCCCCATTTTCCCATTCATCTTTGTCCCTTAGAAACCTTGTCTTTGGCCGGGCGCGGTGGCTCAAGCCTGTAATCCCAGCACTTTGGGAGGCCGAGACAGGCGGATCACGAGGTCAGGAGATCGAGACCATCCTGGCTAACACAGTGAAACCCTGTCTCTACTAAAAAATACAAAAAACTAGCCGGGCGTGGTGGCGGGCGTCTGTAGTCCCAGCTACTTGGGAGGCTGAGGCAGGAGAATGGCGTAAACCCAGGAGGCGGAGCTTGCAGTGAGCTGAGATCCGGCCACTGCACTCCAGCCTGGGCGACAGAGCGAGACTCCCTCTCAAAAAAAAAAAAAAAAAGAAACCTTGTCTTTAACCCTTCAGTAACCACATCAAGAGACTTGACCAGACTTGGATCTCACATGAAACTTACAAAAGACTCTAGTCTCTGACATTAATGGACACATCATGATAGGACAGGACCAGCTTTGGGAATTTTTTAGTAGACCCAGCCCATAGATAGACTTCATTATGGATTGTTGAGCTGAAACTTCTCGTCATCCTCCAACTGTCTCTTACCCTGCTGTTTTGGGGCTCCGGCAAAGATATTCCCCAGGTATATCTTTTAAAGGAATGGAACTCTTTCTTTGCAGCTTCCCCAGGTCCCCACACAGGGAGTTCGATTTGCTGGGTACTTAATGTCCCCAGAGAAGAAACCTTGGGGCATCACAGTGTTCCAAAGGTTTCCTTAGAAGTCTCTCACAGTCTCAAATTTGTGTTTCATATTTTATCAGCTCCTTAAGCTAGCGTGAATCCCAGGCACAATCGCTCTAGAAAGCTGTCCTTTTCCTATTTGACAGGTAACAAAATAGATTTAGTTTTGTTTTTTTTTTGTTGGTGGACTTGGGCACTGTGGACAAAATAAAACAATTGAAGTTAAGTAAATACATTAAGTAAATGAAAGCCTTCAATTTCCTTTTCCCTCCTTCTTCCTGTCAGTTAACATGGATGTGCCTCCCAAGTATGACTTGACCAGGACCTGACTTTACACATCAAATGTGGGGCTAGGATTGATTTGTACAGATCTCCCGCCACCATTCTTTTTCCTTATTAATACTTCTTACACTTTTTAATTTTAAACAAAGGAGCACTTAGAATTTAAAGGTCTCCTATGACCAATTAATTCAGTGCAGTTTATTGAGTAGGCATTTAGACAGTAGATGGCATTGCCCTCACCCCTAAGGAACCTCTGATATCGTTGAGTAGTATTTAGAGCGTCGTGAAAACCCAGACCTGGAAGAGCCAGAAGGCATCGCCTTTCTACCCTCATTTCACGGTGAAGGAAATAAGGATGCAGATAAGTGAAGCGTTTTTCTCCAACGAGTTCTGAGACTTTTTAGTAACAGATCCAGGCCTGGAACCTCTTAGTTTCCCGACTCCTGTGATGCTCCCACTGATAATCCACCGCTGTCTTCCCTTCTTGGAGGAGAGGGAGGGGCCAATGCAGGAGGAAGGAAAAAAAAACAAGATATAAAAACTGTGTCTTTTTTTTTTTTTAAGAGGATGCTTTTGAGTGGTATTATGGAATCACTACCCCGTTTTGCTGTTCGTAGCTCTCCCCAAGTGCGCTGCTTCCCTTTTCGTTTCTGAGACTTGCGTGTGAACCTTGCCCATTCCTTCTGGTTCTTTGTAAATGGAGGGGATGGTTTCAGCACTTGTGTGCTAAGAATTAGAGCTTTCTGCTTCGGTGCTCCTGTGGCCCTGGAACTCTGCCCTGTTAGCAGTGCTTTTTGGCAGAGCAGCAAGACTTTATCAGCCAGTGGGAACAGATATTTCTGTTCTACAAATGAGCCCAGATTTATAGACTCAGAGTTCAAAGAAATTAGATGAGAGATCACCAACCAAAGCATTCTACAGTGAGGGAAGGAACACCATCGGACTGGTTAATAATGAAAGCCACTGCACAGAGCACTCATGTAGTTTGAACGCTGTCCTTTAAGAGGTACCGTTACTCTCCTCAGCTTTACAGAGGCCAATGCCGAAGCTCCCACCTTGTCTGGAGCCTCCCAGCTGGGAAGTGCTGGAGCTGGGATTCAAACCTGGCTACAGAGAACCCGGCATCTGCACGTCTCAGCTGTAGTACAAGGCAGAGGATTAGATTCTCAGGAAGCTGAGGTTGAGTTGGAGTTGGGCTGTAGTATATTTATTTGGGATCACCCCCTGTGAAAGAAAGTGGGAGGAAGCAGGACTGCTGGGGGAGATGGCAGCCTGCAGTGCAGGGCTGGCAATGCCTCGGTCCACTCAGGGGATCTCTGCAGCAGGGTTACCTGCCTTGTCCTGTGTCAGCTGAAAGACTGGGCCTTTGTACCTCTGCCTCACTCAGTCACCATAGGCAGGTGGCTCCAGGAAAGCTGTGACCTCAGTGAGATAGCTGTCTGCAGCACAGGCTGATCCTGAACATGCCGATAGCTGGAGGCTGTATGCCGATCGCTGTCCCCTAGCCAGGCCGCAGGTTCTTCCTGGAAGAGGATCTGCCATTGCATCTCCTTGTCTACCCTGATCTTTATCAGCTGTGATACTATTACTAGATGGCTAAGCTCCAGCAGGCTGGAAGTTAATTCTTTATTCTCCTGAAGTGGCAGATTTGTACAACCTTTCAACATGATAAGATAAGGGCTTACAGAGGAGAAAAACTTGACTTTTAATTTTAATTTTATTGTTTACAATGAATACCAACTATTAAACTACAGTTGACCCTTAAACAACACAGCGTTAGGGGTACCCACCCCCCACCATAGTAAAAAGTCAGCATGACTTTTGACTCCCCAAAAGCTTAACTACTAACAGCCTTACCGATAGCATAGCTAACACATATTTTGTAGGTTGCATGTATTATATACTGTATTCTTACAATAAAATACTCTAGAGAAAAGAATATGTTATGAAGAAAATCATAAGGAAGTGAAAACGTATTTACTGTTCATTAGGTGGAAGTGGATCCCCATAAAGGTCTTCATCCTCATTGTCTTCATGCTGAGTAGAGTACGGAGGAGGAGGTTGGTCTTGCTGTCTCAGGGGTAGCAGAGGTGGAAGAAAATCTCAATATTTACATGGACCTGTGTGTTTCAAACTCATGTTGTTCAAGGGCCAACTGTGCTGTGTTCTTCGCTGCCAGCCACTTCTGTATCACTGCATCTCCGTGTCTTCTCAGCTACCCCGTGTTGCTCAGTTCTACTTCTACAATTCTGCTATGTACATTTGAGGAGCTGACCCTCCAGGAGTCCAGTGGGGCCTCCCTTCCTGAGGGAGAGCTTAGAAGCTTCGTGGGATCAAGATCAACTATAGCCTCCACCTCTGCAGTTAGTCTTGTTCTCTCTCTCCTTGGACATCCATTCCAGATTTGGCTCACCCTTAGCTGTGACCTCTGCTGGCTCCAGTGGCTCCCCCAGTGGCAAGACCCAGCACTTCATCCCTGGCAGGTCTGAGCCCCTCATCATAGTGCCCTTCTCAGGCCAGGGTTGCTATATCTTCATTCATGGTCACAATTGAGCAAGCGAGTATCCAGGGGTACCCC
This sequence comes from Colobus angolensis palliatus, assembly GCF_000951035.1. Classification (NCBI taxonomy): domain Eukaryota; kingdom Metazoa; phylum Chordata; class Mammalia; order Primates; family Cercopithecidae; genus Colobus; species Colobus angolensis. The sequence goes on from NW_012122931.1 coordinate 2,644,268, forward strand.
AGCTCCACAATGTTTGTCTCTGCTTTCATTCTGTAACAGCAACCCCTGCTTCTTATGAGCAGAATCAGTTTGGCAAGATGGATGATGACTCTTCTTTTTGACTACTGGTCCCTGGACCTGGAGCCCAAAGTGCCCAGGTGGCAGCCATAGCTTATAATGCAGTGAGATTCCTGCCATTCCCAGGCAAAAATGTGGGGATCCAGACTTGGGCTTTGCAGACCAGGATCCTTAACTCTGCAAAGCCCAGAGTTCTGGAAAGGGGATGCTTGAAGTCTGCCATGGGATATCAGGAATTATGGAGTTTAGAGGACACTCCTGCTTCCTCCACTTGACTCCCAGACCCAAGTATTCTTCCTATTAGGGGAGAGCACCATAAAAAGGCCTTTGATTCAATACATACATATACTGCATCCTGCAGGATGGTGCCCCATCTTTGCAGAGCAGTGCCTCCAAGCTGGTGCTTCAGCCGTGCCTTCAGCAGGTAGACCATGTCTGATGGGTGGTAGTATGTGATGTTATCAATGGATTCCATGATCATGGGCCTACTACAGAAAGTGGGTTCCTTGATTTGATATAATATTGTGTGGGATCCAGTGCTGGAGGTTCAAAGATTGTCACTAAGCCCTTGGATGGTGGTGCTGACTCAGGCCCGGTGAGTCAGAAGGGCAAACCCTCAGTTGGAAGGCATGTCTATTTCTGTTGGACAAATATCTGGCCTTCCAAGATAGAAGGAGTCTATTAACTTGCACCTAGTCGATGGTTGGGCTCCTTAAGGAGTAGTGCCATTTTGGGAACTTGATAATGGTCTCTGTCATTGGTAGAGGGGATTTTTTTTTGACATTAGCAACTAGATCAGCTTTAATAAGTGCAAGTCCATGCTGTTGGGTCCATCTCTGTCACTGTGGCCACTTTATTCATGGGTCTATCGTGCTAACAATGCGATGGCCGATTTCAACTGCTTGGGTCACTTTTCTGCTTGGTTGTTTAATGCCTTTTCCATGGTGGGTGATGACACGTGACACAAAGCTTTTCTACCCTTCGTGTCCCCTCCCCATATGCCCACGTACATATCCATACCTCATACTTTCTTGTCGTGATTTTCCAATCTTTTTCCTTCTAGGACCTTGACAATCTGAGCAGACCACTCACTGCTGCCCATGAGTCTTCCTGTAGTCTGGCCTTGAGCTGATGCTTTTCCCATATAAAGGGCACTGCTTGAAGCCCTACTCTTTGGGAGGCTTTCCCCTCACAGCTGTCTTTTCTGTCACCCCGAGTGAGTTTGTAATGCAGCTGCCATGGATTTTTGGCTTTTACTAACATGCCAGAGTGACTGGTCTGTAAACCAAGCTTGGACATTTCCTCCTTCCTCCATATGCTCATGTAGGATTCCCCCAGGCAACCACAGGCATGAGCTAGGGGAGGGCCACTGGGACTACTGCGATAGGTATTATATATTATAACAGAGGGCAGGAGAACTTGCCCTAAGTCGGAACTCTAAGTGTATATTGTTGTCTATTTCATGGAAATATGAACTGTTCCTGAGTCTTGTTTTTGACTGGGATATAAAAAAAGGCATTTACTAAATCAGTGGCTTTGTATGACCTGAGGCCATATTGTTCTGCTCTAGCAAAGATGCCACATCTGACACTGTGGTGGCAATCAGGGCTCCCTGCCTAATTGAGCTTGCAGATGTCTGCAGTCCTCTGGGATTCATCAGGTTTCTGCAGGGGTCAGGCTGGTAAATGAAACAGACGTAAAGTGGGACCACTGCCCCCCCTGTGTCCTTTAGACCCTTCAAGGTGGCACTAATCTCTGCCATTGCCCTGGGATGCAACATTGGTCTTTAATGCACTATTGGGGGTGGAGGAGGCAGTGCAGAAGCAGGGTGTATCAGAGACTTCCATTCAGCCTTCCCTACTCTGGTGGATCTTACCCCATAGACCAAGGACCTAATGTGGTGGTTGTAGAAATTGTCAAATACAGTAAGTTCTCATTTAGCATCATTGATAGGTTCCTGGGAATTACGACTTGAAGCAAAACAATGTATAACAAAACTAATTTTACCCTAGGCTAATTGAAGTAACAAGAGTTAAGTTCCTATAGCAAAACATCACCAAACTTCTAAATAAAGACCAAAATACTTCTGATATTAAACATTGAAGTAAATGTGAGCTATACATACATTTAAGAAAGATTAGTAGAAACAAGATAATTATTTACCTGCTTATTCTATTTTAGGGCATTGGGTGGCTGGCAGCTATCCCAGCAGCTTAGGGTGCCAGGCAGAAACTAACCATGTGGACAGGACGCCATCCCATCACAGGGCACACTCACACACACCCGCTCAGACTGGGACAATTTAAATATACCAGTTCACCTAACGTGCATGTCTTCGGGATGTAGGAGGAAATCAGAGTGCACAGAGAAGACCCACACAGTGGGGAGAGCCTGCAGACCCCACACAGACAGTGGCCCCAGCTGGGAATGGATTTTTTTTCCTCTCATCGATGTTAACGAAATGTGTTGAACAAAGCATTGTTTGAGGACCTGCTGTGTGTCGGTCTCAATTAGACATAATGAGATGGGTCTGCGGACCCAGTGGATGGACCCACCGTAAACTAGACCTTGGCCAGGGCTCCATTTATTACCTGCTCCCCATGTGCCCCTACTCGGAACGGGGACATGATTAAGCCTCAGGTCTCTGAGAATCGGTGTTAACTCTAAGAAGTGGCCCTCTGCAGCTGACGCTGACCCTGTGTGAGCCAACAGCTGGCACCCACGTGTTGACTGTCCTCCCACAGCTGTGCAGCATTCCTGAGGGGAGCTGAGCAGACGTCTCTGTATCTCCCACCCTCTTTCGTCCTCAGCTGCGATACTGTTGTTGGATGGCTACGATCAAGAATACTTGCATTCATTTCTCCCCCTTCCCCTAGTATTCTTTTTGGTACAACCTTTCAACATGGTAAATAAGGGTCTGTAAGGAAAAACTTGAATTAAAAATATGTATATATGAATAACAACTGATGTTAAACTATGGTGTTATTTATCCAGCAGATTTAGGTAAGGCATGGTGATAGACTCTAGAAATACAGAGAGCCCTTGTTCTCAGGAATTTATAGTCAAGCTGGGGGTTTGGAACATCCTGCATATGGAAATAAAGATGTATAGGCTAAACGAGCAGGTTCTGGAGTGAGATTTCAGGGCTTGAATCCGGGTCACCCATGCCCCATCTGTGTGCCTTGGGGCATCTTACTCAAACCCTCTCACCATTAGTGTTCTCATTTGTCAAATGGGGATAATAATGGAATGGGAGTACCGTATTTATGATACGGCGATCACTCAGTAGGTGCTAGCTGCTTGTGTATTATAATTATTGTTGTTTAGAGTGGCAGTAGTATGTCCCAGTTGAATATTGCGGGTGGTGAGTTTCTCGGGGATTCCAGCAAGGGGCAAGAAGGAAGGCTTATGGGGCAGATGGGCTCTGAAGAGTTATCTTTTATATGAATGTGTGCATTCCTCTTTAAAAGTAGGTACTGGGCCAGGTGCAGTGGCTCATACCTGTAACCCAGCTCTTTGAGAGGCCAAAGTGGGAGGATTGCTTGAGGCCAGGAATTCAAAAGTAGCCGGGTCAATATAGTTAGATCCCCATCTCTACAAAAATTTTTTAAAAAATAGCAGGATGTTGTGGCACGTGCCTATAGTCCCAGCCTCTCAGGAGCCTGAGGAGGGAGGATCCTTTGAGCCCAGGAGGTCGAGGTTGCAGTGAGCTGTGATCACGCCACTACACTCCAGCCTGGGCAACAGAGTGAGACTCCCATCTCAACGAATAAATGAATGAAGGTACCAAAAGAGATGCAATATCGACAGATGGGAATTTTGTAGATTTTTATCCCTGTTTGCATTGAAATGTGTTCCATGTCCACATCTCAAAAGAAAGATTCTGTTAATGGTGATAGAAATGATAACAAGGCTTTCCTTTCCTTTTTTTCTCATTGGTTCAAACTCAGAAGAAATTATGTCGCCTATAATCAACGTGGATATTTTCCACTGTGTACACGTACTCTCATATTTCTTACACATGGAAGGACATTGTTTTCTTTCCAAATAATGTGGGAACTGGATATTGAAAGATAAGGAAATGTCCTAACAGATGTGACTAGATGAACTTACACAAAGTTCAGTTGACAGTCATTTTGGGTAAATGTCTTAGGTATTAATAATTGATTGTGACTGAGCGTGGTGGCTCACGCCTGTAATCTCAGCACTTTGGGCGGCTGAGGCAGGTGAATCACAAGGTCAGGAGATGGAGACCATCTTGGCTAACATGGTAAAACCCTGTCTCTGCTAAAAATACAAAAACTTAGCTGGGCATGGTGGTGGGTGCCTGTACTCCCAGTGACTCGGGAGGCCGAGGCAGGCAAATCACGAGGTCAGGAGATCGAGACCATCCTGACTAACATGGTAAAACCCCATCTACTAAAAACACAAAAACTTAGCTGGGCGTGGTGGCGGGTGCCTGTAGTCCCAGCGACTCAGGAGGCCGAGGCAGGAGAACCGCTTAAACCTTGGGCGTGGAGGTTGCGGTGAGCTGAGATTGCACCACTGCACTCCAGCCTGGGCGACAGAGCTAGATTCCATCTAAAATAAATAAATAAACAAATAAACAAATAGTTGACGTCTCCAAGACACCGAAAACTATTAGTTCCTTCTGAACCTTCAAAGAAAAATTAAATTTCATGCTATATATTTTGTGTTGTGTTTTATAGTATTTTAATTTTGAAAATTGTTAATTTATGTAAAGTGTGGTGCCTTAAAACAGGAAATTAGATTAAAAATATCACAACTTATGAGAGGATGGATCATTTACAGCACTCAGTAAAGATTTGCCTGTTACTATGACTGAGTTTGGTTCAGATCTTTGTAGGATGTGGGCAGGGATAATTGCTAAAGGTGTTTTTCTTGCTTCTAATAGTGGGATGAAAAACAGAGGCTTTGATTTTCTACAGCAACTAATGAAATTAGAATGTTCCTATCTATTTTCTAAGGGATTCCTGGCTCAGTTAGAGAATATAGAAATAATAACTCTGCTTTAAAATTAAGTTCTGAACAGTTGTATCTGAGGGTATTTCTCTGTCAACAGGTGCATTTAGGTCCCTGATGGCACTTGCATTTTTTGAAACACAGCTATACTTTAACATAGCAAGTGTCTGTTGTTTTGTATGGCTGCCTCAAAGATATATGGGTACAAGTAGCAGCTATGAGAAACCATCAAGGTTGTCTTGGAAGGGAAAACAGGCTCTGGTTTTAGTGCTCTTGGTTATGCTTTAAAAGATGGGACTTGCTATGCTCCACTCTTTAGCATAGCTAGTCCTGTCTTTTAGCAAGAACCCCCCAGATTTCTCATTGTACCCTACCCCTGTAATGCCAATTACATTGATTAATGAATTGACTACAAGTGTTATGGATTTCCCGTTGCATGTCTGATTAATGCACAGTGTTATGTGCCCTTGACTATGAGGAGAGAATACTGTTCCTGGTGATTTGCATAGAGGTGGGCCATGAGATTATTGCGAGCTGCAGTCCTCCAGGAGGTGTGATTCAGCCAGAGCTGCTGCACTAATGGGAATCCTAGATCAGGTTGGAACCCACATTCCTGGCACAAGGCTGGTTTTCAGGATGCAGAGCATGGAGTCAAGGGCAAACTGAGAGACCACATTCTCCTGGGGTGACACTGAAATCATTGGCCAGGTGGGCTGTGCAACGCACAAGTCCAAAAGGACTGGATCAGTGGTTCTGAATGTCGTATTTGAGGATGCTGCATAAACTCTCTGGGATGATTGCAGAATGAATGTTCTGAGTACTCTTCCCAGCACCAGGGATCTGGGCCTGCACAACAAAACAAATCCCTGCCCTCATGGCAGTGATAGTTTTTGTGAACATAGAAATAGCGTGTGCAATTTCAGGACCCCAGGGCAAGGACCTCAGAGTTGGTGAGAGAGAGAGACAATTGCAGTAGAGCTCATAGATAAAACAGAAAATGAAGGAACGTTCCAGAGGGGTTGACTCCTCGGAGCATCACTAAATTGATGGAGATGAGCCTCAGGTGTTTATTACATGGCATCTGTGGGCTCAGTCATGGGAAGAAAAAGCATTGTTAAGGGCCCTGACCCTTCACAGACAGATTGGAGCTGGACTTTGAAGGAAGCAAAGACTTTCAGTAAACAGAGAAGCTGTGGGGAAGCAGTGGTGGGGGTGGGCCAGGGAAGCACTGTCTGGGAAGGATCTAAAGTGGGGCAGGTTCTGTGTGCGGGGGAACCATAGTGAACAGCCCAGGTGGTGTGTAAGCTGCGGTATAGGAGGATAGTGGCTGAATTTGGAATGCCTTGGTTGCAGGCTGAAGTTAGATTTTAACTAGTACATAGTCAATAGCATGGTATTTTGAGCAAGGCTCTGCTGGCCCAGTGACTTGCCAGGTAGATACATTGCTTCCTAACAGCAGGTGTTTGAGTACAGCTATATCACAGCTGTAGGTTACAGGCGAATTGATAGTGATGTCAGGATTTGCATTGTTCCTTTTTTTTTTTTAAGTATGTTTATGTGGAGGGGAGGGATACATGAAACAGGATGGCAACATGGATAATTGCTAGAGCTGGCTCACAAAAGTTTATTGTATGATTCTCTCTCCTTTTGGGTATGTTTGAACATTTCCATAATAGAGTTAAATTAAAAATAATACAACTGGTTTCACAACAGTGTGAATCTACTTGATACTAGTGAACTGCGTGCTTAAAAATGGTTAAGATGGTAACTGGTTTATGTGTGTGTGTTTTTTTGTTTTTTTGTTTTTTGTTTTTTTGAGACGGAGTCTCGCTCTGTGGCCCAGGCTGGAGTGCAGTGGCCGGATCTCAGCTCACTGCAAACTCCGCCTCCCGGGTTTACACCATTCTCCTGACTCAGCCTCCTGAGTAGCTGGGACTACAGGCGCCCGCCACCTCGCCCAGCTAGTTTTTTGTATTTTTTAGTAGAGACGGGGTTTCACTGTGTTAGCCAGGATGGTCTCGATCTCCTGACCTCGTGATCCACCCGTCTCGGCCTCCCAAAGTGCTGGGATTACAGGCTTGAGCCACCGCACCCAGCCGGTTTATGTGTTTTTTAAACAATTTTTTAAAATGGTTAGGATGGTAAATATTATGTTGCAGGTATTTTACCACAATAAAAAAAGTAATACATATATCTTACCTACAAAGCAGGTAATATCAGACCCTGTCCAGCAGCTGCAGAACCTACTGCTGAGGCCTCTCAAGACACGTTTTCATGGAATAAAAGGTTAGGAGAAGTCCTAGGCTCCTGCTGTGGTCCTGAAAGGGAAGTTCTAGGCAAACTATTAGAACCAGACCTGTTTCCTAGCTTGTTTTCTGAGAGGAAGTCTGAATAGTAGGATCTTTTCAAAGTGTTATAAATATGTTCTTCTCTAGCATTCGCCAGCCACTTATATAATGCTATAATCCTTAGTTTCTTCATCCACAAATAGGGATAATAATATTTATACCTTGTAGTAGTTATAAAATTTAAGTGAGATAATGAGTATTTTAACATCTAGCACCATTTCTCTCTCCACACTTCTGAAGATCCTCCTTCAGAACTGGGTTTGCCTACATGACAGGTTGATAGGTGCAGCAAGCCACCATGGCAGACGTGTACCTGTGTAACAAACCTACATGTTCTGCGCTTGTATCCCAGAACTTAAAGTAAAATTTAAAAAAGAACTAGGTTTGCAAAGTACAGTTGACCTTTGAACAATGCAGGGGTTGGAGGTGTTCACCCTCGCACAACCAAAAATCCACATATAACTTTTAACTTCCCACAAATTTAACTGCTAATAGTCTGCTGTTCTACTGGTGACCAGAAGCTTTTCTGATGACAAAAACAGTCAATTAGCTGGGTGCAGCGGTGCATGCCTGTTATCCCAGTTCCTTGGGAGGCCAAAGGGGGAAGGTTGAGCCCAGGAGTTAAGAGACCAGCCTGCGTTAGCAAGACCCTGGTCCCCCCTCAACCCCCCTCAAAAAAGCAAAGCAGTTGATTAACACATGTTTTGTATGTTACATGTATTATATACTGTATTCCTAACAATAAAGTAAGCCAGAGAAAATAAAATGTTGCTAAGAAAATCATAAGGAAGAGGAAATACATCTACTATTCATTCAGTGGAAATGGATCCTCATAAGAGTCTTCATCTGCATTGTCTTCATATTGAGGAGGAAGAAGGGGTTGGTCTTGCTGCCTCTGGGGTAGCAGAGGCAGAAGAAAATTTGAGTGTAAGTGGACCCGTGTGGTTCAAACCCACATTGTTCAAGGGTCAGCTGTAAATGGCTTCTTTTTTTTATTTTTCAAATGGTGAGAGCCAGAATAAATGGCTCCTTTAATGAATAGGTACCACCGATACATTAATAACTATTCCTTTGTAGACAAGCATGGCTAAGTAGCTAACAAAGACTATTTCTCAATATCATGTCGTTTTCTGAAATTAAAAAGATTAAGTAGCCACTATGCTATAGCAAACTTTGAAAAAGGCAAAAGAGCTCACAATTTGAGGTTTTTTAATACCATGATTTTCTTTTTGACTGTTGTATTTACAGAAATGATTTTCCTAGCTCACGTTTTTAAAAGCTACAAACCTAAAAATCACCTGAACCAGTCCTTGTCTTAATGGACACAAACCATGACCTTTTCAGACAGTTTTTGCTGCATTGGACCTTGGAGCATACTCTCTTTGTGGAACTGGAGACTCTGAGGCCCAGGGAGGGCCAGCCGCCCCAGCTAAGACAGGAACCAGGGGCCATCTCCAGTGTCCTGGTTCCTAGTTGACTGCTTTCCCCACTGCCCCCGTGGAATTAATGAGGTTTCCTTGTACCTGTTCTAGCAGGGAGAGGACCAATTTCACGCATAATCCTTCATGACTGCCCATAGCATTTTAATTGCCTGTTATTGTGTCAAAATATTTTCCTTCTGACAGCTAAGATAATGTAAATAGAAAGCAAGAGGAGACAGAAAATTGAGGAAATTTGCAAGAAAATAAGAATGCCTTTGAAATACCTTAAAGACTGACTTAATATCATTTGAATAACAGTTTGATCTCTTGTATTGTCAGGTGTGATTATTTAGTGAGAGATGGTGATTTCTTTAAGACAGACTCTATGTAGAATGAAGTTTCTCTCAGTTTTATGCAGCCTTGGAAGGAGCTCAAGATCCTGCTTGTGCACATTCCCACCATTCCCCCTCTCCCCATTGAGTAAATGACTCCACTTTGCTTCTTTGAGGACACATCACATCACATGAGACTTCTGACCCTTCTCACCACCACATCTACAGATACTCTGGAGGCTTTCTGTTAGATGGCAGAGTTACCCCAGACTCTGAAATCTTCCTGTCCATACACTTAGTAAAAGAAACAAAAAAGAAGTTAAAACTAGTAAAAGACACACCGGCATTAGTCACAGGAAGGGACTTAACCTCTTTGAGAACGTGCATCTAGGGAAGTTATCACAGACGATTACAGGAATCATAATCTCAGATTATTTCCACAGCTGTCATTTAATACCAGGAAGCAGTGGAGCAGTACAAAATTTGGTGGGAAAGTTTGACCCAATAATTTTATACTGAACCAAGTTTTGTTATGTAGAAAGACAGTAGTATTCTTAAAAAAAAAAAAAATCCATGAACTCAAGGAAAGGCCCATGAGCCTTTCTTTAAAAACTACTCAGTGACAAAATGCAGCGAGTCAAGGGATCAGCAAAGTCAGTTCATTCATTCAGCGAATATTTATTGACTGCCTGTTATGTGGCAATCCCTGTTTGAGACATTGGGGATGTAACGGTTCATTAGCTTACATTCTGATGAGAAATCGTGAAGTGAATGGTCTGTTTAAATAAACAGCCAAGGCCGAGTAATTGTCAGGAATAATATTTCAGAAGGTAAATACAGTCATGCATCGTTAGACTCTTCCATCATTGTGCGAACATATATTCACAAAACCCTAAATGGTAGAGCCCACGGCACACTTGGGCTTTGTGGTGTAGCCTATTACTCCTGCGCTACAAACCTCTACAGCGTGGTACCGTACTGAGTACTAAAGGCAGTGTAAGACAATGGTAAGTATTTATGTATCTAAACATACCTAAACACAGTAAACGTATAGTAAAAATACTGTATAAAAGGTAAAAAATGGAGCTGTGTGCAGTGGTTCACGCCTGTAATCCCAGTATTTGAGAGGCTGAGGTGGGAAGATTACCTGAGGCCAGGAATTCAAAACCAGCCTGGGCAACATAGCAAGACTCAGCCTCTATAATAAACAAACCAAAAAGAAAGAAAAATAGAAAATGGTACACCCGAACAGGGACGTCACCATGCATGGAGCTTGCAGGACTACAGGTTGCTCTGGGTGAGTCAGTGAGCCTTGGCGAGTGAATGTGAAGGTGCAGGGTATTACTCTACACTGCTGCAGACTTTACAGACACTGTACACTTAAGCTACACTGAATCTCCAAGAACATTTTTTCTTCCGTAATAAATTAACCTGACTTTTTCGCTTTATAAACTTTTACATTTTGTTAACTTTTTGATTCTTTTGTAATGACATTTAGCTTAAAACACAAATACATTGTACAATTATACAAAAGGATTTTCTTTATATTCTTATTCTGTAAAGCTTTTTTCTATTTTTTATTTTTGTTTTAGTTTATTATTAATTTTTTTCCTTTTTAAACTTTTTTGCTACAACCAAAGACACAAATGCACACATTAGCCTAGGCCCACACAGGGTCAGGATCGTCCATATCAGTGTCTTCCACCTTCACATTTTGTCCCAGTGGAAGGGCTTCAGGGGCAGTAACACACATGTCATCTCCTATGATAACAATGCCTTCTTCTGGATCCCTCCTGAAGGATCTGCCTGAGGATGTTTTACAGTCAACTGTTTTTAATAAGTAGAAAGAGTATATGCTAAAAAAAAAAAAAAATTAAAAGTATAGTACAGTAAATCCATCAACCAGTAACAGTCATTTATTATCATTATCAAGCACTCTGTACTGTACATAATTGTATGTGCTATGCTTCTATGTGACAGGCAGTGCAGTAGGTTTGTTGACATCAGCTTAACCACAAACACACAAGTAATAGTTTTGCATTCCCATGTTTTATAACACAGTCAAGTGTCACATAACAACGTTCTGGTGAAACCACATATACAACAGTGGTCCCATAAGATTATAATGAAGCTGGAAAATTCGTATCACATAGTAGCCATGGTAATGTCTCTGGAGTAGGTGTCTCAGACAGAGCAACACAGAGGATGGGGAACAGTGACATAAAGGGGTAAAGACAAGTTGGGGCTGTGAACACCAAGGCTTGGACTTACTCTTGAGATGAGAGGTCAGAAAGTGGCTCTGATTAAATACAGCTGGGTCAGTTGGAGCCGCATGAGGAATTTCACCTGATATGTGACCTGGAGCCCAGCTACTGATCATGGCTGGTGTTGCCCTGTTGTGTAATGTAAACAGTAGTTCTTGTTTTATAAATTGTTTTGAGGGGTACAGTGTGTGCTAATTTCAATTATTAAGATGTCCATTTAGAATATTTATTAGCACAGATGAATTCAGTTATTTCAAATACAGAAGCAAAATATTGTGTAGAATGAAAATATGCAATATAATTAGAGGATTAATGAAAACACCTCCCCTGCATAATTGAAAATGAAGGGTTGTCTCAAAAGTATAGTGCTAAATATTTACATATCTGTCTGGAACGCACATTTTTAGATGCTAAAAATATTCATCGTTAATGATGGGATGGGAAGTCTAGGTTTCATATAGTAATACGCTTCCATACATTTGTCTCTCACCAAAGTCAAAGCCAATTTTGTAAAGTATTACAGGAGCCTTTGAAATAGGAGCTACTGCTGAAATAAAAGGACCATCTCCCCTATTCAGTAACAGGAAAGTTTGCAGAATGACGAAACACTGAGAAAGTTTGCTTGGCAGGTTAGCCATCATTAAAGTTTTTTATGCATGTCTTAAAATATTCCTTCTGAAGTGTGGTGGTCTTGAAATGTGAAGAGTAAGTTATATCGAATCCGGTAACAGGAGCCAAGCAGTGAGGGAAAATCCATGGTAGCTTTCTTCATGAAGAGATCTGGCCCAGGTGACTTCTTTAATCCTTTTCCTCATCTGTAAAATGGGGATAAAAATAAAACTTACATGATTGTAAGCTTCCTCTCACTAAAGGAAGCATAGAAAGTGGTTAGTATTATGCCTGGGACAGAATAAGTGCTCGTTAATTACATGAGGCACTTCTGAGTGTCCTGAGTCAGAAAGTGTGGTCTGTGGATCAGCAGCATGGTCTCCTGGGAACTTGCTGAAACTCAGAGTCGCAGACCCTCCTGAATGCGAATCTACATTTTAACAAAATCCTCAGGTGGTGAATATCATTACAGTTGGAAAAACACTGACCAGAGCAGTGATTGACAAACCAAGGCCCACTGGCCTACTACCCGTTTCTGTAAACAAAGTTTTATTGAGCACAACCATGCCCATTCATTTCCATATTGCATATGGCTGCTTTTGTACTGCAGCTCAAGATGCACAGAGGTCAGGCGTTGCAGCAGATCCTGCAACCAGAAAAGCTGATGATATTTACTCCCTGGGCCTTCAAGAAGATGTTTGGTGGTCCCCAATTCAGAGGACCACCTCTAGTGTCCCACCGACTGGGTTCAAATCCACCTCCCCGTCAGCAGCTGTGGACCAAGTTACTTGTCTGCTGTTTTCCCATCTGTAAAATGGGGATAACAGCATCTGCTTCATCAGTAGTCACGATAATAAATGAGGCCATACATGTTGAATCACTTATCGTCTGCTTCGTAGCAAATCATGCCAAAACTTGGCTACTTACAACAAAACATTTTATTTACTCACGATTGTGTAGTCTGGTCTGGCCCAGCTAGGTGATTCTACTCCTGGTCTTCTCTGTGATCATGCAGGGAGTTGTATTCAGTTGCATGGTTGGTTGGGAGCTGATTCTCTTTCCCTGTAGCCTCACAGCCCCTCCCTCTCTGTGTGGCCTCTGCACGTGATCTCGAGCAGAAGAGCTGAACTTCTTAGGTGGCAATTCAGGGCTCCCAAGAGTGCGAAAGCAAAAGCTGCCAAGCATTCTTGAGGCTTAGGCCTGGAACTGGCACCTTGTCAATTCTACCATGTTTCATTCTTATAGCAAGTCACAAGACTGTCCCAGACTCAAGGGGAGGAGATCACGTAAGGGCATAAATACTGGGAAGTGTTCCACCGGGAGCCATGAGTGAAACAGACTACCAGCATGGAAGAACATGGGAAGTGCATGATAAGTGGTATCTACCACTGCTGTTACTGCTGCTGATAGAAACATATACATGGCAGGCTGGAGGGCAGGGGAGGGTCTAGAGGTAGTAAGTGCCTTTCCCTAGGTGCTTTCCTCCTGACTGGAGTCCCTTTTCTTAACCTCTCTACCACTTCAGAATAAAGTAGGAAGTAAGTGGAGTCAGTTGTCAAATCTGGTTGGAAATTGGAGGTCTCTTAGACAGTGTGTTGCCTCCTTGGCTGCTGTATGCCCCCCACTCCCTGAGCTCCGCTTGCTGCCTTAGGGTAGCAGTGTGATGACTGGGTGACAGGGCTGGCTGTAGCCTCCTGCCCCATTTCCTGGCCTTGTTCTGCAATTGTGTTGATGTGGAAAGTTGCCTTCCTGCTATTGCGGATGCACACCAGCTTCAGCTGCCCAGGCTCTTGTAAATTATATGAGCCCTTTCTGCTCCTCCTCCTGTTTTGGACTAGCAGTCCCTTCTCCTGGGAATAGCTGAGGAAGGAAGAACTGTACAGCTTGCCTCCGTTAGGATTGGTTCTCACAAATGGCCACATTTTAAAATAAACTGAGAGAGAGGAATTTTGGATCATCTGTGCATTTTCTTATGTGTGTGACTTCTTCACGATCAGAGACCGTATTTTAGTTTCATTTCAGCACATGGGCCCAGATTCCATGGGGCTTTACACATGTCTTACGCCAGTTTTGAAGGAAAACGTCTTTAGCCATCACCCTGTGCAAAAATCAGAAGGATATGATTTATTGTAATTTAGCCAAGACAAATAGTGGTTTTCCTTAAAACTTGCAACAATTGCTGTGAATGAGCAAATGTTTATACAAGGTGTGAAATTAAGTTTCATATAGTCACAAAATGTGCTTCTAGCCAACAGCTCTGAAATCAGATTTATATTTTGGGTAACAATTTCAGTGGTGTTCTTTGTTGCAATTAGGAGTCCTGCTGCTTCAAGAAATGATACCATCCAGATTTAGCTCTTGATAAAGAAAGCTATACTGATTTTTTTTTTTTAAACCTGGCGTTTAATCCTTGCTTTAAAAATGTGCAAATTCTGTCAAAAATTTGGGGTGACCGAAGCTCTTCCTCCAGGGTTTTATTTCCTAATCTGCTCCATTGGACTGTTTCTTCACTAACAAGGAATTCGATTGTGTCTGTGCTGCCTGCTGTCTGCTGCGAGAAGTGTCAGAATTCATTGAACTGAGAAGGTTCTCCGGAGCAGCAGCGAAGTGGTTAAAGCGTGACATTTTTGTACCTTTTTTTTTTTTTTTTTTAATGGGACTAGTCAGGCTCATGTTTCTATACAGTTTTCCCAGCAAACAGTCAAAGCCCATTTTAAAAGAGTTTTCGAGAAGGGCAGAATCCATAAAATGATTGAATATATGTGCATTTATTTTTAAGAACTAATTGGGAAGCGTAACTGTCTTTGGTCAAATGCTTCCTGATAAGTGAAGAGCGATGTGTTATTTTGTACCCCTTACCTTTTTGCCCTCAGGTCCATTTGTTTTATGGAAAGACAAAGTGCAGACACATGAAATAGCGTGCTGTGTCCATGAGGGGTGCCTGCCAGTCTGTTTTCAGCTCTCGTGAGTGCTAGAATCTCTCAATCATTGAAGCCTTCTGCTGATTGCGCGGGTAGTCTTTGTTTTTGGGTCAAAATCAGGTGTGTTCTGAATGTGAGGAAAAATTTTGCCTGGTCCAGCCTTTGATATTTAATGAACTTGGTGGCTGGCTTATTTTTAAGGCAGTTCAGTGCTTAGAGCAACTGCTCTTGTTAAATAGCACCTCATTTTCCTTCCTCTCCCCCCTGCCCACCTCCCGTTTTCCCATTGTAAGCTTTTATACATATGTGTGTGTGTACGTGTGTGTATATGTGGCACTGTAATATATACACACACATATACAGACGCACATATATTACCTTCCCCCATCCCCCAAGAAATAACAATTTTCTTGTTAGTGATATATTTGTACTTTTGGCAATTCATAGACCAAAAGCCATTTAAGGAAACAGTTAAGGTTTGAGCTTAAGTTCTGAATTGGAAATGTATACAGTCTTATTATGCTTTAAATAAAAAGTTAAAATGTTAATTTAGGCAAACCAAGTAGCCTAAGGTTTTGAGGAAAGAAGTCTCATAGAATCCCTAGGGTGAATTCTCTGGCCAGCCATCTTGTTTTCAGGTGCTACTCTACAAGGACTTAGCATGAACTAGTAGACAGAGCCCATCCAAGGTAAGGAATATTTTGTCGTAAGTGGCTTTGCCACTGAGCAGATGTCCTTATGGAGATGACATTTCTAAAATGTAAACTCTCCATTTCTAAAATGGGGGAGTTTAAGAATGATTCCTTCATTCTTTATTCAATACCGTATTTCATTGAGCACCTACCATATTCCAGGCCCTCTGCAAAGGGGATGGCAGATAGCATTAAGACCAGGCTCCCTAGGTGATCTGGTTTCAGTACTAAAATCCAGACTGGGTTTTTTTTGTTGTTGTTCTTTTTTTTTTTTTTTTTTTTAACAGCTTTTAATATTTAGTAGCAAATAAGTAGTGCAAGTTAGTTGGAAAAACAAAATGTTTGCTCAGATCTATCATATGCTCCTAATACAGAAAGGAAGATACATAAGCATTGGTTACATTCTCTAATCTGCTTAAAACGAGATTGCAGAGTTACTCTGGATCTTTCCTGATTTAATTCATTGGTTAGGCTGATGCTGTTCTTTAAAATGGTGAGGCAAAGAGGGAGATGTTAGGTGCCATATTTGACCTAGATTGGGTCTGCTGCCTCCAGCTTTGTGCCTCATCAGAGCCAGATAATGTCCAGGGAGCTCCCAAGGCCCAAGGCATGGGTGAGAGGGAAAAAGAAAAAGGCAAGTGATGCAAGTGACACCCGTCATCTCTGCGGTTCATCACTTGCCTGTACAAGCTTGTGCACCAAATTGTCACCAGGTAGTTGTAGCTAATCTTAGGTTTGTAAAGATAATTCATTTCTTTACATAAAGGGCTCTTCCCTGACGTAATTTTTAGGGCTTTGTAGTATAAAGGAAGAGCACGGAAAGTGGGAGAAAGGGTAGGGATGATCTAGCCATATTATAGCAAGGAAATTTTCTTTGCTGCAAGTTCTGTACATGCACAATTGAAACCTGAATAAAAGGCCCTGTTGCGATGGTTTCTCCAGTTCTGCAGTTGTTCTGAAGAGCAGTATGTTTCAGCACGTTTGAATTCAGTGCAGAATGGTACAAAGTTAAATGTCAGGGTAGAGTGAAACCATGCTTGGACAGTCATTTTTCTTAAGAGTTTTTTTGTTTTTTTTTTTTTTAACTTTTTAACGGAGAACTTCAAATGTCCGCACACATAGAAGACTGAAATGAACTTACGTGGACTCCAGCGTCCATCAGATCCTTGTGCTATTTCAAAGCAAATCTGAGATATCATATCATTTAATCCATAAGCATTTCACTGTGGACCTCTAAAGTTTCAAGATATATAAAGTGTAAAGACTTTCAAGAAACAAAACCATAATACTATTATCCCACCTAAAATAAAACTAATTATAGTTCTGTAATGTCAGCTGTCTAGTCAATTTATGAATTTCTGGTTGTTTCATAGGTGTCATAATTTTTTAAAGCAGTTTGTTTGAATTGGGATCCAAATCCACTTCTTGATTGATATGTCTTTTCTGTCTTTTTAAATGCATGTATATGTAGTTTTTCCTTCCACATCTCTCTTTTTTCCCCCCTGAAATTTTGTTGCTGAAGACACCAAGTTGTTTTCCATAGTCTGGATTTTGCTGACTTCATCTCCTTGGTTTCATTAAACGTGTCTGTGCTTGGTCTATTCTGTAGATTTGGTGGCTGGGTGAAGATGCTTGATCAGAGTCATGTTTGATTTGCTTGTTTGTTTTCATAAGGCTGCTTCATCGATGGTATTGTGTTCTAGCAGGAGGCACAAAATGTCTGGTTGTCTCTCTTTTTGATGACGTTAGCTGCCGCTTACGCTCAGTGTCTAGATTCCTCAGGGTGCAGAGCGGCGATACAGTCATGCCGTCTTCCTTGTTCATCTATCAGCTGGAACACATCTACGAAGACAAACTTCCCCATCTCAAACTATTTGGTTGCTTTGTGGTATAACTTACACAGGACAGGCAGAGTAAATGCTTGATTCATTTCTTTGTGTTCTAGTTTTCAGAATAGAGCTGGTTCTCTAGCACCCCTCAACAATGACCAATTTACTTATTTTCTAATTATTCTTGAATGAACATAACAATTATTTTTGGTGAGGAACATTCATTTTTGCAATGACCTAGGCCCTTTACATGAACCAAGAGCAGCCCCAGGCTATTGGGGTGCTGCTGTTTGCACTGTATTCCAGAACCCCCTCCAGAGAGACCAGTACACAGCTCTCAGGGAGGGGAAGATCTCTTCACAGCCAGCCGCAGAGTAGAGTAGTCCACGCCACCCAGAGAGTTGACTGGGAACAAGGGCTGTGTGGGAGAAATCAAATCAGATTGCCCTAACGATGGTTTTCAAGGAGTCGGACACTCCTTAACAATCATGCAGACCAACTTATTCTTACAGACAAGGAAAATGAGGCCCAGAAATATTGTCTAAGGCCACAGTAGTAATGACGAGTGGTAACTAGGGCCTACATTTTCTCACTTTCAGTTCAGTACTACTTCCCACAAACCAGGCTTTGACCTGACTGCCTTTGGTTCCACAGCTGCCACTTCCTTATTTGGCTGACACCTGGCTTCTCTGTGATGGTCACCATTCTGCTCTGCATAGGGGCTCCAGGCAGAGAATGTGGCACACGTGGAGTTCCTGAAGAAGCAACTTTTGAATACGGTTCCAGGAATCATGATTGGAGTAACGAGTGGCTGAAGGGTTAACTGGACTGGTGACTGGCTGGCTTGGCAGGGCCATAAAAAATTCTGTTCAAGTTCATTCTTGTAACTGACATCAAAGTAGTACAGCTGCAACTAGAGCCCCAATTAGTGCTTTTCCTGTTTAAATGGGGCTCCTGCAAGTAGAATCTTGAAATAACTGTGTTGTGATGAGGGTTTGGGAGAGCGGAAAGGGGGAAGGCCTCTTTTAATTATAGTGTTCTTAAAGCGTAATGATCTGTTTTTCAGTCTGTCCTGATTAGATAATAGTGTTGTAGATTAGAGACAGAACCAGCTTAGTTTATTGCTGTATTCATTTACTTGGTTGGGTGTCTTTTGGTAGCTATTTTCGTAATCATTGTAAACAGTTTATATTTACAGATTTTCTTAAAGCAAATGATGAAGCGAATTGGTCAAAAGTTCAGTTTGTCAAGGAAGAAACAAGACTTTGTAGATATTTCTTTGCTAACTTCCCTAAATTACCTGTCTTTTCCTGGCAGGATTTATTTTAATTCATTGGCAAGGCCTATTTGTAATGGGAGATTGGATTAGTGATAACATTTGCTCTTCATATTTGGTTACAGGACCTGCACTCAGGGTCCTGGGAATAATCCTGTCACTCATCTCAGTAATAAGATAACCTACTAATATTATACCCACTGCCCAGTGACTGTTTTTATTGTTATTTTCTTGGCCTTTGATTTTAAGAGCATAACTTATCAGCTGATTAGGATAATGGAGAGGATAATTGAATCTCCAGCATTGCAGCATTTTGCTGGGGGTGTGTTTGGATGCCTGGATTGAGTAAGAGACCAGAGGCTGGGTTCACTCTGGGCTCTCTTGATTTAGCCAGGTGACCTTGGGCTCCTCTGACTTCAGTTCACCTCCATTTTTTCCCTTTTAATTACCAGGAGTTGGATTAAGCAAGTCCCGAGGTGTCTTTGAACTCCTCTGTATGATACAGGTCTGGTCCACACAGAACCTTCTCTTTCCTGGAGATGACACTTGTTGCCTCCGTCAGTCCTTTTCTCCTCTCTGTGCCCCCACAACCTTTTGTGGGAAACTGCCTGCCTCACACCCCATGGCCTTTGGTCACAGACCCTGCGAATGGAGGACAGGAAAGGGAATGAGTATGTCCTAGAGACTCAAACCAAGCTCACAGAGAAGGAGAGAGAGATGCTGCTTAGATTTCTGACAGTCCCTCGGTTTGTAGTTCCTCTCCCTTGGAGAGCTGGCAGAATTCCTGGTATTTGAATCTGTGAGGGACATCTGGGTGTCGTGCCAATGAAACCCCCCGTCCTTTTTTACTCAACTTAGTTTTAGTGTTCCTGTTCTTTGTATCCTGACGACGTCTTCTGTATCCTCGTAATGCATTGTGTTTCTCCGTCGTTCCTTTCTCATCAGTTATTACATATTTGTGTTACTCTTTGCTTCTCTTAAGCTATTAACTCTTTGAGGGGCAGGGATTGTGTCTTTATCTTTGCTCCCCCAGGGCTTATGGCAGTATAGGAACGTGGTCAAAAGAATGAATGACTGGAGCACTGCTGCTTTAAAAAAACGTTAATTAAAACAAGGAAACTAACCCAGAGAGATGATATTCACTGACAATTGATGAAGCTTGTTCATTTAGCAGCAGAAACAAGATGAGAACTCAGGACTTACCCACTGTGCTTGCTTCTGCCCTTGTCTGTTGAGGTGTGAGTAAGCAACAAACTGTTCAGCAAGATGAAAGGAGTAGGAACTTGGTCTGGATGACCCACTAACCAAATTCCTACATATTCTTCATCACACAGAGAGTTGACTGTTTACAATTTTTAAGAAGTAGGTGAACTTCTCATAGTGGAGGTACAATGCTAAGCTGCTATTTATTTGATTAAAAAATTGGAGATACATTCCTTTTGAAAAAGATTGGCTCTGAGGTGTAATCTGAGTATTACTCCTCCAAATCACATATTTAAAGGAAAAAGAGATAAATAACAGCAACTAAAACAAGTTTTACAAATGACTACAAAGTAATTATGTTTCTTTTCGTGGCTTTTTGCTTTGGCTTAAAGGTCAGCATGAAAATAGATGAGAGTTAAACTTAGAACTGAGTGTATCAGGTAGAAAATCACTTAGGTTCCATTGAACACCCACTACCAGCCAAGTTTTTGGGTTTGCTGGTCTTAAAAAAAGGTATATGCCCTTCTGAACTGAGGGAGAGGAGGGGGAGATGTAGGAAAAAACTGAGGAAGTGATAGCAAACGAGGTAACTGGTAAAAGCGACAAATGGAGGATACTCACTGGAATACAGCTCGAGTGACAACAGCACAGGACTTTGGATGTAGTCCTGCCTAACAGGTGAGTTGGGAGGAAAGTTTACAGTCAAATGTTGGTCAAGTGTAACCCTCCAGCACATTCTTCTCTCCTGTGTTCCACATTTCAGGCAAATGAACGAAGGAGGCTCCCGTGAGTGTAAAACAGTCCAGACTCCTGATTTCTGTCCCCAGCTCTGTCACTGACCCACTTCTCTTCTTTGGGTAGGTCATTTCTCTCTGGGCCTGAGTTTCCTCACTTTTTAAATGAGAGAATTAAACTTTGCAATCTCCAAGGCCCCTTCTCACTCTGAAAACCCTATCTACATGGTTAGATACAATCACACATCCCCAATGCCCTGGGATCATTAAAAGCTCAGCCCTCTAATAGAACTGCGTGGTGAGAATGGTAATGAGGATGCTGGTCAGTCTGACACAGGAGTCTCAGAGATCCCTGCTTGATCTGTATATCCGTTAAGCCTGTTACCTTCTTCCACAAGTATCAGAAACCCTGTAACTGACTAACTTAAACTAACTTAACAGTAGAACTAACTTAACTAACCGAAACAGGACAGTCCATTTATAATAAGACAGTTTATTATAAAAAGAAATTCCAAGGTGAGGGCAGCACTAGGGTGAACTACAGTCAACTCTGAGATGTTACCAACTGTAAGATGTGCCCTGATATTACGTTCCACTAAGGAAGAAAAATCTCTGCCAGTTACATGATGACATGCTACAGCTTATAAAACACATCTGATTTCAGAGATTAATAAATGTGGAGGGAAATGTATCTTAGAATCCAGTAGGCCGGGCGCGGTGGCTCATGCCTGTAATCCCAGCACTTTGGGAGGCTGAGGCAGGTGGATCACGAGGTCAGGAGATCGAGACCATCCTGGCTAACACAGTAAAACCCCATCTCTCCTAAAAAAAAAATACAAAAATTAGCTAGGCGTGGTGGCGGGCACCTATAGTCCCAGCTACTCAGGAGGCTGAGGCAGGAGAATGGTGTGCACCCGGGAGGCGGAGCTTACAGTGAGCCGAGATCACGCCGCTGCACTCCAGCCTGGGCAACAGAGCAAGACTCTGTCTCAAAAAAAAAAAAAAGAATCCAGTATTACAGTAATTCAGTAGCTCAAGGATGTCATCTTTCCAAACTGCTGTTCTTCCTCCAGCTGCTCCCTTGGTGGCTGCAAGATGACTGCAGCCCATCCAGTCAGACAAGACAAAACCAAGGCCCAGGTAGCTCTGCCTCTAGAATCGCTTGAACCCAGGAGGCGGAGGTTGTAGCAAGCCGAGATCGCGCCACTGCACTCCAGCCTGGTGACAGAGTGAGACTCCATCTCAAAAAAAAAAAAAAAGAAAGAAGAAAAGGGAAGCCTCTTCCAGAAGCCCTGCAACCAATTTCTTCATGTCGCATTGGCCAGAATGGTCACACATCGCATGCATGCTTGTTGGCATCCTAATCATTGCCAAGGACCCCGAGTTATCCTGGAGGGGATAGTGTCAACCTGCTCAGGATCCCTACAGCTGGGGATGGGCCCTTCCCTGAAAGGGGATAATTGTCACAGGCAGGGTTTTGCTCACAAGGAGGAAGAAGGGAATGGACAGGGAACTATTAAAGCAAGAAAGTGTACTAGAAAGTTGAAAAAAAAAAAAGTGTACTAGAAAGTTTATAATTTTTTCTAGGTAGGAGTGACAGGAAGATGGTTCATGATTCATTTCAGTTATCTTCCTGCTCTGAGCATTTGAGTGTTTGAAATTTTATTGCATTAAATTATTTCCCTCATTTATAAATTCTGTGATAGTAATTATTTTCTGCATATTTTAATGTAGAGAGGTACATATTCAGTTTTGGAAATAGTTGGGATTACAGGTGCACACCATCACACCTGGCTAATTTTTTGTGTTTTTAGTTGAGATGGGGTTTCACCATGTTGTCCAGGGTAGTCTCGAACTCTTGACCTCAGATGACCGACCCGTGTCAACCTCCCTGTTGTTGGTTTTCTGAGCAGGACTGATGGGGCAAACTCTGTAGGTTACTCCGTGTTGGGACTAGCATTTTTGGTACAATAGTTCTTTTCTGTGAATGTTACCAGGGATCTTCTTGACTTTGTTCCCACAAAAGCTTTACCCCTGCCTGAGTCTCTCTTCATTCAGCCCAGGGACTTGGAGAGTTCAGGGGAGAAGCAGGACAACTGGAGTCAAAGATTTTATACTCATTTATTCATTCATTGTACATTTACTAAACCTGAATGTATACAGGGCTGAGTGCTAGATTCTGGGTGGTGAGGACATACCAGCTGAGACTTTAGTGTGGCTTTTGAGGAATTTATTGCTGGAGGTTACATTTGCTGTCTACTGCCTTAGGATATTTCTTTGCTTTGTCCATCAACTGCATGTGTCTGTCTCTATTTATAGTGCAGAGTTTCTGAAGAATAGCATTTGGTGTAAGAAGGTGTAAGTGAGCAAAACCTGCCTGCTCAAGCTATCATTTTTTTTGGTAAATCTAAAAGACACTGTTTTGTATTGGGGACTTGCTCCAATTGTAAATTGGAATATGAAATTTGACCTCACTTTCCATGTAGGGAAAAGGGCTAGATCATTTTAGTACTCATTCCTCCAGAAGAATCCGAAATAAATATTCATTCGTTCAAACCTCTCATATTTGAAACTTGTATGTTCTAATCACAACAAATCCGATTAGAAGCTATCTGTACTAGAATTAAGAGGGCTAGAGGGAGGGAAACAGAAATTGCCAACACAGATTTTTTTTTTTTTTTTTTGAGAGAGTAGTTAGCCTTGCAGTAAAATCCCTTCTGTCAGTTACCTGCATAGTCTGCAAGCTTATCACTGTAATGTCTACATGGAAGAGTGACCTCAGCGACCACACATGTAAGTCAGACTTCTGATTATAGTTTAAATCTGATAGTGCTTTTGAAATTCCCTTTTAGAGACGCAAACTCGTTTGCATAGAGAAGAACCATAGAAAATTGCGAAGTTTTCCTCTCATTTCTGGGAAAAGGATTAAAATCAGACAGGTAATTAAGACTGGAATCCAAAAAGAAATGTCTCTCACCTCCCTGCCCCCCCACCCCCAGTCTGGTTCACAAGCAGTATCTCTAGATTACATCTCAAGTCCTGCTCTTCTCCCTGTCACCACTGATGGGACCCAGGTCCAGGTCACCCTCTTTTCACACTTGGGGTCCTGCCAACGTCTCCTTACCGGACTCTGCTTCTACTCTGGCCTCTACATAAAGCAGCCAGAGCAACATTTCATGACATAGATTTAATTTTGTCCCTAATGGTTAAACCCCTTAGTGGCTTCTCTTCACATTCTCAATAAATTCCAAACTCCTCTTATTGCTGGTCTGCAAAGGCTTCTGTGATCTGGCCCCTGCTGGTTCCACTGCCTCGTCACCTTCCACCCTCCTCTCTCTCACCCTGTCCTTGCTAAGCTTCTTCACTGTTCCGGGAAATCTCCAAGTCTGAGAGCACCTGTGCCTCAGCACTTTCTGTTCCTTCTGCCAGCTGTGCTCTCTTCACAGTGTGCTGGGTGTCCTTCTTCCCAACACGCTTTTTTATTGTTAAAGTTTTAAAATCCATAAAAGTAGAATGGGAAAATGAACTCCCATGGGATAATCCCCCAAATCCCAAATCACCAACCTTTGGCTGTGTTTTATCTATCTTTTGTTTCTTTCTCTTTTGCTTTTGCTTTTTTGTTGTTGCTACTGGAATGTTTTAAAGCAAATCCCTTGTGTCATGTCATTCTACCCCCGAGCACTTGTTTCTGCAAAATAAGGACATTCACTTTTATAATCACAACGCTATTATCGCATGTAACAGAATTAACGATTCCTTCATATCATCAATACTCTGCCTGTATCCATATTTCCCTACTTGTCTAAAAATGCCTTTTTACAGTTTGTTTTTTATCAGGATCCAAACGAACTCCACATGATCTGTTTGGTGTTTGTCTTCTCCGCTGTTCTCCTCCTAGCCTCCATTTATCTTGCTGTGCTTTCTGTGATGTCTCTTTGCTCTTATGTTTCTTTTAATTTGGTCTTTATTTCTAACATTGTTTTCCTTCACATTTTACTGAGTTTTGCCAGTTCTCATTTCGCATGTTCTTGTCCAGCCATCTCGCTTCTAAGAACGTCTGTTTCTGATTTGTGCTGTTTTTTCAAAGCAGCAGTTAGTAGTTTCCTTAATTTCTTTCAGCTCAGTTTGAAATAATTGGTTACAGTTTTCACCAGCTTGTGGTCACTGTTTCGTGTTGTGGACTGTCCTGTTCGGGTTCACCTTGTTTTCTCTTGTAGTACTGGGTAAAGTGGTATTGTAGTATTTCTGTGTTGCCCCCATGGAGGGCCCTTCTATGGAGAGAGCATGGTAGCCAGGGCTGCCTCCTGGCCTCAGCGAGGATGAAGGCACTGGGTACCTGTCTGCACTCTGTGGCCACCCCAGCCTTCAGGTGCTGTGCTGGTGGCCCTGCCAGGCCCTGGGCAGCCCACCCTCCTTCCACTCTGGGCGTCCCGCAGTCTTCGTTTCAGTTCGGCTCCCAGCCACGTGTCCACAGAAGACGAGCTGCTTTTCTAAGTGGAGGTTCGTTGGGTGGTTCTGCAGCCCCCAGTGACCCTTTTGTAAGGGTTTGTGGGCGTCTGCATGCAAACACTCAGAGGACTTTGCCCAATTTGCTTGCTGTTCCCAGACCCACTTGTCAAGGCTCCCGCTGCAGGGCCCTCTTCTGGAGGTGAGTATCTCCTGGAGATCTTGGGATCTTGTGGCACTAGGGCAGGTCATTTTTCCCCTTTCACCTCCCTCCCACCCCTCCACGACCCCAGCCCTCCAGCCCTCCAGCCTCACAGCTGCTGATGCTGGGCGGTGCTGCCCACCTGTGTGCTGTGGATCATGGGGAGTTCTTTAAATCTGGCTTTACTGAAGAGTTCATTCAGCTCTCACTATTATAGCTGCTTTGTCTGCTATCCAGGAGGAGATTTAGAGAGATTCCAAAATTCTGCTGGCTCCATCAGATGAGAGGTTGCCTCAGGGCCTTCCTGACCACCTGCAAGTAGCCACTCTCATGCGCTGCCCTCTCAAGCCTCTGAGCTCTGTGTGTGGCGCGTGTCACCCCGGACCTGCTCTTCATCCTCACAGTCTGCCAGGGCCATCTGGCTCCCTCTCCAATCCCTCTTGGGCTAGAATGGCAGCGGCCTAGTGTAAATGATGGGCACAACAGGCTTATCCTCCCTTGCCACCAAGAAACTGGGAAACTTTCCCCAAAAGCTCTCAACCTCTTTATTATGATCATGTTACCCTGAAATAGAAGTAAAAGAAAAATCTTTTTCTAAAATGTTATGAGGGCACTTAATATACAAAATGCAAGAGGAAACCTCCATTGAAGATATTTAAAATAGTAATGAAATATACACTGAATCAACTGTCACCACATACTAAAAATCCAGGCTCCCCTTGTCCCAGCAGAGAGGACTGATATCTTGGTCTCTTGTCCTTCCTTTATGGAGTCCCTCATATCTAAGACTGAGTAAACTCTAGATCAGTGGTCCCCAACCTTTTTGGCACCAGGGGCTGGTTCATGAAAGATAATTTTTCCATGGATGGAAGGTGCGGGGGGCAAGAGCGGGGGGTGGTTTCGGAATGATTCAAGTACATTACGTTCATTGTGCGCTTTATTTCTGTTATCATTACATTGTCGTGTATAATGAAATAATTATATAACTTATCATAATGTAGAATCAGTGGGAGCCTGAGCTTGTTTTCCTGCAACTAGACGGTTCCATCTCGGGGTGATGGGAGGCAGTGACAGCTCATCAGGCATTTGATTCTCATAAGGAGCGTGCAAGCTTGATCCCTCGCATGCGCAGTTCGCAGTCAGGTTCACACTCCTGTGAGAATCTGATGCCGCCGCTGAGCTGACAGGAGGTGGAGCTCAGGAATGTGGGCAATAAGGAGCGACTGTAAATGCAGATGAAGCTTTGCTTGCCCACCACTCACCTCCTGCTTTGCGGCCCAGTTCCCAACAGGCTCAGACTGGTACCCGTCTGTGGCCCAGGGGTTGCAGACTCCTGCTCTAGATTCACAAATACAATGTTTTCAAGTGTTTCCATTAGGGAGTCCTATAAAATAATGGGAAGAAAGATGGACGTAGAGCAGCAACAAAACAAGATTCTTGTCCCATCTCTGCCTCTTAGTAACGATGCAACCTTGAGCCTATCTCTTCATGCACTAGGGTTTCCACTATCAGTAAAAGAAGAGGGTTGGGTCCCTTTCACCTCGTAGTACTAGGATTTTGTTTGTTTGTTTGTTTGAGACAGGGTGTCTCTCTTTCCTAGGCTGGAGTGCAGTGGTGTGATCTAGGCTCATGCAGCCTCAACCTCCTGGGCTCAAGTGATGCTTCCACCTCAGCCTCCCAGTGGTAGCTGGGACCACAGGCATGCAAAACCATGCCCAGCTAATTTTTGTACTTTTTGTAGAGATGAAGTCTTACTATGTTGTCCAGACTGGTCTCGAACTTCGGGGTTCAAGCAATCCTCCTACCTTGGCATTCCAGAGTGGTGGGATTACGGGCATGCACCACCGTGCCTGGTCTCAACATTCTTATAAGCGTAAGTATCTTTTAGCTTAAGACCCATTCTAATTCCTGAGTATAAGAATCAGGAGGCTGGGCGCGGTGGCTCACACCTGTAATCACAAAGCTTTGGGAGGCCGAGGCGGGTGGATCACGAGGTCAGGAGATCGAGACCATCTTGGCTAACATGGTGAAACCCCATCTCTACTAAAAGACATACAAAAAATTAGCCGGGCGTGGTGCCGGGCACCTGTAGTCCCAGCTACTCAGGAGGCTGAGGCAGAAGAATGGCATGAACTTGGGAGATGGAGCTTACAGTGAGCCAAGATGCGCCACTGCCCTCCAGCCTGGGCGACAGAGTGAAACTCCATCTCAAAAAAAAAAAAATTCATGAGAGGCCAGGCACAGTGGCTCACGCCTATAATTCCAGCACTTTGGGAGGCCGAGGAGGGCGGATCAATTGAGATCAGGAGTTTCAGACCAGCCTGACCAACATGAAGAAACCTTATCTCTACTAAAAAAAAACGAAATTAGCCAGGCATGGTGGCACATGCCTGTAATCCCAGCTACTCAGAAGGCTGAGGCAGGAGAATTGCTTGAACCCGGGAGGCAGAGGTTGCAGTGAGCTGAGATCGTGCCATCTCACTCCAGCCTGGGCAACAAGAGCGAAACTCCATCTCAAAACTAAAACAAAAAAAAGAATCATGAGAGGAAAGTGTTTTCTGAGCTGAAGACTCTGCTGTAAGTGCAACCTGATAATGAAAGCAGAAGTAATACCTTTAAAATGTATACTTCAGTTTAATTTTACAATTATCCATTTGCAAGTAGCCATTGAGCATTTTTTGTTGATTCACAGTGGTGGTGTCATGGGAGATACATTTAAGAGAGGTTTATTGGGAAGGTACAGTTCTGAAAATTGTGCCATGCATTTCTGAAAAATTTGAATTAACACCCACAAATTGGAATGGCCTAGGGTTTATATTTTGAATAAACTAATGGCATATTTATTCAAGCACAAAGATTTTTGTACAGAGTAAAGAACAGTGTAAGAAAGTGTTCAATTACTGATAGAACATTAATGATAGCTACTGCATATCAGGCACATATTATATGCTAGACCCTGTGCCAAGCACATTACATACATGGTTATTTAGCAATGCTGTGAGTGAAATATTATTGTTTCTTTTTATCAGATGAAGAAACTGAGATACGAGAAAGTTAAACAATGCCACACAGCTAGTGAAGAGTGAAGATGGTCATAGCTTTGATGAGCATCCAGATAGTACTTGCTACGTGCTCGAGTCCAAGTACTCTGCATTTTTTTTAGTCATTGAGTCTTCCAGAATTCCTGTGAGGTTGATATTATTAGGTATCTTTTGCAAAGGAGGAAACTGAAGCACAGAGAGGTTAAGTGACTTGGCCAGGGTCACATAGCTAGCTCAGGTCCTGCCAGAGCAAGGACTTGAACTTGGGCACTTAAGCATCAGGAGTCCAGGTTCTTGTCCACTAGATCATGCCTCCCAGCATCAGTATAGTGACTGACAGACTCCAAAGTGCTTGCTTTCAACCATTTCATTACAAGTGGTACTAGAAGAGCACAAGGGATCCTAAGTAAAGACATTTTAAACTTGTTCTTTTTTATGTTAGGGACAACATTGGGATTTTAGCCATATAGCATGTAACCTGAAATTCAGCACAAATAAAACTTTCTCTTACCTGGTCTCTGAAATCTCGAGTTTGGGGACCATTAGTGGAAATGCACTTCCTTTTT
>NW_012122931.1:2673241-2686955 GCF_000951035.1 Colobus angolensis palliatus
TTTTCCTTTCCTTTCTTTCTTTTTTTTTTTTTTTTTTTAACACGGGGTCTGGCTCTCTTGCCTGGTCTGGAGTGCAGTGGCACAATTACGGCTTACTGCAGCCTGGACCTCCTGGGCGGAACTGATCCTCCTATCCCAGCCTCCTGAGTAGCTGGGACTACAGGCAAGTGCCACCATGCCTGGCAAATCGGTTGCTTTTGGTTTTGGTTTGGTTTTGTTTTTTTAAGAAACAGGCTCTCACTGTGTTGCCCAGACTGATCTCAAACCCCTGGCCTCAAACAATCCTCGCGCCTCAGCCTTTCAAAGTGCTAGAATTACAGGTGTGAGCCACCACCCCTGGCCAAAATGCAGTCTTTATTCTTAGGTGTCAGACCATACTGCAAGGTGGAAGTCCTCTCTGGGATGCACATAGTTGCTAAGGAGCACTAAAGACTTCCGGGTCCCTGAAGGTCACCTGCTGTCTTGCTGATGCTTGGTTACTTTTCAATGGTGCATTATATTTTGCAAAACAACACTTTGAAAAAGTGTTAATTTGAAAAGAGAATTCCCAGCGGTTGATGGTGGTGATACAGGTCTAAAGCTAGTGACATGTTTTTATCAGAAATTTGAAACAATATTTATCGAGAAAGAGGAACAGCCTAGGGTCTGTTGTTTAAGTGGAATCCTTTATTTTTTGTTCAAGAAAAAGTGAAGTGATGCCTTGCAACATAAGGTATCCCAAGACTTTAATCAACCTGTAGACTCCTAAGAGGCAAAGCCAGGCTTTGCATCTCACTCAGCTCTGCTGTAGTGTCACCAGAGAGCCGGTGGCTCTGAACCATGAGTGACAGAGAAGGACCAAGAGCAACAGATCCAGCATCACTGCCGCTCCTTGTGGTTATTGAGCGGATCTCTTGGAAGGTCTTTAGTGGCTTTTCAACTTGAAAAGAACAAATTTGAAATAAATAAATTGATCCATTAACCTGTTACAGGAAGGTTCCCACTGTGCTTAGTACCCCCAAATCATCTCTGATAAGGTTGACTAAACCACACTGTAATAGATTTCAGAGTAGTATGTGGACCATAAAATGACCATTAACCAGCTTGCTTTGTTTATGAGAGTCAGGCACTTAATGCCATGGCCTTGCGCTGGAAGCACATTCCACTGTGGTATGTTTCAACTCTGTGAAGTCATTGATCAGATGAAAATGACCAGTTAGCAAGTAAGTGTTTCCTGGGCTGTAGGCTTTATGAATAATGTGTTCTTCAGTTAAAATCAGCACTTTAAGCAATTGTTTAAACCTAACCATTTGGGAATGAGGAAGAGAGCTTCATGAATAATTTATTTTCAGAAGAAAAGATTAAGGGATCTGAACTTTTTCACCTTCCCAAACCTTTTTGACTTAAGTGACAATACCTACAAATGCTGTAAATCCAGATAAATAAAAGTCATAATGCATACACAATGTATATAAGTTTATTGTACTTTCACTTTTAAAAAGCCTTTATTGAAAAGGTGTAGGCATGTAAATACAGTGAGTTTAAAATAAGAACTGGGTATGGAATTGCTGGAAGGGTTGTGGGATTTTAGATGTAGCGTTGAACATGCATTAGCATAGTACCATGGGAAAGCTTAAAATATGGGTAATATGTCCTTGTATCAGAAAGGACTTCATCAAAGCCGACCAGTTTGATCCCTTGTGCTTAAACATTATGCTTTCCACTTTCTAAAAGAGACCACTGTCTTATAAGAATTGCACGTCCTTGGTTTGAGGTTTAAATAAGAGAATTTGGAATGGGGGTTAGGTATCAATATCACAACACCCAAATTCTCCTTGCCACCTTCTTCCTCTTGTTCTTATGTTATTGAAAATACCCAGTTTTGCATTTGTGGTCCTGTCTGATACTTGGCCAGAGTGATTTGTCTTAGTGGCTGAAATTTTCATTGACTATCTTGGCACTGAAGGACCTACTGAAGGCACAAAGGAGCCTGGATATTGCTTCACAGTCATAATACCAACACTACCACCACCACGACCATCACCATCACCTCCACTACCATCACCTCCACCATCACCACCACCATCATGATCATCTCCACCATCACCATCACCTCCACTACCATCACCTCCACTACCACCACCACTACCACCATCACCCCCACTACCGTCAGCATCACCATCACTTCCACCATCATCACGATCACCTTCACTACCACCATCATTTCCACCATCACTATCACTTCCACCACCACCACCACCGTCACCTCCATCACCATCACCTCTACTAACACCATCACCACCACCATAGCCTCTACCATCACCACTACTATCACCATCTCCACCCCCACCACCACCATCACCTCCACAACTACCATTACCATCTCTGCCACCATCATCACCTCCACCATCTCCACCTCCACCCCCACCATCACCACCGGCACCATAACCTCTACCTCCAGCACCTCCACCACCACCATCACCTCCATCACCATCATCACCAGCACCACCCCCACCGCAATCACTATCAACCACCACCATCACTGCTGGTAGCTGTTATTTATTGAGTGATTACTCTGTCAGACACTGTTCTGAGCACTTAACACTGGTTAACCTTATTTAATCCTAACAACCTTCTGAACTGGGTGCAACTATAATCTTCATTTTATGAATGAGGGAACTGAAACTTAGAGTGATTAATTACTTGCCCAGGTTCACTGGAGCCCATATTTTTAACCCTTTCTGCTTCTATACCGCCTTCTCCACTCTCCTCACAATCAGATCAGTACTCACTCTGGGTGGGTAGCCAACATCATAGAAGGGCACACTCACTTATGCACTATTCATCTTTTAACCCCTGTAACAAATTGGAACACAGTCAAGAACTAAGAAGTATGAGAGGAGGCCTAACCCAAAGTGCTGTTGTCGGTTTCCCATACTGTCAAAGACCCTCTCACAAAGCCCATTTTCTCCGGGTTGTCAGGGTAACGAATTTGGAAACATGCAGCACACACACTAACAACAGCTAGGAGCCAATGCTTATATAACAAGAGAGGAGACGGGCAGAACTATAAATATGAAGCACAGGAGCCGAGGCTCATAACATTCACAAAAATTAAGTTGTTTTCTCGTTAGGAATAAATGTAAGTATATCTTTGTTTTAAAAAGATGTCATAAAAATAGAAAAAATTAAGCGTAAGCATTTGAAGAGATAGGCGTGAAGGATCTGAAACCTTTGCTAATGAGAAAGGGCGCATTCTCCCGCCGTGGTGGACAAATGAGGGGAGGCTGGGTCGCTGAGCCTGGCTCCTTACTGCTGTTGGTGTCATAAATACTTTCGCTGTGATATGGGAATCTGCCTTGTTCCCATCTTCTTTTTCTGCTTGCTGCTTCGGGGGGCTTTAAAATTTTTCATGTTTAAGTTAGGGGGCCTCCCATTTTAAGCTAGTCACACTTGAAATATATCCCTTGAAATTATCCAAACTTAATTTCTGGCCATTTTGTTTCAAAATGCTAACCTCAGGGGGTCTTTGTTCTCTACCCTAAAACTTAATCTATTTGGAAAAATTCCATTTCCTCTCTGTAGAAATTGACTGGCCATGGCTCCTGTGAATGATATGGTTGCTATTATCCCTGAACACTGTAAAAATGAACTTTGAAACAGTTGGGTAGGACCCAAACAGAAAATGATGTATGGCTTGGAAATAGTTTAGCTGAACATTATGCTTTAATATTTTACTGGCCATTGTGGCACAGGTTTAGAAATATATGTTCGGCTTTTTAAAGTTTTATTTTTGGATTAGAAACTTTCTGGCAAACCAAAATAGATGAATCAAGTGTATTTGAATCAATGCTGAAATGTCGTCCACATCTGCGGAATGAAAATCATTAGCCAGTTACTTAAAATTCAGATAAAATGAAACCATCTTACTATGAACTTCATCCAGCTTTCCTCTTCACTAAAGGAAAGAATGCCAAGAATATTTACAAAAATTTATTTAACATGATTACTGTTTTATTCCAAAAGATTTAAAAGAAAATGCCAAAACAGATACTAATTGAGCATGAAATAGCACCCAGCCGGGATTGAGTTGAGTATGTCCAAGCATCCACTTTAAACACAAACTCATGATTTCTTGAGTCTGTGTTTGAAAATAGATGAAGGTTTCTCAAAACCTAGTGGGATAATTTCAATTACATGTAAACTATGACCAGAATTTATTGCTGGAAAAGTAAGAGTGGATCAGAATATAATACTCCTATCAAAAAAAAAAAAAAAAAAAAAAAAGAGAATATGCACTCATTCCTATCATCAGAGATTGAGTTGAGTATGTCCAAGCATCCACTTTAAACACAAACTCATGATTTCTTGAGTCTGTGTTTGAAAATAGATGAAGGTTTCTCAAAACCTAGTGGGATAATTTCAATTACATGTAAACTATGACCAGAATTTATTGCTGGAAAAGTAAGAGTGGATCAGAATATAATACTCCTATCAAAAAAAAAAAAAAATCACAGACCAGGCACAATGGATCACACCTGTAGGCCCAACACTTTGGGAGGCTGAGGCGGGTGGATCACTTGAGCCCAGGAGTTCGAGACCAACCTGGACAACGTGGTGAAACCCTGTCTCTACCAAAAAAAGACAAAAAGTAGCTGGGTGTGGTGGCACATGCCTGTAATGCCAGATACTCAGGAGGCCGAAGTGGGAGAGTGACTTGAGCCTGGAAGGCAGAGGTTGCAGTGAGCTGTGATTGTGCCTCTGCAGTCCAGCCTGGGCGACAGAGTCAGACCCCGTCTCAAAAATAAATAAATAAATAACAACGGAAACTTTTTTACATGTGGCTGTAAGAGTCTCTTGAATCTGCCTTTTGGAAGAGTTTATTGGTTCATAATGCTTATCAGTAGCCGCATTTTAAATGTCTCTATCTCAGACTAGTGTATGGGGAAAAGAAAACATTCAGAAGGATCTGAGTTCTAATCCCAGCTTTGCCTACCACTGGATAGAAGTCTTTAAACAAGTCAACTAGCCTGTCCACGGAGTAACAAATTTGGACTAGCTGTCCTCTCAGTTGTCTTCTGTCTCCAGGATTATATGATTCCTTTGGAGACTATCATTATAATTCTTAAATCTGTCAACTTTTGGAATATATTTCCAAACATGGATTGATTCACTGAAGTGCCTTTCACGTCATGGAGAAAATAGTGCTAAAGGTGCACAGCACATATTGTCATCTTTCAGAGAGAGAGACAGCAGAAGAAGGCTCTTTAGCCGTAGAGTGTTTAGGGTCCCTGTGGATATGGCCAGGCTGTGCTACCCTAAGTGGGAAGGGACTGTAGAAAGCAGCGCCTCCCCAGCGTGAGGCTCCTTGGCTGGTTCGTGAAAGCAGCGGTTCTGTCCTGTGCCCTGCTGCCTTCATCAGGCCTTGAAACACAGAGGCCAATGGTCAATAATTATTTACAGTGGAAATCTGGAAAAAGGCTATTTCCCAGAGCTGTCAGTGGGCCCTCAGAACCTTCATGAAGATGATGAAAAGTTTCCAAGTCCTGCTGATACTCATACTACAGCTAATCAAGTGAAAATGCTTTACATTGTTTAACAACAGAAAACGTGCTATACTGTTCTGAACTCAACAAAGAAAGAAACCTTTGAATTAAGGCTGAAAAATATCAGAGAGCATTTCAGGCAGGAAAAATATCCTGTTCTGTGATTGGGATGTGTTTATCCAGAACCACCGCACAGACAGCTTCGAGCTTCTGTCCCTGAAACAAGCAGCCATTGTGTTGCCTTCTTGCCTGCTGTGGCATATACCACATGCAGGCCATTTTTACAGGCACGTGGTGGGTTTCAGTGTCAAGACTGTTGCCCAGTGGGCAAAACCCTCACTTATTTTGGAGGGTTAAAAATGTTGATAAGCAAGAGTTCAGCCTCCTTGTTTTCGTACGCATTTAGATCAGCAGAGACCTCTCTGATGACACTCCTCTCCAGCTCCCCTGAACTGTGGCGGGAATAATTCCACTCGTAATGAGGCAGGTGTCCAGCTTTAACCCCGCATGCCTCTACAGGCGGTCATTTCTTCACCTCTCCTGGCAGCCTCTCCTCTGCTAGCATTCTTCCCATTGTTTCGTTTTGCCTAATATTTAACCTCGGTGTTTCCTGCTGTCAGTCTGTCTTATTATTCTCATCGACTGAGGATAATTGATCTGTCTTCACTCAGCAACTTCCATTTGCATGTTTTAGGAGTGACTGTGTCATCTCTCTTATTTTGTGGCAGACACTCTCCCCTTGTTGTTAAGGCTTTGTATACCTGTGTTCAAAGGGATTACTGGCTGTATTCATCTTCTGTACATACGCTCCAATTTGTCATCCCTCATTATTATTCACGTTGGTGCTACACTTGTTTTTACCAAAATGGAATGATTATCTCCCATTTTACATGTAATCCTTTATATTAACACAATTCTCAGCAGTTGACTTTAACGCTGTTGCGTTGTTGCCTCATTCACAGTGTGATTCACTCCAGTCTGTGTCAGGACAAAGGTGAGATCTGAGTGAGAGAGACTCTGCTGCATCATTTTGAGCCGTGTCCCCAGCTCTTGAGCTGTACCCACTCAAATGTTTCTTGTGTGCACAAGCGCACATACACACCCCACTCCACAAGTCAGAGCGTCAGGCTGCAGCCTTCATGGGGTAGGTGCATATGGTGATATTTGGAGCATTACATGGAGTGATTGATATGACACAACTGAATCTGAGTTACAGCTGCATCTGTTAATTGTAACAGATCTCCTGTTTACAAGAGTGGGTGTCTGAAATTTAAGAATTCAAAGACCTGGATGCTTATATTCCTGGCTTCTATTTCTAAAGCCGTTGACATTTAAGTAAATAATTGTTTTTATCTATTCTATTCTGAGATCCTCAAGTGAAAGACAGATTAGGTGTGCGCCCTTTAATTACACATGCCCTCTGAACATCCTACGCAGCCACATTAGGGCAGACTACTCAGCTACAGTAAATATCCATTTGTGAACTGTAGTGGGCAGAGTCTTTCCTGTCAATTTCCTTGATTACAAAATTTGTTTCCTGGGGTTCTTGTTAAAATACTCATCTTCAGTCCTCAGACTGAGTTGCAATAGTTCTTTCTAGTTACAAGTTTCTTCAGAAATTTCTAGTAATGGGCCCCTCTAGATAGTGGCAAAGACCACATATTTTATGCCAGAATGGCACTTGGAATTGTTCTGCTGTTATATACTGATAGATTTCACTAAAATCTATCAAGTATAACAGATTCCAGTTATTCCCAGAGGTTAAGAAATAGGCTGTTCTGATTAATTTGAGTTTTCTGGAATAATTACCATATGTACCATTTAAAGATGGACAGTCTTTATAACTGTGTAATTGCTTCTTTGTGCATGTAGTAAGCTCTCAGGAAATGTGTATTGAGTTGACTAGAGCTGGAAGGACCCTTAGCGATTACCTTGTCTAAAGAAGAGGAAACCAAAGCCGGAGGGCTGGATGATTTGCCCACTGTGGTCCACTGTACAAGGAGGAGAGCCAGGATGGAATCTAGACTTTTCCGAAGCGGCACCAGGATTTTTTCAGCTAATTACACCACCCTATATGCTTTGGGTTAAGGTGAGGTGGTGGAGAAAACTGTGGCAAAGGACCCAGCTACCTGGATTCTGGGTCAGAGTTTAATGTACTGAGTTGTCTTCATCACATAAGTGACTGCTTCGTGCGGGTCTACATGTGTGTTGTGTTAGGAAATATGCCAGGCCTCTTCCATGCCATGCTCATTTAGTCTTCACAGCCACCTTATGGAAGAAGAGACTGTTACTGTCCTCATTTCAAGATGAGAGTTGAAGCCCAGTAACTCACCTCATTTCATAGAGCGGGGAGGATGCCTGATTTCATGATCTAAACTACAGTGCTGTCTTCCTGTTTTATTAATTGTTCTCATTCAACATGAAAAGAATTTTCTATTCAGGAATTGTTTTCAGGGAAATATCTTACCTCAGTAGTAATGTACAGGTCTAAATATGTCAAAAATGTTTTCTCTATTCGAACGCATGTGAAACTCTTAATAGTCCAGACGGGCAAATAAAGAGCCACACGGCTTCTTCACAGGATGAGGTTGTCCTGCTGAAATTCTGCTCGACACATGAAGTCTGCGTCTCCTCTCCAGCTATCTCTGAACACATTCACGTCCATTTTCACCCAGGTTATAGCTGTAAAGACCGGTCACAGGCTCAGATGGGAATGCAGCAATGATTGTAACACCAAGCTTGGTGCCTGAGCCTTTCAGGACTGTAGTTTCACAGGCACGGGTGATGAGGCAGCTGCTGACCCTCATCTGGTTTGGCACCACGGTGGGAGCTGACGGCCTTCCCAGCACTGACACAGTCTGGAGAGCAAAGCAACCTGAGTTCTCATTGCCTGAGTCCCTGGGGGATCCTGTCTCTTGCCTTGTCTAACCAAGACTTATTTATTAAAAACCACTTAATTTGGCCGGGTGCGGTGGCTCATGCCTGTAATCCCAACTCTGGGAGACCAAGGCAGGTGGATCATGAGGTCAGAAGTTCGAGACCAGCCTGACCAACATAGTGAAACCTCTTCTCTAATAAAAATACAGAAAAATTAGCTGGGCATGGTGGCGCATACCTGTAATCCCAGCTACTCAGGAGGCTGAGGCAGGAGAATTGCCTGAACCTGGGAGGCGGAGGTGTGCAGTGAGCCAAGATTGCGCCACTGCACTCCAGCCTGGGTGACAGAGCGAGAATCCATCTCAAAAAAAAAAAAACCAAAACAAAAAAAAAAAAAAAAAAAAAACACTTAATTTGACTCTCATCCTATTTATATTTGAGATTAGTGCTGAGAATTCCATGTGTGTTCCAAGCATTTTTTAAAAATCAACTTGATTGAAGTATAACTTACATAAAATAAAATACACCAATTTTATGTATTCTATGTTGATGAATGTACAGTTCAATAAGTTTTGACAAATATATGCATCTGTGTAAACATCACCCCAAATAAGATAGGAGAATCACCCCGGAAATTCCTTTATGCTCCATCCCAGTCATCTGCCCCTCCCGGTCTGCACTCCAGGCAGACTCTGGTCTCCTCTCTGTCACTCTAGATTAAATGTCTTTTCTTTCTTTCTTTCTTTCTTAAATAGAGACAGGGTCGTCTTGAATTCCTGGGCTCAAGCAATCCTCCCACCTTGACCTCCTAAAGTGCTAGGATTCCAGACATGAACCAGTGAGCCCAGCCAGATGTGTCTTTTGAGAGTTCATGTACGGTGCATGGAAGCATGTTTTGTGCCCAGCTGCTTTTGCTCAGCATAGGTTCTCAAGATTCATTCAAGTTGTTCATACATTGTATATTCTTTTTATTATGGAGTACTATTTCATTGTACAGATATACCACAATGTGTTTAATCTGTTCACCTGTTTACAGACATGTGGGTTGTTTTAGTTTTGGGGGTAATAAAAATAAAACTGGGCCAGGAACATGGTCTGTAGCTCATGCTACGTTATAATCCAAATGGTTTGGGAAGCCAAGGTGGGAGGATCGCTTGAGCTCAGGCATTCAAGATCAGCCTGGGCAACACAGAGAGACCTTATCTCTATTAAAAATAAAAAAAATATTAGTTGGGCGTGGTGGCACACACCTATAGTCCCACTACTCAGGAGGCTGAGGCAGAGGGATTGCTTGTGCCTAGGAGATCGTGGCTGCAGTGAGCTATGATCACATCACTGCACACTCCAACCTGAGCAACACCCTGTTTCCAAAAAAAAAAAGAATAGAACTGCTATGAGCATTTATGTACAAGTGTTTGTATAGATAAAGCATTTTACTTTTCTTGGGCAAATACCTAGGAGTAGAATTCTTGCATCTTACGTTGTATGTATATCTTTACCTCTATAAGAAACTGCCAAACAGCTTTCCTAAGTTGTTTTGCCACTTTGTGCTTCTACTGGCAGTGAATGCGACATCTCCTTGCTCTGCATCCTCACCGACATTTCATATTGCCAGTCCTTGTTATTTTAGCCATTCTAGTGC
Source organism: Colobus angolensis palliatus (assembly GCF_000951035.1). Taxonomy (NCBI): domain Eukaryota; kingdom Metazoa; phylum Chordata; class Mammalia; order Primates; family Cercopithecidae; genus Colobus; species Colobus angolensis. Next base: position 2,683,286 of record NW_012122931.1, read on the forward strand.
AGGCCAAGTACATTTTGCATTTTCCTTTGATTATTGATGTTGAGCCCCCTTTTAGGTGCTTACTGGCCTGAAGATTGGCCTGTCCTTGTTGCAAAGTAAGTATCTGTTCAGATCTTTTGCCCTCTTCTAGTCCTACTCTGCTGAAAGTGTGTGTGTGTGTGTGTGTGTGTGTGTTTTAAATCAATTGGGTATTGAATTTTGTCAAAAGTTTTTTCTGCATTTATTGAAGTGATCAAATGATTTTCCTTTAATATGGTAAGTTACATGGCATGGATTGATTTTTTAAAAATTCTTATTATGTACACATAACATATAATTTAATCACTTTTAAATGTTACAATTCAGTGGCATTAAGTACATTCACTTTGTTTTTTTTGAGATGGAATCTCACTCTGTCAACCAGCTGGAGTGCAGTGGCGTGATCTCGGCTGACTGCAACCTCTGCCTCCTGGGTTCAAGCAATTCTTGTGCCTCAGCCTCCCAAGTAGCTGGAATTACAGGCGCCTGCCACCATGCCTAGCTAATATTTGTATTTTTAGTGGAGACGGGATTTCGCCATGTTGACCAGGCTGATCTCAAACTCCTGACCTCAGGTGATCTGCCCGCCTCGGCCTCCCAAAGTACATTCCCAATGTACTCCCAAAGTACTTTGGTACTCCCGAAGTACATTCATATTTTTGTGCAGCCATCACCACCATTCATCTTCAAAACTCTTTGTCTTGCAAAACTAAAACTCTGTACCCACTAAACTGTAACTTCCAATTCCCCCTCCACCAACCCCTGGCAGCCGCCATTCTACTTTCTGTCTCTATGGATTTGACCTCTATAAGTATATCTTTAAAGTGGAATCAGACAGTATTTATTTTTTTCTGACTTAGCGTAATTTCCCCAAGGTTCATAACTTTAGTATTTCATGGTATGGCTAGACCACATGGGTTGATTTTTGAATGTTATTCCAGTTTTGCATTTCTGAAATATACTTGATCATGATATTTTTTTTTTATATATTGCTGGATTCTATTTGCTAATATTTTATTAAGGAATTTTGTATCTTTGTTCATGGAAGAGTATTGTCTATAACTTTCTTTTTTTTTTTATAGTGTCTTTCTCTAATTTCAGTGTCAGGATAATGCTTGACCCATTAAATGAGTTGAGAAATATTTTTTCTCTGTTTTCTGAATTTCCCTATGATTCATACTATTTCTTCCCTTGATAGTTGATAGATTTAACTGAGGAATCTGTGTGGGTCTGGAGTTTTCTTCATGGGAAGATTTTTAATAACAAATTCACTTTTAGCAAAATAGATGTAAAGCTTTTTAGATTTTTATTTCTTCTTATGTCAGTTATATAATTTATATCTTTCAAAGACATCCACTTCATCTAGCTGTCAAAGAGATTGGTTCATAGTATTCTCTTCTAATACCTCTAGAATCTGAATGATGTCTCGTCATTCATTCCTGATAAATTATCTTCACTCTTTTTCCTTTTCTGATCAGGCTAACTAGCGACTTCTCAGTTTTGTTGATTTTTATTTCCATAACCTGCTCTTGGTTTTGGTAATTTTTCTATATTTATCTGTCTTCTATTTCATTGATTTACACACATTGCTTCCTTGTACTTACCTTGGATTTCATTTGCTCTTCTTTTTCTTTTTTCAATGGAAGCTTAGATATTTGATATTTAAGTCTTTTTCTTTTCTTCTATAGGCTTTTAAAAACTATAAATTTCCCTCTGAGCGTGGTTTTAGCTACATCCCACACGTTTTAATATATTTTTATCATTCAGCCCAAGGTATTTTCTAATTTCCCTTGTGATTTCTTCTTTGACCCATGAGTTGTTTAAAAGTGTGTTTAATTTCTGAATATGTGGGGGCTCTTTAGGTTATATTTTTGTTATTGATTTTTAACTTCAGTTCCGGTCAGAGAACATATTCTGCATGATTTTGAGACTTGTTTTAAGACCCAGCTTATGGTCTGTCTTGGTGAATGTTCCAAGTGCACTTGAAAAGGATGTACCTTCTACCGTTTTAGGATATAGAATATATATGTCATTGGGTTAGCTCTGTTCAAGTCTTCTGTATTCTTACTGACTTTCTGTCTACTTGTTCTATTGATTACTGAGAGAGGCATGGTATTGACTATTTTTTAGGAGCATACACATTTAGGATTGTTATATCTTCTGGATTAACTCATCCTTCTAAGCTTTTTAAAAAATGAGAATTCTTATGACCTTCCTTGCTTATAAATGGTGGGTTTTATTCACCCCTGAAGTTGTCCCCTTTCTCTGCGCAGAGGAGTTTCTTTGGGGTGGCATGCTATGGGAGAGAAACAGGTAGGAGGACTCAGAGGGGCAGTGGTAGCATTAATGAGCAGAGGGGTCAAATTGATTCACTTTATTTCTCCTCTGATATACAATATAAAAGAATTTCTGCCAGAATTTGAAAGACTGCCATAAGATTTCTCAGCTGTAGGAGATCACAACTGAGTCTAGTTTACGGTTTAATGAGGCCACCTTAAACCTGTAGAGGGCACCCTCCGGAAATTTGTTCAGGACATTGCAAGCATCATCCACCTGTCTCAGGTAGAATCCTAGATTTGGCTCCACTGACAGAAGTATGTTCTGGCGTGGTTTTTAACTGCTTTGAAAGGGGCAAAAGACATTTTGGAGCCACTGAGCGTGCATGCTGCTGGCTGTGGGAAAGACATTTTCTGTCAAGGAGGCCCTCCTCCTGTGCTCATATCACACTTTCCCAGACACACATCCCAACGTGGTCAGCTCCCAGCTGATTGATCACTGGCAGCCCTTGCTTAGTGGTGCTGCTTACCTAAATACCCTGGCCACTCCTAGGGTGCTTGTCCATTTCTCTTCCTTCAATATATCCAAATATATGCATGAAAACTTTTTTTAAAAGATATAAAGGCTGGGCACAGTGGCTCACGCCTGTAAACCCAGCACTTTGGGAGACTTGGGGCGGGCAGATCACCTGAGGTCAGGAGTTCGAGACCAGCCTGGTCAACATGGCGAAACCCTGTCAAAAATTAACCAGGTGTGGTGGTAGGGGCCTGTAATCCTAGCTACCCAGGAGGCTGAGGCAAAAGAATCGCTTGAACCTGGGAGGCAGAGGTTGCAGTGAGCCAAGATCATACCACTGGCACTCCAGCCTGGGTGACAGAGAGATACTCCATCTCAAAAATCCATCTCAAAAAAAAAAAAAAAAAGATATAAAAGTGAAGATTTATTTAGAGTGGGGAAAAAAAACCCCACAATTTACGAACAAGGCAAAACCTTTTTGGAATGAAGCTGTGTAATTACCTTCCTTCCTGTAAGATAGTGTTTCTAAACTCAGTCATTTGCAAACCAACTAGGATTTTTGCTAAAACCTTTGGTCAGCTGTTCTATTATTTGTATAGTATTTTTAATATTATTAAATAATATAATTTTAATTATAATTTGTATAATATTTGTATAATTTTTTAAAGCCTAGCCTCTGTGGTACCATGACTGAGCAATGATATCTATGAAATCACAGATTTTATTTGCTAGTTGTATATTGTTTTTTATGTACAGATATTGAAAGGAAAAATGTTCATCCGTATATCACCTAAAACCACTTTTATGTGTATGACATTTTGGAAACTGTTAGTTTGTGCAAATTCACACCTGCAAATAT
>NW_012122931.1:2687350-2730584 GCF_000951035.1 Colobus angolensis palliatus
CAGATCCTTCCATTATCCTGTTTGGATGTCTTAAATTTCTAAACTAGCCACATCCACAGTTAAAATACTCCAGGGGGAAAAAATTATTAAATGAATGTTGTTCAGTTAAGCAGAGTGCATGTAAATTTTGTTTCATTACTAATCTAGAATATTTATATCACTGTTACCTTCAGTTGGTTTAAATAGTCTTCAATTTATCGTGTTTCTTACTCTAGCAGGGTTGGTTTTAATGTCATGTGTTTTATTTAGGAAGAACTTTTTGTTCTAAGAAGAAATTTGTCCAAGGGAACGATTTCCAGATTGAGGAGACTTTAATAAAGGGACTGTTTCCAAAGGTGTGGGCAGGGTATAGGGAACCCATAGGGCACTAGGGCAGCACCTGGGCTAGTGCCCATGGGTGGAGCTGTTACTGTCCTTCCCCCAGTGGTAAGAGGAGGGCATAGTTACTGGAGCCCAGAGTGAGAGAGAGAGCTGTGTGGAGAGGGATCCTGACAGAGCTGTGATGAGAGATGCAGCCAGTTCCTGGGGACTTGGCAGGCAGGATACATACCCTGACCTCGCTGCTTTTCCACCTTCCACATTTTTGGCCAAACTCAGCCAGAGGGCAAAGGAGCCCATGGATGCAGTCCACTTGGGTCAGCTTTTTGGGCACAGACCACTGCAGAGAGGGTGGGTCTGGAGAGGGTGAAGGCTCTGGTCATTTCCCACCCAGTGCTCTTTACATAAGGTAGTAGGGCAGGGGGTGGAAAAACAGTGAACATGAAACATAGCTGCTGCTGCCCCGCTGCCACCAGTAACAAAGTCTGTGATGTCACTGGTCGTGGGTGACTTCTGCTTCCCCCCAGTCCATGTCTCTTTGCTGCTGGTGCCTCTGCTGAATAGTGGGATGAACCAGACCTTTCCTGCTGTGGGATTGGAGTCATTGGTGTTTTGCTGTTACTGAGTTGTCACAGCTGGCCCTCAAGGACAAGGACCCTTGGCCTCGTGCTTCTCCTGCCCTCTGAGTCTCCAGCCAGTGCCTAGTATTGGTCAGAACACAGCTGGAAGCCACAGAGCAAAAAGGCTTGTTGTTGTAATCTGTGTGTAGGCCAGCCTCCTGGGGCACAGTGCGGGATGGCAGAGGGACAAACAAAAGCTCTCCAGCACAGTCCCTATTCTAGAAGCCAGATCCCTTTACTCCAGCCCACTTCCTGACTAGGTCGTTTCAGGATCATGCCAAATATGAACAGTTTGTCCACTCTCTCATTGGCCTTCTTAGAAAAATAATGAAAAGAACTGTGCTTACTAACTGAAATGCATTGATGTAGTAAAATGGACCAGAAACCTGAAAAAACATCCCTACTTTTAAAGCTCATGCTTCCAGGTGTTTTCATGGCTGCAATTAACTTTTGGAGGCTTTGTATTTCTGTAGATGCAAACAGAAGTTCCTAACCTTTCGTGCAGAAAAAGACAGTGTTTGTACACATAAAAGGAACAGCTAATACCATTATTTGTCTATTTTGTGTTAAGTGCTTTATGTGCTGTGTTCACTCCTTTACTTCTCATAATGATTATGTGAATAGGATTGTGATGTTATCCTTATTTCACAGATAAGGATACCAAAGCTTAGAGAGGTTAAAGTAACTTGTCCAAGATGAGGGCACTGTGAGAACTTGAACATCCAGGTGTCTGTGATTCCTAAGCCCCAGCTTCAGACTCTGTTGTGCTAAATGTAGTTGTAAGGACTCCATGTGCATGATTCATTTGTCAGTTGTCTATTGAGAGCCTGCTGTTTGCTGGACAGTGTGCTGGGGGCTGATGGCAGGGAGAAAGATGGCCTGTGCCTTCCCCCTGTGGAGTTATCAGTCTAGTGGGCAAAGTAAACATTAAACAGTCATTCCCCCAGATATGTGAGATAGACTGTGATGTGTACTATGAAGAACAGGGGAAGGGTACCGTGATTGATGATACTTGGCTGATGTACATTTGAGGGCCTTGGAGAAGGCTTCTCTACTGAAGGTTCCGTTCAGCAGCCACCTGAAGGCAATTCACTTAAGAGGTTGGGGGATGAGTCCTGAGGTGGGAAAAACTCCTGGAGCTCCAGCCAAGGCACCTCGCCCAGGAAGGTCTGTTTTTGTTTGAGTTACTTTCCATTTGTCATCATCTCAGTCCCGCTTTATAACCCAACTGCCCTACAGTAGTGCCGTCAGTAAGGGGGAGAGGAAGGGCACAACTTCACTGTGTCTATTCACTTTGTTGGGTGACATTTCATGATTCAGAAATCTTTACTACTTGTAGGAGAAACAATTACAGAACAAAATTCTGTTTACTCTGGGATCTTTATTTCTCTTTGTGTCAGTCTACTTAAATCAGTCCCGTTCACCACATTTATTGAGTATATATTATGTGCAGAATTATTGCAGGAATTAAAGACGTGAGCCTCAGACTCTCCCCTCAAGGAGTTGATCGTCTGATGAATGAAGATCAAACTTACTGTCAAACAAATAGCGTGTTTGTCCCAGGAGGGGTTCTGCGGTTTCCTCAGATGTGTTGACTGTTTCTGACTCTGAGTGTGCATTTGCTTTAATGTATGGTTATGGCTAGAACAAGTCGTTCAGTGATTGTGATCGTTCTCCTTGGCGTTTCTTTTTGTGAAATCTACCGTGTACATTCTCAGGGACGTTAAAAAAAATCAAGTGGAAATGAAATAATGGTTCTACACCTGTGCGACAAACTGAGTAACTGGAAGCAGTCACCACATCCGAGCGTTGCCAAGAGGTGCCACAGTGACAGTCCTCAGCCGTACCTGGGCACGGGAACGAAAGCCGTTGGAATGTGGGAAGGCAGGCATCATCTGCCCTCGCCAGCTCCTGGTTGAATGTCTGCTGCCCACAGGTTGCTTTGATTTCACTCCATGTGAATTGTTGCGTCTCAGTTCACTGCCTATCTGAGCTCCAAGCGCCATTTCACCAAATCTGACAGAAATGGCTGATTTAATAACTATCATTAATTGGTGTTGCTGGAAAGCTCAACATGGGTGTTTCATTATTAGGAGTATTTTTTGTTTTTGTTTTTGTTTTCTGTCTCGTAAACATGTAAGGGCTTGCAGAGCAGGTAGATGTTGAGTGACATTAAAATTCTTTCCAAAACTTAATATGTTGCTTAAATGTTTTAGGGGGGCCGGGCACGGTGGCTCAAGCCTGTAATCCCAGCACTTTGGGAGGCCGAGACAGGCGGATCACGAGGTCAGGAGATCGAGACCATCCTGGCTATCATGGTGAAACCCTGTCTCTACTAAAAAATACAAAAAAAAAAACTAGCCAGGCGAGGTGGCGGGCCCCTATAGTCCCAGCTACTGGGGAGGCTGAGGCAGGAGAATGGCGTAAACCCAGGAGGTGGAGCTTGCAGTGAGCTGAGATCCGGCCACTGCACTCCAGCCTGGGCGACAGAGCGAAACTGTCTCAAAAAAAAAAAAAAAAAAGTTTTAGGGGAAAACCAGGACCCACAAGATATCTGAGTAAATTTGTAATGCAAGAAGAATAGAAATTTAGAAATTGTTAATTATATTAATATTTTAGTTATTAATATGAAATAAAATGCAAAGCAAGTATTCACTGTTTCACTCCTCCCTGTTTCCTTCCAACTTTGCACATTAATTAAGAGTCACAAAATCAAAAACTCAGCAGGAGAACTTGAGGAAGTTTAACCTGGTTGTCCTGTTTCTCCAGAGACAAGCCTTCTGCCTTGAAGAAACTGGAAACCCTATGAAGGCAGAGACTGCCTTACTCATCACTGCATCCCTGAGCTCACTTAGTCACTGCATGAATATTTACCAAATGACTGGGAAGAAAGAAAACCATCAATTGATTTCATTTTGTTACTACACTGCTAAAAGATTTCTCAGTTGTTCTATGAGAAGCCTGAAGAATGACAAAAATGAAACCTGCTTTTTCCAAGGAATCCTCACAGACCTGATAAAAACACTGCTGTGTGTAAGAAAGCCCTAGAATGGGGAATCCAGAGACGTGGGTTCTGGGCTCAGCTCTGCCTCTCAGCCATAGTGTCTTCCTGGGCAAGTCACTTAGACTTCTTTTTTCTGTCATTTGTAAAACAGGAGTTTTCTGCTTGCCCTGCTTACTTCCCAGAGTTGGTGAGCGATCGAGTGAGGCACAGGGTGTAAAAGTGCTTTGAAAACTGGAAAACAGTGCCTGCTCTGTCACTCGCCCTCCTCTAGCAGGAAGGCTAAGCTCGGGCCCCGGCCGTCCTCCCCTCTCACAAGGTGTGCTGTGAACCAGCTACCATAATTGTTTTCTATCCTTAGTACTTAATATCATTCCTAGAACACAGTTGTTGAGGAGTAGGCACTCAAAAATATTTATTAATAGATACTGTAGGACTAGTAAACAATTCTTCTCTAAATCATGCTAAATCATGTGTAAGAATAATTCTATTTTATGCTGATATTTGTCACGTGTTCTAGTCCATGACATACCCATGACCTCAAAGGGCAACTTGACACCCCGTAGCAGGAAGAAGGTAGGCAGGTTGGTTCATACGTTTCAGTGTGTGCTGGGCCCTTGCGTGTTGCTTTCGACTTCTGGAAATGGAGGGTTAGCTTTTATTTGCTTGCCTGGGTGATTCTCTTACATTTCTTCAGGTAACATATTCACATGGCTCAAAATTCAAGAGCTACTAAGGAGAAGACAGGATCAAGCTCCCCATCTACTGCTGCTTGGTCACCATTTCCCTCCCAGGAAGTAGCTCTTCCTAATCTTGCCAGCTCTGCCTGCCTAAGTGTTGAGTTGCCATAAAGAGATCTTGAAGTTTTTGAGTGTCTTTCATTGGAAGAGAACAACACAGTAGATAAGTAGCCAGTTGTGTTGGGATGAGAAGGGTGTGTAGTGAGAGGTGGTGTGGAAATCTAAGCTAATGTGTTTATTTCTGCCTGCAGTACATCTAGTCTTGCTTTTAGTTGTACAGTTTTGTTTTTTGTTTGGTTGGTGGTTGTTGTTGTTTTTTTTTTTTTTTTTGAGACGGAGTCTTTATTGCCCAGGCTGGAGTGCAGTAGTGTGATCTTGGCTCACTGCAACCTCCGCCTCCTGGGTTCAAGCGATTCTCGTGCCTCAGCCTCCTGAGTAGTTGAGATTACAGGCACGTGCCACCATGCCCTGCTAATTTTTATGTATTTTTAGTAGAGACGGGGTCTCACGATATTGGCCATGTTGGTCTCAAACTCCTGACCTCAAGTGATCCTCCTGCTTTGGCCTCCCAAAGTGCTGGGATTACAGGCGTGAACCAGTGCGCCCAGCCTGGTTGTACAGTTTAGAAAGTATTTTTGATTTTCTTGAGCAAATAATCAGAAATTTTTCACAGCCATGATATAAACATTTTATAAATCTGAGAAGTAAGCAAATTGGACTAAGCTTCCAATCTCTTTCTCCAGCATCTCAAGATCGATAGTCGTAGTTTCAGTCAGTCTCATCTCCTGAAGTAATTAAACAAGCCCCCGTCTGTTTCCACCCACTGCCAAAGGCCTCTCAGTCTCATCACTGCGGACAGGTATGGAGGGAAATCTTAAATCATTTTCAGATCGTGCAAATGATTCCCTTCTTGGTATCTACTGGGCATTACCCTTTTCCCCAAAAGGTGGTCTATTAATATATGCATTCCTAACTTTTAGATTTTGTACGGGTGGAGAAAATGAACAGCATGTATTTTACACATTGTGTGGGGTAAGTGCTATTTAAATCCGGCTCGAGCTGCTAAGCATCACACTAACATGGGATCACTGGCTAGGGCCCGGATTTGTGTGTGTGTGTGTTTTTTTTTTTTTCTTTTGAGGAGGGGGTCAGTCTTTAGAGAACTAAGCCATCTGTCCAGTAAATTATTTTAAGGTTTTAATAACAAATAGTTTGCAATGTATTTGAATGTGTGGAGTAAAAAATTAATGTTTTGCAAAGGCGATATCTTTAGAAATGTCTTCCACATTCTGTTTTGTTATCATTTTGGTATTGTAATCCCAATTTGGTAGCATGCATCTTTGTACTAATGTTTTGCAGAATTAATTAGTTCATTAAAAGCAACATTTTAAAATTGGCATGTCAATAACAGTGTGCTTCCTTAGAAGGTTTTGCTTCCAAGAGGCACTGAGCTTCTACTAAAACAGATGCAGGGATTCTGTAGCTGCATATTAAGCTGAAAGACTATAAAGGATCTCTGCAGCTTTCTTTGAGGTTTGTTTTGTGGAGTTCTCTGGTTGCTGTTGTTGGTGACTTTTGATGGCTAAGTAATGAACCCCTGACACCTCACATCTTCCTCTGCTAAAGAGAACTTTGCATTGTAGTTGTTTTATAATGGCCTAATTTGGGTCTATGTGGCTTACTTTTAATGTACAGTCTAGTCATTCAGGAAATATTTAAGGCATGCTTAGTGGGTGCCAGGCACTGTGGCAAGATGCTGGGATTCAGCATCAAAGAAGACAGTCATAGGTTCCCATAGAATTCTGTAGGGGAGTTAGTTGTTAAATAGTCACTCAAAAAATTATTTAATGACAAAGGGGACAGGAGCACAAAGCAAATTTAAAAGTATCATAAGAGATAAAATGGGATACACTGACTGATGGGGTGCCAAGGGAAGTGTGAGACGGTACTTCCCTGAGGAAGCATCATTTAAGATGAAACTCAAAGACAGAAGCATGAATAGGAATGACCCAGGCACGGGGGTGAGAATATTTGTGAGAAGAATCTTCCAGAAAGAGTGTGCACAGTGTCCAAGATAGAGTGAGCACAGTGTCCAAGATAGAGTGAGCCTGCTCAGGGACGTGGAAGAAACCTAGATGAGGCTGTAACAGTCACTGCAGCTGGAGCAAAGGGTCCCCTTGGCCCTCCTAGTACTTGAGATTTTAGTTCACCACTGAGCTGTGCCTTAACAGTGATACAAAAAGTCGGAAGCCCTTTGCTTATACAAACAAGGACATGGGTGTCAAGCATGAGAAATGTGGCTTTAGAGGGCAAAAGTGGTTACCCCAATCAGATGACCTCTAAAGTCATAGAGGTAGGTCTTTGATTTTTGTTGGAAGGATGAGTAACAGTCAGAGGCAGGTGTTTAAAAACAAACACAAAAGATACATGTTGGCAAGAATGTGGAGAAAAGGGAACCCTCACACAGTGTTGACGGAACTGTAAATTAGTACAGCCATTATGGAAAATAGTATGGCGGTGCCTCAAAATGTTGAAACTGGAACTACCATATGACTCAGCAGTTCCACTACTGGGTATATGTCCATAGGAATGAAGTCAGTGTGTCAAAGAGACGTCCCCATCTCTATGTTCATTGCAATATTGTTCACAATAGCCAAGATATGGAATCAGCCTAACTGTCTATTAGTGGATGAATGAGTAGAGAAAATGTGTTGTATATACACAGTGGAATACCATTCAGCCTGAAAAAGAAGGAAATCTTGTCATTTACAACAACATGGATGAACCTAGAGGACATTGTGTTAAATGAAATAAGCCAGGGACAGAAAGACAAATATTACATGATCTCTTTTTTTTTTTTTTAAAGAGATAGGGTTTTATTTGTCACCCAAATTGGAATGCAGTGGCACAATCACCGCTCACTGCCCCCTTGAACTCCTGGGCTCAGGCGATCCTCCCATCTCAGCTTCCCACATAGCTGGGACTATAGGCACATACCACCACACCCAGCTATTTTTTTTTTTTTTTTTTAGAGACAGGATCTTGCTATGTTGCCCAGGCTGATCTCGAACTCCTGAGCTCAAGCCGTCTTCCTGCCTTGGCTTCTCAGTGTTAGGATTGTAGGCATAAGCCACTGCACCTGGCCATGATCTCGCTTCTATGTGGAATCTAAAAAAGTTGAACTCATAGAAGTAGAGAGTAGAATGGTAGTTACCAAGGGCTTAGTGTGGGGGTTGGGGAGAGATACTGATCAAAAGATACAAAATTTCAAGTAGGTAAGAGGAATAAATTCAAGAGATCTATTGTATAACATGGTAGCTATAGTTAATAATAATGTATTATACTCTTGAAAATTGCTAAGACAGTGGATTTTAGGTGTTCTCACCACACATGAAAAAAATGCTAAATATGTGAGGCAGTGTATGTGCTGATTAGCTTGATTTAACCATTCCACAATATATGCATATTTCAAAACAACAGGTTGTACATGATAAATATATACAATCTTTACTTGTCAATTAAAAAATAAACAAAAACTAGCCCACAGCTCTATCACAGAAACATGATTTAAAGACGATAAGAATTAGTAGATTCTTTGTACTCCTTATGCCATTTCAGTTATGTTCACTTCTGGGCTGCAACAAATATATAAATATATATATTTTTAATAAAAATAGCTTTATTGAAAAACAAAAGTTAACCATTCAGAAAAAAAAGCAAACCAGGGACCACAGTTCTAGAACAGGGCTAAAACAGGGATACTTGTGGACTTTAAAGGTCTATGAACTGCAGGAATTTGTATATAAAATGTTGTACAGACATGTGTTTTAATTTTCATACCTTCTTCAAGGGATCTGTGACCCAAGAAAGACTAAGAACCAGCCAGGCGCAGTGGCTCACACCTGTAATCCCAGCACTTTGGGAGGCAGAGGCAAGCGGATCACTTGAGGTCAGGAGTTGGAGACCAGCCTGGCCAACATGATGAAACCCTGTCTCTACTAAAAATACAAAAATTAGCTGGGCATGATGGCAGGTGCCTGTTATCCCAGCTACTTGCGAGGCTGAGGCAGGAGGGAGAATCACTTGAACCCAGAAGGCAGAGGTTTCAGTGAGCTGAGATTGCGCCACTGCATTCCAGCCTGGGTGACAGAGCAAGACTCCGTCTCAAAGAAAAAAGACTAAAAACCACTGATGAAAGAAATCAGAAAACCCAGCAGTCTTTTATAAAGTCCATTCATGGACCCCAGAAAGCCTTTAGGTTTTGGAGGAAATATTTGTGTGTCATTCTAAAGGCTAAAGTAGGATGATTGGGTGCAGATACTAGTAAGTGGATTTGAAACAATCAGATGTCAAACAATGCAAGGGGTTGCCTCATGAGGTGGTGATGGGGGGTATTTATGCAGACCACCTGTTGGAGATGCTGTTAAAACCCTAAATTGTTGGGGACAGTGGATAAGAGGACCTCTGAGGTCCTGGTGTTCTTTAATTCTCAGACTAAGGCCATTGAAAGGAGCAAGCTGGGCTACTTGAAGAAAATTAGAAGTGAACAAAAGTATAGGGCTCTTGAAATCCATTTTAGCCATTTGAGAATGGTTGGATTGTTTCTGATGCAGTGGAGATGTTGAGGCAGTTGAGACTGAAGCTGTCCTTCAGGAAGAGATGGTTGGGTTGGGCTGGGAAAAAATGGGTTGGAAACCGTTGAGAGTCTGACCGCAGCTGGGGCAAAGGACAGGGAAACAGAATGCTCTGGTTGTTTAAAAGTTCGTTCTCTATCTGAACATACTGAAGTTATGGATCATACCTTGATTTGAATCTGTAATTTCTAGAAGTTTGTGTTTCTAGCCCAGTTCTTGGACCATCAAGCCAGCTCATTGACCAAATACTTCAAGAAGGAGAACCAAGCAGCTCTCCATTTTCGAAAGGCTTCTGTAATGTAAATAGGAACAGCAGTCTTTCCAAGTTATTACCCTGTTAACAGGTTGACAGATATGTGCAAATTGTGACTCACTGCTCAATTTGGCACTAAATTAATGTCTTTCCGTGCCGCGTCTGCTCAAGTGTAAACTAGTCACCACTGCTGTGTTACTGCTTGTTTGCCTATATTCCAAAGGTAAAAATTAAAGTAATTTGATTCTGCCACAGAACAGGGTGTAACATATGGTGGAAGTGTAGGAGGGGAGCACGCTGTTCCTACCTGTCCTTAGCCCTGCTCTCAAAGTGGGGCGCCACACTGCAGAGCCCGCTGCAGACGCTAGCAGTGCTCACTGTCTCGGGAGGCAACAGTCAGAGAGTACTGCCAGAGACCACCTCCCATACCAACACTCCCTCCCTCAGCGAAAAAAGAGTGTCATTTTTGTCTCTAGATTTTTAATTTGAGCCTCCAAGCTTTCCTTATTTCTGTCAAGTCACTAGTGGTTGATTTGTGTTTCGAAGGTTGGGTCTGTTTGAAAATGAAGTGTTTTGATTTTTGCCTCGCGAATTTAGACATTGTTTTCCTCAGCTAAAGATGCAGCTGACTTTCTCTCTTTCCCTTTTTGGCAAATACATAATGTCACCTGTAGAAAAGAAATTTGCATCTCCTTTGTGTTAGGCATGTGAATGGAAAACAATCTCCTGAAAATGCATTTTTGCTTCCTACAGTCTTTGAGTTTGCTGAGCTTTGTCTAAGGTCGCGGGTTGGGGAAGAAACAAGAAGACAAGAACAACGAAACCCACCTGGATCTCTTCACTTACCTGTGCCTACAGCAGATATTTTCCCTAGGAACTTATTTTTCTTTTGCCATTGACTTTTCTTAGAGGTAAAAATCTCACCAGTAAAGGAATCAAAAATGGCCAGGAACCGTTGTTTGCCCATTAGAACTCTGGCCCTTACTAAAAGCAAGCTGAGTTAGGTAGTTGGCATGGAATTCTAGAAATCTACACACTGAGCTTGGTTTCTGGCTTTTTGCTTGACCTGGGATCATCACTTAACCCACCTAATTTCTTTATTTTTCTAGCCTCCTAAGGAAACTAGTTTTCCAGAATGTATCTTGATGCCTTCAAGGTGAAAGGTACAAGGGAAAGCAAATTACGATGTTCCCTTTGTGCTGAAGATCTGCATATTCATCTGCTTTCTGCTGTCCAGAGCTATGATGGCTATTGATTGAGGATCAGTTCAGAAGACATCGCCTATCCTCCTCCCCATTAGCATATACTTAGCAATGACCTCCATTCACGCAGGACAGTGGATGTTTGCTTCCTGCTGAGTCGGAAGCAACTGGGTTTAAACCACACATACAGATTTAGAAAAGAAGTATATACGTGCAGGAATGTTTCCAATGACCTGGTATAAACTTTAGGCATGATGTTTTTGTCATGTGCCTTCACCATTTCAAGAAACGTCAGGCAATGATGAAAAATGAGTTCATTTCCTCTTCTCTTCACTTCTCACCCCTTTTGTAGCATTTAAGCTTAGATCCAAGATTGTGTGTCATGATGCTGTAAATCTAGAAGGAACCACGGGACATGATGTGTGGTCAGCCTGTGTCTTAGCCATCCAGAAAAGATTGTTTATTAAACCATTAAAAAATCAGCAGAGGCCGGGCGCGGTGGCTCACGCCTGTAATCCCAGTACTTTGGGAGGCTGAGGCGGGTGAATCACGAGGTCAGGAGATCGAGACCGTCCTGGCTAACACGGTGAAACTCCGTCTCTACTAAAAATACAAAAAAATTAGCCGGGCATAGTGGTGGGCACCTGTAGTCCCAGCTACTCGGGAGGCTGAGACAGAGAATGGTGTAAACCCGGGAGGCGGAGCTTGCAGTGAGCTGAGATTCTGCCACTGCACTCCAGCCTGGGTAACAGAGGGAGACTCCATCTCAAAAAAAAAAATTCAGCAGAATGGGGCCTTGCCTTTAAGAAGTGCCTCTCATTCTTTCTGAGCAAGTTCACTTTTTGGTACCATATCCTCACAGTATGGTGCTTTCGAGAGATGGGAGATGCTATTTGGTACTGAGTTCATAAAAGGCATTCATGTACTTGAAGAATATCAAAGTCTCCCTTGGCCTTCTTTTCTCCAGGAGCAAATACCCTTCAGTGCATCTCCGCGCCTTCTCACTCATCTCTGCTGCAGTCTGCTTACTGTTGTCGTTGTTTATCACAGGGCCCTCTCTAATTTTTCTCCTTCTTCAGCTTAAAGTTTTAAAACTCGACATCACATTGTCTAAGGAAAACCTGATAGGCTTTCCTTAGAGAATAGGGAGGGTCGCTTTCTGACTTTCAGAGCTGGCATGTGATGTTCGCTTTTTAACAAATGGCATTATGTTTTCTGCTATCTCTCATGAGCCCCAGGTTCAAACTAAAATCTTTTCATGTTGTGAACAGAGAACTAATCTTCCTCTTACCCCAAGAGAATACACCTTTTATATGTCCCTGACTTAATGGACATGTAATTTAATTTGTCGTAGCCAATGGATATGAAATCCAATGTAAAATCCTTAATAGATAGTTTTACATGTCAGCTATTATATTATACATCCTCTTTGTGTCCAGTGTGATTGGATGGTGAACACAAATTCTTGTATGATTTTGTTCTCGAAGGACCTGAGCCAGACCCTACTCGGTGCTATGGGCTGATGTCTTCACAATGCGCTACCACTGTAGGGAAGAATTTATCCCAGTAAGAGAGGGCATTTTTGCAGAATTGGCCCATGGTATAAGTGGTAGAACTACCAATCAGGGCACTTACAATTTTTGAGTCCTTTATATGTGCCAGTTCTCATGCTCAGTCCTTAATGTCACTGACCTCAATTATTATTAAATCTTAAGAGATACAGGTTTCATCTGGGCTATAAGAACAGAGGATTCCCTTTTGGTGGGATATCTCCAAGGAAAACATGAAGCTGATAGCTTGCCTGATATGTTTGGAGTAAGAGTCAGGTAGAGAGTTTAGGAATAAAACTGTAACAGATACATAGAAAACTAATCAAATGAAAAGGCAAAACAGGGCTGAGTGCATGGCTCTCGCCTGTAATCCCAGCACTTTGGGAGACTGAGGCAGGCGAATCACTTGAGGTCAGGAGTTTGAGACCAGCCTGGCCAACATGGTGAAACCCGTCTCTACTAAAAATACAAAAATTAGCCAGAAGTGGTGGTGGGCGCCTGTAATCCCAGCTACTTGGGAGGCTGAGGCATGAGAATCGCTTGAACCTGGGAGGCGGAGGTTGCAGTGAGCTGAGATAGCACCACTGCACTCCAGCCTGGGCAATAGAGCAAGACTCAGTCTCAAAAAAAGAAAAAAAGGAAAGGCAAAATAGAAATGCAAGAAAACAGAAAACTGTATAAGTAAATAAATGTAGTCATGAGCTACCATGTAGCTCAGCTATTAAAAATATATGCAGAGATTTTAGAATATAATCACAGACTACTGATTTAAGTAAAAATTGTGATATAACTTGAATTAGAGCACAACCAGGAGATCAGGAATGACTTCAAGTATTTAAAAACAGAAGGAATTGGCCGGGCATGGTGGCTCACGCTTGTAATTCCAGCACTTCGGGAGGCCGAGGCGGGCAGATCACAATGTCAGGAGATCGAGACCAGCCTGGCCAATATGGTGACACCCCATCTCTACTAAAAATACAAAAATTAGCCGGGCGTGGTGACGTGTGCCTATAGTCCCAGCTACTTGGGAGGCTGAAGCAGGAGAATCGTTTGAACCTGGGAGGCGGAGGTTGCAGTAAGCCAAGATCGCGCCACTGCACTCCAGCCTGGGTGACACAGCAATTGTACCCCAAGTTTTTGTCAAAAAAAAAAAAAAAGGAATTTAATCCCGGGAATTGGTTATTCCAGTGATTCAGAGGAGAAACCTGATGAGACAGTGAGACAGCCCAGAGGTGTGCAACAGCAGGACACTGCTGCCACCCTGGACTGGAAGGACAAAGGGAGGGGGCCATGTTGTTGGAGCCCAGTGACCCAGCAGGTGACACAGCCAAATTCTGACCTCCTATAGAAGAAAATTAAAAGTCATGCCTTAAAATGAAAAATCAAGAACTAGCATTAAAAACACATTATCTGGACATACAGAGGTAAAGACAAAAAGGTTTCTAATCCTATTTGCCTTCTTAAAAATGTGTTATATTGATTTAAAATTACATTTAAAAGCAATGTCTTTCGAATACTATTAATCTGTAGTTCTTAACTGGAGTCGTAGTTCACACATGTTTATTTTTTTCCCACTTAGATATGTTGATGATGTGATCAACCGCATTGACAGGATGTTTCCTGAAATGTCCATCCACTTATCCAGACCCAATGGAACATCAGCAATGCTTCTGGTAAGATCAGCTTGACTGATTTGTAGGGATGTTGGGGAAAAAAAAATGGACTTTTCAGTTAACTCTCTGGTCCTGTGTTGTAGGATCTATAGAATGGGGATTAAATTCCGATTTGATGGTGAATAACATATTTCCTTTACTGGCATTCTGTAGGTTAATAATTCTGCACATTGAACCCTTACTTTTGAACAAAATTGCAGATCCCATGTAAGAATTAACCAGAGAAGAAAGACACTGTAAGACCATTTCACCTTAAGTCGCTTCATGCAACCTCCCAATGTTTTGGTGAATCTGTTTTCTATTTTCCCCAAAGAAGTATAGTAGACAATAGTGATGCTCAACTGTTGGATTCTGCTAAAGAAAACGCTCTCTTAATACGAAACCAGAATATTATGTATTTGAAGAAAGTGTTCTGAGACTTGTGACTGATGACTTCTGGTTTTGCTGTTTCTGATTATAGTTTGCTCTGAACACATCACCTCATAATCTCCTGGTGGATGTTTGTATTTGCATGAATTCACCAAAGACAGGTGTGTTTTGGAAATACAGTGGGATAGAAATGCTAGATTATATTATTAATTAGGAAGGCATAGACACCACAATGATGAGAAGCTTTTCTAGTGGTCTGTATAATAACACTTGTATGTGCTTGAAGAATACTTCCCTGAACACAGATTTTTGAGGAACCACCACATTTTATAAAAAAGCAGATAAGTTTATTGAATAAGAATGATGGTTTCAATGGGCGTCAGGGAGGTAAGGTTCAGGACTGGGTATTTTTTCCATCTATTCTGCTGTTGCTGCTTTGGAGCCTAGTGTGAATTCCCCATATTTTAGCATTTTACTTGTGTGAAATCTTATAAATAGCCAGTCACCCAGGATGAGTTACTATTTACTCCAGCCCATTCATCTTAGGGGAACATTGTGTGTGCATGTGTGTTTTGGTCTTAAGACAGGAAAAGATCTGGGCTTGTTAAATGTTTGTTACTTCATTTGTGGGGAAAAAAATTAGTGACATCCACCTGGATAACATGCTACTTAAAAAATTTCTTTCACGGGCGCCTGTGGTCCCATCTACTCGGGAGGCTGAGGCAGGAGAATGGCGTAAACCCGGGAGGCGGAGCTTGCAGTGAGCCGAGATCCAGCCACTGCACTCCAGCCCGGGCAACAGAGCGAGACTCCGTCTCAAAAAAAAAAAAAAAAAATTTCTTTCAGTTAAAACATAAAGAAAAGGAGATAATGCTATGTTTTTTTTCATAGAAAAGGGAAACAGTTTTCTTCACATAAAATGTATCTGTTTACAGAACACAATATATCGTCTGCTTCCAGAGGTTGCAGTGAGCTGAGATCGTGCCGTTTTACTCCAGCCTGGGCAAAAGAGCGAGACTCTGTCTCCAAAAAAAAAAAAAAGTCTCTCTCAGTTAAATGTACAAATTGCCCAGATTTTAAGATAACCCAGACCCAGCAGTTGAAACATAAATCCTGCTCTCAGCATACCTGACAGGGTCCCAGAGTTAATGAAGATAGAAATGAATGTGTCCTCAGTGAAATAGGTTTGTTCAAATTATTCTGGGTCATTGAGCTCCCATTTCATGACGAGGGTGGGACTGGCATTGAAAGGAATGAGCAGAGGGAACAAGATTCCAGGCAAACAGGCTACACAGATGAGTTCCTTCCACCTGAGAAGGCAGGCATGTATTTCACAGTGACGGTCGACCTCGTCTGCTTTCCCATGGAGCTTCTGGCCTAACAGACTGATGGGAGAGTTTAGGGGCTCAATTCAAGGCAAGAATCACGTTTCACATGCCCTGTTTATTTACTACCACCAACACCCATCCACTCCCGCTAATTCAGACATGTGCATCTAGGTGCCTACTTGGTATCTTTCTTCAGCGACGCAGGAACTCACAGAAGCTGGTGCTTACTTACAGGAACAGTAGTAGGTGATCTGATTCAGAATCAGATTGCCACGGGGTTAATCGTACTTTTAACATAATGCCTGCGTTTGGCGTTTACTATTAGAAGTTGGAATTTTATGAGATGGTAAATCTCTAGGCTATTCACTCCTACCACATCCATCATGAGGTGGGTGACGGGAATTCCTACCTGGAGGGGGAGCAGGACCAACAGATGCCACCTTCCCCACTACCTACTGCTAGTCACCTGTTCCCTGGACTTCACTGGTAAAGTTTTGGGGCCTAGACTGTAGGCAGGAGGTGTAGGCAAGAGTTGAAAGTGTTTTCTGGAGATGAATCTGGATTAAATTGAATTAACCGGGAATGCAGTGTGTTCTGGAAGGCTATGGGGAAAGACCAGTTAGGAGGCCATTGAAGCAGGGTGCACTTGAGCAGTCTCAGCCGACACCTTCCTTTACCTCCCTTGGCAAATGTCCGAACTGCACCTGTGCTTTTGAAATAAAAAGGCATTTCCTACGGAATTGGCTGGGCTTCCTTGAATGCGGTCAACAGCAACTCTGATTGACTCACATAAGGAAAGAGTTGGTTTGGGTTTTGCTATTTGATGGTGCCAGGTGCATGAGACTCAGTGATGAAGCTGACCTGCCAGGCAGGACAAAAACCAGAGTAGCTCCAGGCATGTCAGGAACAAGATCAGGACAATGTGTTTTAGGGGGCCCCATGGCCCAAATGATTCCATATGAACTGCCTTCCATCCCTGTGTGTACGATCTGGGAAGAACACTCCTGCTGGCCTAGCCTGCCGTTGCTCCTTGCCCTGAGCCCCGAGGATGGGGGAGTCAGGCCTTGGCAGCCCCACAGAACTGCAAGGAGTGGAGGGGAAGTAATTCCCTAGAGGAACCAGCCGTCTGTATGACACAGTGAACGTCTGTGTGGACAGAGGCTTGTGGCTTACGCAGCACTTATCTGATGCCCACTGTGGCCCTCGAGGTACGTAGCACCAACTGTGCTCATTTGACAAGTAGGAACTGGAGGAGTTGTTTCCTGGGCTTGTGCGGTCAGGACACCTATCCCTATCTCCCCAAGCCTCCAGGATGCTATGCTTCTCTTGTCTCTGAGGACAGTTCATGCTCATGGCAAGTAAGATTTGGACTACCAGGCACCAGGCTGGTGATTTTTTCTTTTCCTTTTTCGTTGTTTTTTTGTTTTTGTTTTTGTTTTTGTTTTTTGTTTTTTGTTTTTTTTTTTTGGAGACAGATTCTCACTTTGTCACCCAGGCCTGGAGTGCAGTGGCGTGATCACAGCTCATTGCAGCCTCAACCGCCTGGGCTCAAGCAATCCTCCCACCTCAGTCTCCTGAATAGCTGGGACCACAGGTGTGTGCCACCATGCCTGGCTAATTTTTGTATTTTTTGTAGAGACGGCAGGCTTGTCTCAAACTCCTGAGCTCAAGTGATGAGTCTGCCTCAGCCTCCCCAAGTGCTGGGATTACAGATATAAGCCACTGTACTTGGCCAGTTTTTTCTTAAAAAGTTTAAATTATGTAATTTGATATATACTAAAGAATATATGTAATGTATATGTAAATTATAAAGCTTAGGTAAACCCATGAGCTCATCACTCAATTTGAGAAATAGAACATAACCAATATGGCTCCTCCCCAATCCCTGCCTCCTGACCCATGGTCATCTCCACCCTGAGAGGCACCCCCTTCTCATTTTTAAAATGCAGTTCGCCACATGTGCCTGTATCGCTAAATAATGCCTCCTTGAGTTTTGAGCTGTGTAAAAATAGTGTCATACTATGTATATTGTTTCTGAGCTGTATCCCTGATGGTGGTCGTATCTTGCAGTTTGATCATTGTCATCTAATGTCCATCCTGTGACTGTCCACACTTTATCCTTTCTCTTGCCAAGGCACATTGGGGTTGTTTACAATTTTGCTTTATAAATAATGTTGGCATGAGCATTCTCTTGCATATACCAGGATACTTTTTTTGAAAGTTTTTATTTTAATTTTTGTGGGTACACAGTAGGTGTATATATTTATGGGGTACATGAGACACTTTGATACAGGCCTGTGATGCATAATCATCACATCCTGGTAAATGGATATCCATCCTCTCAAGCATTTATTCTTTGTTATTATTCTTGAGAATTGGATATTCTCAGAAGTATCCAATTATACTCTTTTAGTTATTTTTAAATGTATAATTAAATTGTTATTGATTGTAGTCACCCTGTTGTGCTATGAAATACTAAGGCTTACTTATTTTTACTAACTACTTTTTGTACCTGTTAAACATCCCCACTGTCCTGCCCCCATACTCCCACCCCAACTATCCCTCTCAGCTGCTGGTAACCATCCTTCTATCTCCAGGAGTTCAATTACTTTAATTTTTACCTCCCACAAATAAATGAGAACGTAACAAAGTTTATCTTTATGTGCCTGGCTTATTTCACATAACTTAACAACCTTCATTTCCACCCATGTTGTTGCAAATGACAAGATCTCATACTTTTTTATGGCTGAATAGTACTCCATTGTGTATGTGCACCACATTTTCTTTATCCACTCATCTCTTGATGGACACTTAGGTTGTTTCCAAATTTTGGCTGTTGTGAACAGTGCTACAACAAACATGGGGGTGCAGCTATCTCTTCGATATACTGGTTTCCTTTCTTTTGGGTATATATGCAGCAGTGGGATTGCTGGGTCATATGATAGCTCTATTTTTAGGTTTTCTGAGGAACCTCAAAACTGTTCTTCATAGTGGTTGTACTAATTTACATTTCCACCGACAGTATACAAGAGTTCTCTTCTCTCCACATCCTTGCCAGCATTTGTTATTGCCTGTCTTTGGATAAAAGCTATTGTAACTCTGCCATTTTGTATGTCTTCTTTTTTTTAATCGGATCATTAGTTGTTTTTTTTCTGTAGAGTTCAAGCTCTTTATATATCCTGGCTATTAATCCTTTGTCAGATGGGTAGTTTACAAATTCCGTAATATTGCAGATCCATTCTGTGGACTGTCTCTTCACTTTCTTGATTGTTTCCTTTGCTGTACAGAAGCTTTTTAACTTGATGTGATCCCATTTATCCATTTTTGCTTTGGTTGCCTATGTTTATGGGATATTACTCAAGACATTTTGGCGCAGACTAATGCCCTGGAGAGTTTCCCCAACATTTTCTTGTAATAGGTTCATAGTTTGAGGTCTTAGATTTAAGTCTTTAATCCATTTGTATTTGATTTTTATGTATGGTGAGAGATAGAGGTCTAGTTTCATTCTTCTGCATATGGAAATTAAGTTTTCCCAGCAACATTTATTGAAGGGACATCTTTTCCCCAATGTATGCTCTTGGCACCTTTGTCAAAAATGAGTTCACCGTAGGTGTATGGATTTGTTTCTGGGCTCTCTATTGTCTTCCATTGATCTATGTGTCTTTTTATGCCAGTACCATGCTGTTTTGGTTATTATAGCTCTGTAATATAATTTGAAGTCAGGTAATGTGATTCCTCCAGTTTTGTTCTGCTCAGGGTAGCTTTTGCTATTCTGGATCTTTTGTGGTTCCATGTAAATTTTAGGGTTTGTTTTTTTTTTTTTTTTCTATTTCTGTGAAAAATATCATTGGTATTTTGATAAGGCTTGTATTGAATGTTTATTGCTTTGGGTAGTATGCACATTTTAACAATATTGTTTCTTCCAACCTATGAACATGGAATATCTTTCCATCTTTTTGTGTCTTCTCCAATGTCTTTTATCAGTGTTTTATAGTTTTCATTGTAGAGATATTTTTCTTCTTCAGTTGATTCCTAGGTATTTAATTTTATGTGTAGCTGTTGTTAAATCAGATTACTTTTTTATTTCTTTTTCAGACTGTTCACTCTTAACTTATAGAAATGCTACTGATTTCTGTATATTTTGTATCCTTCAACTTTACTGAATTTGTTTCTCAGTTCTAATGGTTTTTTGGCAGAGTCTAGGTTTTTCCAAATATAAGATCATATCATCTGCTAACAAGGATAATTTGACCCTTTTCCTTTCCAATTTGGATGCCCTCTATTTTTTTCTCTTGTCTGATTGCTCTAGCTAGGACTTCCAGTATTATGTTAAATAACGGTGATGCAAGTGGGCATCCTTGTCAAATTCTAAATCGTAGAGGAAAGGCTTTCAGTTTTTCCCCATTCAGTATGATACTAACTGTAAGTCTGTCATATATGGCTTTTATTATGTTGAAGTATGTTCCTTCCATACCCAGATTTTTGAAGGTTTTTATAATAAAGTGATGTTGGCTTTTATCAAATGTTTTTTCAGTATCAATTGAAATGATCGCATGGTTTTTGTCCTTCATTCTGTTGATATGATGTTTCACATTAACTGATTTGCGTATGTTGAACCATCTTTACATCCCTGGAATAAATCCCACTTCGTCATGATGAATGATCTTTTTAATGTATTGTTGAATTCACTTTGATAGTATTTGGTTGAGGATTTTTGCATTAATAATCATCAGAAATATTGGCCTATAGTTTTCTTTTTTTGTTGTGTCTTTGTCTGGTTTTGGTATCAGGGTAATACTGGCCTCATAAACTGAGTTTGGAAGTATTCCTTCCTCTTCTGTTTTTTGGAATACTTTGAGTAGGGTTGGTATTAATTCTTCTTTAAATGTTTGGTAGAATTCAGCAGTGAAGCCATTGGATCATGGGCTGTTCTTTACTGGGAGACTTTTTTATTACTGCGTCAATGTCATTACTTGGTATTGGTCTGTTCAGGTTTTAGATTTCCTCATGGTTCAATCTCGGTAGGTTGTATGTGTCTGTGAATTTATCCATTTCCTCGAGGTTTTCCAATTTATTGGCATGTAGTTGCTCATAGTAGCTACTAATGATCCTTTTAATTTCTGTGGTATCAGTTGTCTCCTTTTTCTCTCTTATTTTATTTGTATCTTCTCTCTCTCTCTCTCTCTCTCTTTTTCTTTTTTTCCTAGTTACTCTGGCTAAAGGTTTGCCAATTTTATTTTGTGTTTCCATTGTCATTTATTTCAAGAAACTTTCAGTTTCCTTCTTAATATCTTAATTGACCCACTGGTCATTCAGGAGCATATTGTTGAATTTCCATGTGTTTGTATAGTTTCCAAAATTCCCCACGTTATTGATTTCTAATTTTATTCCAGTCTGGTCAGAGAAGATATTTGATATTCTTTCCGTTTTTTGTTTCTGTTTTTTTTAATGTTTTAAGATTTGTTTTGTGACCTAACCTATGGTCTGTCCTTGAGAGTGGTCCATGCAGTCTTACCCTTGAGAGATCTGTGTGCTGAGGAGAAGAATGTGTTCTGCAGTCATTGGATGAAATGTTCTGTAAATATCTATCATGTCCATCTGTTTGGTAGTCCAGGTTAGGTCAGCTGTTTCTTCATTGGTTTTCAGTCTGGAAGATCTGTCCAATCCTGAAAGTGGGGTGTTAAATTGTTGTATTGTGGCCTGTCTCTCTCTTTAGCGCTAATGATATTTCCTTTGTGTATCTGGGTGTTCCATTGTTGGTTGCATATATATTTACAATTGTGATATCCTCATGCTGAATTGACCCCTTTAGCATTATATGATGACCTTCTTTGTCTCTTTTTACAGTTTTTGTCCTGAAATCTATTTTGTCTGATGTAAGTATAGCCACTCCTGCCCTCTTTTGGTTTCCATTGGCATGGAATATCTTTTTCCATCCTTTATTTTCAGTCTATGTATATCTTTATAGGTGAAGGCTGTTTTTGTAGGCAACAGATCAATGGGTCTTGCTTTTTTATCTATTCAGCTACTCTGTGTCTTTTGATTGGAGAGTTTAGTTCACTTATATTCGACGTTATTGTTGATAAGTAAGGATTTACTTCTTCCATTTTGTTGTTTTCTGGTTGTTTTGAGGTCTTCCTTCCTTCTTTCCTTCCTTCTTTTGTTCCTTTTAGTGAAGGTGATTTTCTCTGGTGCTATGATTTAATTTCTTGCTGTTTATTTTTTGTGTATCCATTGTATATTTTCTAATTTAAGGCTACCATGAAGTTTGCAAATACTGTCTTATAACCTGTCGTTTTATTTATTCATTCATTTATATTTTATTTTATTTATTTATTTTGGAGATAAGGTCTCACTCTGTCACCCAGACTGGAGTGCAGTGGCACAATCTTGGCTCACTGCAGCCTTCACCCCATGAGCTCAAGTAATCCTCCCTCCTCAGCCTCCCAAGTAGCTGGGACCACAGATCCGCACCACCACACCCAGCTAAGTTTTTGTATTTTTGGTAGAGACAGGGTTTATCTGAAAAAGTCTTTATGTCTCCTTCATGCTTGAAGGATATTTTCACAGGATATACTATTCTAGGGTAAAAGTTTTTTTCCATCAGCACTTTAAATATTCCATGCCACTCTCTCCTGGCCTGTAAGGTTTCCACTGAGAGGCCTGCTGCCAGACAGATTGGAGCTCCACTCTATGTTACTTCTTTTCTGTTGCTTTGGTCCTTTTAGGATCCTGTCTTTATCCCTGACCTTTGAGAGTTTGATTATTAAATGCTTTGAGGTAGTCTATTTCAGGTTAAAACTGCTTGGTGTTCTATAATCTTCTTGTACTTGAATGTTCCTATCTTTCTCTAGTTTTGGACAGTGATCTGATGTTACCCCTTGGGATAAACTTTCTACCCCTGTCTTTTTTCTTTGCCTCCTCTTTAAGACACTTAGATTTGCCCTTTAAGGCTATTTTTTAGATCTGGATTACCAGGCAGAGACTCGGTTCTCTTCCCTTACTTTCTCCCAAACAAAGGAAGCCTCTCTCTCTCTGTGCTAAGCCACCTGGAGCTGGAGATGAGGTGATGCAAACACCGCTGTGGCCACCACTGCTGAGACTGTGCTGGGTCAGACTTGAGGCCAGCATGGCACTGGGTCTTGCCTAAGGCTCACTGTAACCACTACGCCTATGTTCACTCAAAGTGCTAGAACTCTACAGTCAACAGATGGGGAAGCCAGCCAGGTTTGTGTTGTTCCCTTCAGGGCGGCAAGTTCCCCCAGGTCCCAGGTGGGTTTAAAGATGCTGTCTGCGAGCCAGGGATGGGAGTCAAAAACCTTAGAAATCTAGCTGGTACTCTCTTCTACTGCAGCTGAGCTGGCCCTCAAACCACAAGAAAAGTCCTTCCCATTCTTCCCTCCCCTTCCCACAGGCAGAAGAGCCTCTCCCAGTGACCACCGCCACTGGGGTCCATGGGGCATTCTGCCAGGCCACTGCCAACATTCCCTGAAAGCCCAGGGGCTCTTCAGTCAGTGGAGGGTCCATAGTGGTTGTGCTAATTTACACTCACCATAAAGGCGTGGCAAATGCTGCCGTGCCTGAGACTCACCCTTCAGGGCAGTGGACTCCCCTCTGCCAGGGCAGGTCCAGAAATGCCATCTAACAGCCTAGGCCTGGACTCAGGGACCCCAAGAGCCCATTTGGTGCTCTACCCTCCTGTAGCCAAGCTGGTACCTAAGGGGCATTACTTTTCCCTCTGCTTTTCTCCAGCAGAAGGAGTCTCTCCCCAGAGCCACCATGGCTGGGAATGTGCTGGATCTCTCTTGAAGTCAGCACATCTCAGAGTCTCACCAAGGCCCACGGCATACTACCTGGGTGTCACTGTTGGTTATTCAGGGCCCAAGGGCTCTTTAGTCAGCAGGTGATGGATCCTGCCAGGACTAGGTCCTTCCCTTCAAGGCAGCAAGTTCCCTTCTGGCCCAAGGTGTCGAGAAATATCATTTGGGAGCTAGGGCCTAGAATGGGGGCCTCACAACTGCCTGGTGCCTTATCCTGTTGTGGCTGAGCTGGTATCCAAGATGCAAGACAAAGTCCTCTTTACTCTTTGCTCTCCTGTCCTCAAGAAGAAGGAAGGGTCACCTTCATTGCTGTAAACCGTAGTGCCTAGAATTGGGGGAAGGATGGCGCAAGCACTCCCTTAGCCACCCGGGCTGCTGTCTCCCTAGGTCATGTGCTCCCCTAGTCCGCTGGCTCTGAGCTCAGCCCAACACTAGAACCTGCTTAGGAATTGCGGTCCTTGTGGTCTAGATGGCCTTTCAAGTTTACCTAGAACCCCAGAACACTTTAGCACACGCTGGCGAGGCTTGCTGAGAAACTCAAGTTCCCACATTGGAGTGGGTGATTTCCGTCTGGCCAGAACTGGTCCAAATGCTCCCTCCGTGGACACGGCATCAGCTGAGCCCAGCACGGCTTTACTCTCTGCCGTGACGGGGCAGCACTGAGTTCAGTGACAAGTCCCCCGGTTGCTGTGCTCTCCTTCACCCAAGTGTGCAGATCCTCTCTGGGCCATTTGGCAGCTGCTGGAGGAGGAGGGAGGGTGGTGTCACTGAAGACTGTCTTTCCTCCCCTCTTCAATGCCTCTTTCAGCGAAATGAAGTTAAAACCAGGCACTGTGATTGCTCACCTGATTTTTGGTTCTTATGATGTTGCTTTTTTGTGTATGGTTGTTAAAAATTGGTATTCCTGCCGGGTGGATGGTCAGGGGAGGCTTCTATCCAGCCATCTTGCTCCACCCACCTCAGGATACATTTTTAAGCCGTAGCCCAAGCCACAGAGCCAGTGCAGACTCCTTTCTGGAGGAACAGGGAGGGGTTGTGATCAGTAGGGAAAGACGGCATTTTCCTAAGAGCCACCTGAGTTGTGAAACCTGATGTTGCAGTGCCCACATGGGTGTCCAGAGTGGCTCCTGTTAAATGGCCTTGGTTCTGCAATAACACATTCCACTGATTTTATTGCTGCTCTAAATCTCATCTGCTTTTGGTATATGAGTGTAGAGGGCTTGGGGGTTGTTTGTGCATATGCATGGGAAAACAGCATAAAGTCATTGGACTTCAGGCAATTTGTGGACAAAAGGCAGGTTTTGGTGATCCCATTTTGGCTTCCTCCTTCGTCAAGCAGTCCCTGCCAAGAAGCTCCTGACATGCCTGGAGCAACCCTGACCTTTGTCCCTCCTGACAGGTCCAGTCTGTAATTGGGAGTCTCAGTCCATCATCGACAGTTTCTTCAGAGTATAAAAAGGGAAGAGGGAGAGGGAAACTACCAAACTGGCACTTTTTGAGCCCTCTGTATATTTCAGCTTGGCTTATCTAAAGCCAAACCAGCTTTTTGTTGTTGGCCTGGAAGCACCAGGGCTTCGAGGCCAATCAGAACCTTAGGAGCAATCACCTCCTAGCCTAGGACTGTGTTTGGTATGGGGCACATGCTGGAGGCCTCTTTGTGCACCCGCAGGGAGTGCACTCTTAGGAGAGGAGTTGGGGTGAGAGGAGGGGAGGAAGGACAAATGGGCACTCAGCATTTGCTGAATGAATACATGAATGGCAGAAATAAAAGCATCTTTGACTTTCATATGTATCCGTTTGTCCATATTACGGATATGGGGATCTGTTCTTTGGCTACTCAGGGGAGAAAGAATGACACTTGTGGCTGATTTGATTCTGAAATTGCCAAGATGGTTACTGGCTTAACTTCTGGTGTCCTTGTACGCCTTAGGTAATCGGCTGTAGCCTATACAATCCATACCCTAGCTAATGTCAGATCTAAACTTGCAGCCTCTTGCATAATCTTTAAATATATTGTGGTGCTCTCTGCTCTGTTCCGGGGCTGTTTTGGTATTGTGTAAATTAATAACTCATGATATAATAAATCTTGCTTCCGTTCTTTGAAGAGATGAGCACAGTTATCCAAAAATAAATCTAACTATGTTGATATTTAGTGTCAGTTAATCTACCGCCTAACATCCCATTATTAATTTTCTTCGAACAGTCAAAATATTTTAAGAGCTTAACTGAATCAGAGACTGGAACAAGCTGCTTCCTCGGCATTTAAAATATTAATTTACAATTTTTGACTGATCTATTAGGTAGAAAATTGTAAGAAAAGAAAAACGCTTCAACCATGATATTGAAAATATATCTTGATATTTTATCATTTTTATTTAGATGTTATTTGATTTGCAAAAGATAAAACTCATTTAGCAGTCTTTCTAAATCCACATTTTAACTGACCTTCACTTTCCTTAACGTATTCATACCCTGCTTGTGAATGACACATCCCGTTTTCAACCATTTAGACTAACATTATCTCATTTTACTCCACCCTGAGTTCTTTGAGATAGGAAAGACTGTTAAGTAGCTAGACTGCTTAATTATTTGGGGCCTTGATTTCTCCACTGAGTTCAATAGTGCTCAGGCTTGAAAAGGACTAAGAGTCGCCAGCGTAGTTTGTGGGAAGTGTACATTCTTGACAGGCAGTACAGAAATTCCAATTCAGCAGCTCTGGGGAACCCAGGAGGCCAGGACGGCCAGAGTTCAGGGAGCGAGGGGAAGGACGGTGGAGTCCTGGAGCTCTACCTTTTCTCACTGCTGTGTTTCTTGGGCATCTCAACTGAGTCTCAGGTAATCTGTGGAGTACATTTTGAGAACTCCTTTGTGCCCTTGGAGTTCTGATGAAGGCTGGCCTTTTTGATAAGTCCCAGCTCTAGTGTCAAACTGGCTTATGAGATATGCTACTAAGGCGTTCATATTTATTCAGTAAATACTCACTGAGCCCCTGGAGATAAAGGCATAGTTCTAGGCACTGTTCGGCATGGACCACAAGAAGTTTTTGCCCTCACAGAGCCTCCTGTAGTGTAGAAAATGGACAAGAGACCAGCAACTTGCATAAAATGATGTCAGATGGTGATAAGGCTAAGAGGAACAGAAGCGGGGTAAGGGACTGCAGCATGGCAGAGGTGTTGGGGGGCAGGGCAGCCCTCTGTGAATCAAGACCTGCATGAAGCGAGGTTACAGGTGAGCCATCTGGGGGGCAGGGTCCAGGAGAGGCCACACAGGTAGAATAGACCCTCCCTGGAGGGCGATGGGCTTACCCGGGGAGACCCCAGGAGGCCAGCATGGCCAGAGCGCAGGAATGAGGGGAAGAAAGGGAGAAGTTGACACCACCTAAGCAGGAGACACCAGACTGGGCCTCACAGGCTGGGAGGAGGGCTTCCTGTTTAGTGAGGTGTCCCTGTCGTTTTAAATTCAGATGTACAAATTTGGATTCATCGTGACCCTTGACTCATGACACACTGTCATCACTGACACAGGCATGGCGCTTTCATATTGATTTATTTATAATGCAGTGAACACCTTTGAACATAGCACTGGACCAGGAGCTGGAGCATGATTGGCAGCCTGTGCTGCCTGGGACTACCCCGCATCCCCCACCACTCCCGTGCCCCGCAGGAGCTGCTATCCCCCTGCATGTTTATCATTCTCTCTCCTGTTTTGGAGGGGGTACTTCACCATATATATGTGTATTCATAAATTTATTCTTTAATTTTCCCTAGTTTTTAACTTATTTTAAAGGGATTATATGTTGTCTTCAGGGACTTAATTTTTCACTCAGCATTCTGTGTTTTTTACTCAATTTCATTCAATTTATTGGTTTAGCTATAGCTTATTCATTTTCACTGATAGGAAATATTCCATTATCTGAATATATTCTAATTTATTTATCCATTTTTCAATCGATGGTCATTCTATTTATTTCTGGGTTTCTGTTTTTCTATTATAAACAGTCCTGCTCTTAGATTTTAAAATAATGAAGAGTGTAATTGGATTGTGTGTGACACAAAGTATAAATGCTGGAGGGGAAAGACACCCCCCCGTTCTCCGTGATATGATTATTACGTGTTGCGTGCCTGTGTCCAAACAGCTCATGTATTCCATAAATATGTACACCTCTTATGTACCCACAGAAAAATCAGAATCAAATAATCAAACAGTCCTGCTTGGAACATTCTTGTTCATGTCCCGTGGTACCCATGGGTTACAGTTTTTCTTGAATCTACTCCTAGGAGTGGAATTGCTTGGTTTAGAGCAGTGGTTCTTAACTGGGAGTGATTTTTGCCTCCCAGCAGACATTTGGCAAGGCCTAGAGATATTTTTAATTGTCACGACCTGGGGAAAGTGATGTTCCTGTTATCTGTTGGGTAAGCGTGAGAACAAAAATGTAGACCTAAGTAAACAAACAAGCAAAGAAAGTATCACCTAGAGAAAGAAACGCTGAAAATATTACACACATAACTATAAAATGATATGACCAAGTTGAGACCACACATATGTCATATCAATGAATATGAATTAATTTAACACACTTATTGAAAGCTTTTTAAAGGTGATGTTGGTGTGGAAAAATAAGTATGCATTAAAGGCTAGGAAAACACCAAAAAGAAAAGCTACCAAAGGGGCTAACCCCATCAAGCATTAAAACATACCCTAAAACCTCTCTCATTAGAACAGCGCAGTACTGGCTCATAAGTAGACAAACAGGCCAGTGGAATAAAATAGCCTAGACATAGACCCAAGTACATGTGGAAATTTAATATGATGCAGGTGTGGCATCTCAAGTCAGTAGGGCCTCTGTCATTAAAAGCAAAAAAAAAAAAAAACCTTCAGATGGTCAAAAGCATAATTAGAAAATCAAAAGACAGCCAAGCTGGGAGAAAATATTTACAAGATACATTACAGACAGGACTAGTATCCCTAAAATTATTTTTTAAATCATAAAAATATAGGGTAAAAGACCAAAAATGGGGTAGAAAATGAGGAAAAGAAACAGACAATTCACCAAATTTTAAATATATATGATACTTAAAGAGATGAAAAGATGTTCAACCTTACCCATAATTAGGAAAATGCAAATTAAAATTGTACTGAGGTACCATTTCTCACCTACCAGATTGGCAAAAATTAAAAAATGTAACAACAGGTTCTGTTGGTAAGGCTGTGGGGAAACGCCCTCTCATACCTTGCTAATGAGAATGCAAATTCATCCAACTGTTTTGAAGGAACTTTGGCAATGTCTAAGAAAACTATGTACATCACACTTCCAACTATATGAAAATACATATACACCGTTATTGACTGAAGCTTGTTTGTAATTGTAGAATATTGGAAATAGCCGAAATGCCTGTGCAGAGGAGCGTGAGTGAATACATTATGATAAGTCGCACAGTGGAGCCACATCACTTTTTTCTCCATCTTCCAGAAAGAATGAGAAAGACCTCTGTGACTCACATGCAGTGATTGCCAAGATATATTGTTAATAGAAAAAAAGCAAAATGCAAGAGTATCCTTAATACACTTACTTTTTCTGGAAAAAGGGAGATATAAAATACCCATTATCTGCTCATTTGTAGTGGGGAAAGATAAACCCAAAGCAGAGAAATTGGTTATCGGTGGGTAGATGGGAAAGGCATGTCCCAGGTGAGGAGCAGGGAATAGAGGAAGGCAGGTGTGTGTTGAGGAGGCCTGACTCTGAGTATACCGGTATACCTTCTTACGTCGTTCTGACTGTTAGAACATGTGAATGTTTGACATACTCGAAAAAATAAATAAACTGGACAAGATTTTAAAAAAGAAGAATACAAAACAAATAAATTGAAATGTATTTCAATTGAAAAATGTGACCACACCTTAGGGGATAGGAGAGGCATAGAGAACTAACACTAATAACCTTTGAACTTGACATTGTGACCCTAAACCCTTAAGCTAGGGATTATAATAACTGTGAACTAATATTAAACTTCAGTCGGTTGGCTGGTTTTTCACAGCGGTTTGGATTAGTGATTCTGAAACTATGTGTATTCTAGGTTTGAGCAAATATGGAAATAAATTGTGGATAATGGGAGTCAGGTTTCTTCCCTTTGGAGAGGGAAATTATAAAGATGGAAAGCAGAATGCCAAAAGTCAACCCTCAGTGTGTTGGACTGCAATTGGAAGTATCAGTATCAACGGATTGTTTTTATTGTATGGATGTAGAAATAGATATAGATGTGTCTGTACACACGAGTGCATGTTTCCCAGTTCTGTCTGCTGAGAAGGTCTAGAAGCAGTGAGACCCCAGGAACAGTGAGCACAACTGTCATCCACGTGTTAGTTTCCAAATATTCTCACTAATAGGAGCTCCTTGGAGAAGTGGCTGATTCCAGAACGGGAGCAGGAAAAGATGAGCCTGGAGCATCTTGCTGTACCGGAAAGTAAGGAAGTGCCCAAAGAATGATAGGGACACATCAAAGGACACAGGCCAGGCACGGTGGCTCACACCTGTCATCTCAGCACTTTGGGAGGCTGAGAATGGCGGATCACTTGAGGTCAGGAGTTCGAGACCAGCCTGGCCAACATGGCAAAACCCCATCTCTACTGAAAATACAAAAATTAGCTGCCTGTGGCAGTGCCTGCCTGTAATCCCAGCTACTCAGGAGGCTGAGGCAGGAGAATCGCTTGAACCCGGGAGGTGAAGGTTGCAGTGAGGCAAGATCGTGCCACTGCACTCCAACCTGGGTGGCAGAGTGAGACTGTGTCCAAAAAAAAAAAAAAAAAAAAAAAGACACAGAAGCCAGTTGGAAGGAGCCTCCTACTCACCAAACCCAGGACAACTGAACACCAAAATAAATAACACTCATCATGGATTACAATCTGTTGAATACAGTAATAATCGAGTCCATACTGATTTAAGTAAATACATGAGTAGAAAGTTGAGAGCTATCGGTGTAACAATAGCTCATGGTATATTGCTCATTTCTTTAGCAATAGCTCTGGGAAAGCTCTTTCTTACAGTAGAATGTGAACTAAGAAATGTAAAAGAAATTAGAAAATTGGGTCGCCACCATAGTAATTGTTTCAGATAAGAATCAAGAATCATCAATGGGTGCTAAAATTTATGGGCGACAGTTTGACGATGGACCGGGTGTGCGTGCAGAGAGAGTGCAGATGTGAGTGTGCGGCAGGTGCAGGGTAGTGCTAACAGGGCACCTAGATGAAGGGTGTACGGGAATTCTTTGTACTATTGTTGGAACTTTCTGTGACTCTGAACTTGTTTAAAGTTATTTCAGAATAAGAAATTAACATTTCTAAGCATGCATATTTAGATATCCACATTGGATGAAACGATATGTGTTTGGCCCAGAATCTGACAGTTGCTTCTGCTCCCCACAATGCTGCCACCCCTCTCCAAGCCTCTGGTCCCTCTCACCTGGATTATTATAGCTGCCTCCTATCTGGCCTCCCTGCTCCCATCCTGCCTCTTGTCAGTTCTCCACGTGAGGCCAGAGCCTTTTAAAGGGAACGTCAGGCATGTATCTTCTCTCTTCAGAACCTGCAGTGGCTCCCCATTTCCCTCCAGTGAAAGCCTGTGTCCCCTGTGACAGCCCATCATCTGCCCCTGACTCCACCCCACTCTCCCCCACCACTAGGCCCAGTGCTGCCATAAAGCCTTTGGCCAAAGGTTTCCCCAAGCCCCCATTCCTCCTAGTCTTCAAGGCTCCGCTCTCCTGTCCCTTCTACCACCATGTACAACTGACTACACCCCAACTCCTTATCTCCTTAGCAGCCTTTATTTTCTTTTGTTATACTTACCACTTTCTAACGTAGGATATGATTTCCTTATTGTTATGCTTATTGCTTTTGTGTTTCCTCTGGAAAGACCCTAAGTTCCACACAGGAGAGATCTTTGTCTCTTTTGTTCAATGATACGTCCCAACCCCCTAGAACAGTGCCTGGCACATAGTAGGTGTTCAGTAATTATTGGTTGAGTAAGTGTTGATTCGGATTCATGCATGTATGTGTAAAGAAATGAAAATTAAATGTCTTCTTTCAAATACTGAGATGAGCGATTAGGGAATGATATATTATTAAATGAGCCTGAAATACAGACTGTGCAATCCTGGTTTTGAGGGAAACAGACATATATCTATTGATAAGTGCGCTTGTAAACAGGCTAGAAGGGTATCTGTACACTGCACTGTTAGAGAGGAGTGTTTATCTCATGGTGGGTGGGGTAAAAGCGTTAGTTTCTTTACTTTCTGCTTAAGACACCTAAGTATTGTTTGATCACTTTTACTAGAATCATGCATTAAGGCCAGGTGTGATGGCTCACATCTGTAATCTCAGCACTTTGGGAGGCTGAGGCAGGTGGATTGCTTGAGTGCAAGACTTCAAGACCAGGCTGGGCAACATGGGAAAACCCCATCTCTACAAAAAATTTAAAAAATTAGTTGGGCATGGTGATGCATGCCTGTAGTCCCAGCTACTCGGGAGGCTAAGATGGGAGGATCACCTGAGCCCCGGAGGTGGAGGTTGCAGTGAGCCATGATCACGCCACTGCACTCCAGCCTGGGTGATACAGCAAGACCCTATCTCAAAAAAAAAAACAAAAAAAAACAAAGAAGAAGAGGAATTATGCATTATTCTTAGAATTAAAATTTACAAAGGAAAAACTTTGTGGTATAAAGTTTCCTTTCAAGTGTAAAATTCATGGGGTACATAGTGGCCCGATGCTAGAGGTCTCCTCAGCCAGTGTCTTTGTTCGTGTGAGCACTCCCTGTGCTGGGCACCATGCGCAACTCTTTGCCCACACCATCACACTCACCCCTGCTTGGGACCCCAGGAGGTGGGTGGCATTGTCTCCATTTTCCAAATGAAAAAACACGCTTGAAGAGGCTCAAGCCCACAAAGCTACAGTACTAAGTGACAGAGTGACTGTTTGGATCCCAGTCTGACTTGAGAGCTCAAACTTTCATCTTTAAAAAAAAGTCACTGGAAGCCAAATATTCAGGTCTTCCCCAGCCTGCAGCATGTCGCGCCTGCTTGCTCGAGGTGCCACCCACTTGGCCCTCAGCTCCCTAGAGTCTCTAGCCTCCCTGTAGCCAGAGGTGAACTCAGGACCCAGCAACTGAGGCTGAGAACTGCCTCAGAAATTGTTCTGGGCCCACTCAATTCTGAGATCTCTTAGGCAAAATATGTGCTGTGCTTCCATCTTAAATATGTATGCCAAAACTGTACTTGGCTATTTATCTTTTGGAGGCAAATGATTTCAAGTTCCATGTAAATACGGCGTTCTGTTTAAAACCTAGTAATGTCATTTTGTGGGAGTTCCCTATTCTCCTCCTCCCTACTCATTTGAAATTGCTATTGTCTTTATCTCAGGGTCTTTAACCTTGGGTCCATGAACTCCTGGGAGGTAGTGGATGGGTTTCAGGAAACCTCTGAACCCTGCAGTTTTCTGTGTGTGGATGTCCTTCTGTGCCTTCTTCTGAGGGAGAGGGTCTGTGACTTTCATTAGAATAGGAGGCTCGTTCCCAAAGCAGGTTAAGGACACTGGTTGTAGACCTTAGCTAGAGCTCGGAGGCTGTTCTCTGTAGGCTTTCTGCTGACCTGCAGGTCCAGCTTCTATTCTCTGAACTCTTGTTTCATACTCAGTACACTGGAACATGTGTGTTTCATTTCCGGGTGAATTTCTGGTGGCTTGCACATTAAAGCACAGTGGGAGAGATCCTATTGTTGACGAAAATGGCCATGTAAAGGAAGCAGAAGGAGTTGATGCTTTCAGGCACCAGAGTGGAGCAGCTTGAAAAAAAATGCTTGGGCATTAAACCTGTTTTTCAGTTTTCTGACAGCTAAGTCATACAGAAAGAAAACACTTTATGTTACATAGTTTTTATTTTGTGACAAAAACATACTAAGTCAAATTTAGAGATAAATATTTTTTTCTTAGAACTAATTTCAGGGAGTTGTTTGTTTGCTTGACAAATGCTACTTACTAGGTATACATTGTCTGTTTAGTTAATTTCTACAGCACAGTCATTCCCAGAGGCAGTGGTGCACTTATATCTGTCCAGTGAGTGTATGTTTAGGGCTTAAGGGTAACTGACAGTTTCCCTAAGATTCCACAACAATATTTAGTCTACATTAGCAATAGCCTAGTTAGGCAATCTAGATTGTCCCCCTTTTCCAAAAATGCTAATATGCCCAACTCATCAGGCTCATCATTTCTAAAGATACCTTTGAAAGCCCATACTTCAGATCTCTGGTTTCCTTCCACACATTTCAACTGCATTTGTCCCAAAGAGGTGGAAGACATATTCCTCCGTCCCTAACGGGTATATTTCAATGACTGGCATTTACAAGAGTGAATTTAAATGTTGGAGAAGGCAATTCCACCTCCAAGGGAATTTTGTTGGATTTTACTTTTAAAATATTTTGAATATGTGAAATTAATGCCAGGTAGAAAGAGGTGGCACTGGCCTTTTTGAGACAGGGTGAAACTCTTTTTAAAATTTAGAAAAGTGGTTTGAGTGAATGCATGGTACTGCACCACTACCTTTACTTATTTTTTTTTTTTAAGGTTGTCTAATTTAGTTTTAGTCAGTGATAAATGTTGGATGTTTTCAGGCCAGACTACTTGTCTTATGCTTATCCTACACCCTTTGGATCCCTTGCAGCTTGTCTCCAATTTGACGTTTTTCTGTTCCAGTACTTATCTTCATTCTTGTAACAAATGCTTATTGATCAAATGCTATGTGAAAGATAACCCCAAACTGTAATATCTAGCACTGATTACATTGCAGGTGGCATCCCCATTGTCACCCACAATGCCACATGCATTCTTCCTGATGTGCTGTCAGCATGCCTCGTCCCTGCACACCAGCCCCATGCCCCATCTGCACTGCTCTCGTCTCCTGTCATCTGAACTCTTGCTCCAGCCGTCTCATTGGTCTCCTGGTCTACCTGCTTCGAAACACTCTGCCTCCCCTCGTCTTCCACACTGGACTCATGATTCCTGAGACGCCAGTCCACTACCCTGCTGGCTCCTGTCGCTGGCAGGATAAAGTCCCCCTTTCTAGGATAGTTAGTGTACGTGGTCTGTATAAGCCGGCCTCAGTTGACCTTTCTCCTCTTCTTCCCTCTCCTCCCTTCCCTGGGTATCCTCAGTATTCTCTAATGTTTCTCAGTAGAGAAACTGTTGGTATTTGGGATGGAACAATTTCAGTTCCAGTGTGTGGAACTGGCCAGTGTATTCAGAAGGTTTAGCATTCCTGGCTCCAATCTGCTGAATGCCAGTAGCTCCCCGACTTACTGTGACAAGCAAAAATACCTTCCCATTTCCAGAGGCTCCTTAGGAACAAGATTGCCATGCCTGGTGCTTTTATGCTTTGTACCTGCCTTTCTACCCATGGCACCCTTCTCCACCTGTTGCCCCTTCTGGCAAAACGACTGTGCATTCTTTGAGATTGGGTTCTAATGTCATCTTTCAAATGCCTACCCTTATTTCCAGGCCGAATTAGCCCCACCTTCCTTTATACCCCTAGAATCCCATTTAGCCTGTATTGAAGGGGTGTGCTGTGTGCAAAGAGGGATGGTGGATTGATCTTACATGGATCGCTTTGCTGTAGAATGCCGTTTGATGGTGCCCACAGTATCATATATTGCTGTGCGCAGTGCCTTTAGGAAGGGTAACAGGGAAGTGCTGGGAGCTGGCCAGTTAACGTCTGCTGTGTTCCACCTCGTGACATAGCGCGCCAGAGCCCTTGGTACTAGATACAGGGAACGCCACAAAGAAGGGTTGTCTTGGGACTTCATAATTTCTATAGGACAAAGAGACAATGTAAAGTATTAGTGTTGGCCTCGTTGTTAGAAGAACAATGGTATTGATCAATAGACTGTGGATCCCTTGCAACTTGTCTTAGGGTTTGTATTTTACCAAATGGAGCCATTTCTCTCCACACCCACTGTAGTCAATAATGTGCCGCAAAAATGATATTTCTGCTCCTGACCCGTAAGCTTCGTTTTGAAGAATTATTAACACAGAAGCCCAAGCTGCTATTTTCTTGTAGACAATCGGGTTGTCCTGATTCAAATTTATATACAGCAATTGAATCTCATTAACTTGGATTTACACTGTATAGACCAAGCATGTAAATAATTGAAACCTTCCAGAGCTATATTAAATCTTCAACTGATTTTAAAAGCAGTTTATCTTGATATTTTACTTTGTTTCTTAATATCAGTCTACACAGTTGATTTTTTCTCCAGTTAATCTTTTCATGGTGTTTATACATTGAGATAAAACAGTTGCTCGATTTTAATAAAAATGACATGCACAATTCGTTTCTGTTGGCAATTGAATTAAAAAATTAGTCTGCATTTACACTAATATGGTCTATGGTATTATTGATTATATAAATTGTATTATATTGGATTTTAATAAAAATTAATTGAACTAATTGTACTACATGTAGTTACAGGAATAGTAGTCATCATTCTCATCATCATCATAATTAACCTGACTTGTAAGCAAATTGTAATTAGCGGGCAGGCTCTGGAGCCAGGCAGCTTGGGGTTCAAATCCTTGCTTGGCCATTTCTAGTCATGTAAGTTTGAGTAGTCAGTCTCTGTGCCATCATTTGCTCCTCTGTAAAGTGGAGCTAATTGAAGCCTTCCTTTTTGGGGTTGCCATGAAAGTTGCCTGTTTAATTCAGATAGCATTGCTTACAGCTGTGCCAGTGGGGAGTGGGAGTGGGGGCACAGTGATTTCTACTAGACACTTGTTGAAAGTCATGAAATGTTGGAGGCCTTGTTCATGCACGTAAT
This sequence comes from Colobus angolensis palliatus, assembly GCF_000951035.1. Lineage (NCBI taxonomy): Eukaryota > Metazoa > Chordata > Mammalia > Primates > Cercopithecidae > Colobus > Colobus angolensis. The sequence continues at coordinate 2,723,711 of NW_012122931.1, forward strand.
TACCACAGCAACTGTTGATCCTAAACACTGTGATTATTAAAAAGTGCCATTGTTTCCATTCAAAACTCCTTTGTAAATAATCTGGGTCCTTGAATCAAACCTAGAGTGAAAATTCTTGTCTTTCCCCCGCCCCACCTTGAGTTACATTTTTAGTTAAGATTCCATGGCGGCAGTTCTTGTGTCTGCTTTTAAGGTGACTCGTTGTTGATCATGCTTATTTCACTGTGCATCCATCTATGTCCACTTCTTTCCATTACAAAGATGTGTGAGGCTTGCCAAATGGAATTTTGGAGTAGATGTTTTGTTAGTTTTTGCCTTAGAATAAGCTATCATAATACTAGCTACTGTTTATTCAGGTTTGCCTCCCCTGTCACTTGCCAACCTTTCTTGGTCTCCTTTATAGATTGCTGCTCATCTCCCCAAAACATTGACGTATCTGGGAGCTCAGCTTTTGGTCTAGTCCCCTCTCTGCCTACTCCTAGTCCCTAGATAATCTCGTGCATCTCATGGCTTTAAATGGTTCTATTTGCTGGTGGCACCCAAGTTGACATCCTTAGTCTTGGCCTTTCCCTGGACTTCAGCCTCAGATTCATCTGCCTGTTCATGTCGCCATTTGACTTCCACACTTGCTGCTTGAGATTATTCCTGTTGCCCAGGCCAGAATTCTTGGAGTTGTCCTTGCCTCTTCTTTCTCCCATACTTCACAATCAATCCATTGGTAAATTCCATGGGTTCTTCCTGAGAAGCATATCCAGAATTTACTCACCTTTCCCCAATGCCACCCAGTTCAGGCTGCCATCTTTCTCCACATTCTCCCAACTGGCCTCTCTGTCTCCACCCTTGCACCCATGTAATCTGTACAGCAGCTAGAGTGCCACTTGTGAGGTGTCACTGTTCTGCTCAGGAGACTCCGCAGGCTTCCCGTTGCACCAAGAGACATCCTTACCATGATCTCTAAGCCCCTACATGACCCATCTCTTCCCCATGTTCTCTCTTTCTTTTTTCCAGGCTCCCCCACTAGAATGAGAGCTCTGTGAGGATAGAGACTGTTTTGGTCACTGCTGTATCCTCAGTGTACAATGCTGTTGTATCCCTCATATACAATAGCACCTGGCTCGTGCTGAATTCCCAATAACCATTCATGATAGGAATGTACCATTTTACAGTGTTATCTCACAACATTGAGATTTGCCTTTTGATCATAGAAGAGTATGTCCCTGCCACTGTGAATATTATTCTGATCACTGCTACCACTTAATATGCCTACTGTGTGCTCAGGACTCTGTTTGACCCCTTACTATATGCTTATGATTATTTATTTTAATGTTCACACTCACTCCTCAGCCAAAGATGTTGTCACTGTTTTATAGATGAGAACACTGAGACTCAGAAGGTTCAATAACTTGTTCAAGGTCACATTAAGTGGTACAGCTGGGATTTGAAGTGAGATCCATGACACGCCCAAGTCCTGGTCTTTCTTTATCAACCTCTTCTGCTATCCATGAAAAGGTCACAGAGATTCAAAGAAATACAGGAAGCTCCTAGTGCATGTAGGTGACTAGGGGAAATGTATTGAAATGAGTGAAGTTTTTTAAAAAGAATAATGGTTTTGATCAAATGTAATTTTGGTAGGCAGTGCTTTCTGAAAATACTTCTGACTTTCCCAGTTCTATTTTCTTCCTTCACACAGCCTTTATCAAATGATTGTTTTGTTGATAAATTTAGTGTGCAGTTGGGACTTATATGTAGATTGTACCTACCCTCAAAGGGAGAGAGGATTTTATAGTTTCCATTCATTCTCATTAAAATCAGAACATTTGCATCTTAACTTTTACATCTTGTTCCAGGAATTTTAAGCAGTCTGATTGTATGGAAGTGGGTCGTATTAATTGCAAATGGGCTAGACATCTGCTCGCTAACATGGAATGATTTTTTTTTAGCTCTGTTTTGTTTTTATATATGATCTACCAGAGTGATTAAGTGAGGGCTGTTGGTGATGCTGTTACAAGACTGGGTTTTCAGAGACTTATAATGTAACCATAAAAAGGAATTTAAGAGTGGATCTTTGAAAGTTCTTGAACTGGGAGCGATTAAACGTCTTAGAGTTTATAGATTTTTTTTTTTTTTTCCGAGACAGAGTTTCACTCTTGTTGCCCAGGCTGGAGTGCAATGGCATGATCTCGGCTCACTGCAACCTCCGTCTCCCAAGTTCAAGCAATTCTCCTGCCTTGGCCTTCCGAGTAGCTGGAATTACAGGCATGCAGCATCATGCCCGGCTAATTTTGTATTTTTAGTAGAGATGGTGGTTTCTCCATGTTGAGACTGGTCTCGAACTCCTGACCTCAGGTGATCCTCCCAAAGTGCTGAGATTACAGGCGTGAGCCACCGCGCCCAGCCAAGTTGATAGATTTTTATCCACAGTCTGTCAGGGAGCCATTTCCTATCCTTGGAGCCTCTGTTGGTCTGTTACACAGTGAAGTCAGGTTCAGTGGGTTCCAGACTCTGGGGTAAAGGAGTGGGGAGCAGCATTGCTGTCACATTTTTACCTGCAGGGAGTGACATAGGAGTGAGTGAAGTCACGTGTGGTATCAAATTGCAAAACTAGGATCCAGGCTACCAGTGCCTGGTTGAATAGCAGGTTATTTTTTTTCCTGGTACTAATGTAACAGTGTTTCCCAAAGCGGGTTTCTTGGAACACTAATTCTTAAGGAAGTTCATGTGGGCAGTAAGTTTAGGAAGCACTCACTGGTTAAAGAAGGCTAAGCACTTTCCTTAGTTGCAGTCCTTTTCAGAGCCTTGAATTCATACACACTGTGAATCTTCAAGAGGAGCATATTGTTTCCTGGACATGCTTGACCACAGACCCCTTTTCATGAAATAGACTTAGGAAAATGTCAAGGAGAGCTTCCCAAATACTTATTTTTAAATTAGGAACTCTGGAATCTAATTGGTCTCTTAGTCATATAGCTTACCGTAGAGTCTCAGTTCCTCGGGGTGGTTGGCTCAGACCTCTTGCCTTTCTGGACTTTTCAGGCCCTGGCTTTTTAAGATTTGCCAGTTCTAAGACAGTGGTACCACTGGCTCAGCTGTGGGGCAGGAGGGAAGTTGGGGCCACTGCATCTCCATGCATGTCTGTGTTTGACCAGGAGAGAAAGGCGATAGATGGTTAACAGCAGTGATTAGGGAAGGAAAAGTAAAATATGTAAAGGATGGAGAGTGCTCTAGATGAGTGACATTTTTCTAGATTCCTGACTGTGCACAGCCCTGCTATCTAGGCAGGGCTCGGTCAGCACCTGTTTAATGAATACGTTGCTAGGTACTCTGTGTCTTTGCTAAAAGACTATATCTAATGTTGATATAACATCATATTCTTTCTTCGTTAGTTGCCAAATGTGTATAATCTTTCACACCTTCTAGAATCAAAGGTTAAAACATGAGAACTTTTCTTTTCCTGCAAATAACAGATGTTCTTTCCATATAGAAATATCTACTGCCTTGCCACGAAGCAAATGTTCCTGGCCATTATTATTCTAGGAGTGGGAATGGATTTGAACCTATTGTTCCAAACCCTTATTTGGTCTCTGTTGGAACCAGTGACAGCTGACACATGTAAGGGGTGATGTCTGCTACCATGGAACCAAGCAAAGCTAGTTGACTCGCAAGAGGGGTGAAGCTGCAGGTTGAACCTGTGACCTTGACCTCATTAACTTCAGGCATCTGAAGCACCAGCATTCTGATAATGGTGTCAATACCTATCTTAGTGCCAAAATCCTTCTCCTAATGTTTAGTGGTACTGTTTTCCCATTTAGTCCCCTCCTGCTGCACACTATGGCTTGTTACCCAAAGGAAGGATCACTTGCTCATCCTTAATATGGGGAAATCATTTAGAGCACTTAATTTGTGTTGACTCTTTATTGGTGCACTATTGCAATTAAGTTAGATTAATGAAAGGTAAATTCCAGTCTATACATGAAAAAAAAATCTCTTGTAAAGATCCTAATTAGTATATGTGTTTATTTAGCCTCTCATGGTTTAATTGCATCCCATCTTGCTATTTACAAACAGGCATCATTAAAGAATAATGAGTGTGTGAAGAGCATTAATACTAGTGGCAGATGAGGTAACTGGAGGTTGCTGGGGATGGGGAGGGATAGATGGGAAGTCTGCTGATTTGTATTATTTTCGAACGAAGGAGAATGCAAAACTATCCTCCGCACCGGTCCAGGAGGGAGGACAGAGCAGACATTATGCGAGGCAGCAGCTTGTCCTTTGGCTGCAAAGAGTTGGGTGCCTTTTAATTTGTTGCTGCAGTGTAATCTGTGGAGGTGAGCAGACACACTCACACAATTGTCTGTAACCTTAGCCGGTGTTGTTTAGATGGAAGCTTGCTTTTCAGCCCTGCATAGCAGGACATCTGCTCTTCAAATCCGTGAGGATTTCCTAGGGTGCTGAAAAAGCCATGCAAAGTGTGGGACTTTCCTGTATCACTCAGCTCTGGGCCCTTCAGTAGCCCTTTAAAAAAAAAAAAATCCAAACGTAAATGAATTGAGAAACAGGTTTATGTTATTTCACTGGCACCCCTAATATCACATTCTGATTTTACATAATTTGCTGGTGTTCCTTGAAGTTACAAGGTAGTTTTGTCTTTAGGTAGATGCTTAATCATTTATATTCTCTTATAAACTGGTTTAAGGGTAGAAAAGCTGAGATTCCAAATGGGATACAATGTAACAAGGAAAATAGAACAATATGGAAGAATCCAATAATAATAGTAATACATAATGCGTTCCTATAATTTATTGTGTGCTTCTGTAATTCTTGGCGTAAAATAAAATTTTCTCATTAATCAGGAGTGAGATATAAGGGTAGAGGTGGTAAATCTGAGAAGGAAGTGTCTAGAGCTCTGGTTGAATAATGCTTGTAGGAATAAACAAGACTTTTAAATACCAGCACCTCGGTTTCCCCTTCTATTATGGTGATCATTGCAAACAGTTTTGTAAATGCATTCTACATAAATGCAAACTGCTGCTATTCAAATCTTATAAAAGCCTTAGATTTCTCTAGGGATTCCTGGGTGAGTTGAAGTCCAGAGTTTAATTTATTTAAAATTAGGTTATAGGAATTCACAGTTTTCAGTTCATCTTATGTTTTTCTTCAAACAAACTACAGTTTAATTTTAAGCTACCCTAAATAGAAGTAAAATAAAAAAGTTTTCAGTATTCTAACTACCTCATGTATCTAGGGACACAGAGAGCTGCATTCTCAGACACACAGGAACCCAAACAGTATTGTATGGTTGCCTCTTTTGTTGTTGTTAACTTGCAGCTGTTCCACTTTCAGCTTACAGAACTGTGGGACATATTTTTCCATTCATATTAATTGGATTTTTAAAGTGACCTTGTCCACATATTGATTTGTATTAAAATTTTCTTCATCAAGGTCAAGTTGGCATATATCCTGCAGACAAAATTTTAAAAAGCCAAGTGCTGCCTAACAGGGTATCAGCAGAAGAAGCAGAGATTTAACAGGGCCAAATTTGCCACAGAGGGCACTGTGGTCCCCTTCTAATGCAAGTGGCAAGTCTGTGTGGGGACCACCTGCACCTGGACTTGAATCTGCCTTATCAAGAGGAGAGTCCTGTTTAAGTCCAGGGCCCACCACTTTTGGGGAAGAGCCCCCTTGAGCCCCTCAGAGTCCAAAGTAATGCTGCTCACCAGAGAGGGTTTAGGATGAGCATCAGCTCATCTGAAATTCACCCAGGCCACCTTGAAAAAGAGGGCCTATTATTATTGTTCGTCAAATTGGACTATCTCTAGCTCAGTCCTCAGCTGTGCCTGGCCTGCCCATTTAACATCTCTTCACTTACATATTTCAGAAGTATCCTAAACTTGGTGAAAAGGAAGTGATATTTCCCCTCCAAGTTTTTTCCCTTCTTTCTTCTCAATAAATAGCAAAATCATTACCTGGTGCTCAAACCAGAAGCCTGCAGGTTTCCTTACTTAGTTTCCCCTTTTTTCTCACTCCTCAGATCCAGTCCATCAGCAAATCATATCAGTTCCTAAATCCATTGGCTTCTCACTTCTCTACTGCCACCGTCCTAGTTGAAGCCGCCATTGTCAGAGGTATTTGAACTAGAGCAACTCCATCTTGAATAGAGGCTGGGTAAAATGAGGCTGAGACCTTCTGGGTTGCATTCCCAGGAGGTTAGGCATTCTTAGTCACAGGATGAGATAGGAGGTCAGTACAAGATAGAGGTCACAAACACCTTGCTGATGAAACAGGTTGTGGTAAAGAAGTCAGCCAAAACCCACCAAAACCAAGACGGCAGGAAAAGTGACCGTTGATCATCCTCACTACTCATATGCTCATTATAATGCATTAGTATTTGAAAAGCACCTGTCCCACCAGCACCGTGACAGTTTACAAATGCCCTGGCAATGTCAGGAAGTTAACCTATATAGTCTAAAAAGGAGTGGAACCCTTAGTTCTGGGAAATGCCCACCTCTTTCCTGGAAAACTCATGAATAATCCACTCCTTGTTTAGCATATAATCAAGAAGTAACTGTAAGTATAATCAGTTGAGCAGCCTGTCTACAGAATAGCCGTTCTTTTATTCCTTTACTTTCCTAGTACATTTGCTGTCACTTTATGGATTTGCCTCAAATTCTTTCTTGCGCAAGATCCAAGAACCCTCTCTTGGGGTCTGGATCCGGACCCCTTTTCAGTAACACCATTATTCCCTCTCCTGGTCTTTCCATTTCTTCTCTTGATGCCTCCACAAAGCAGCAGGAAGATGTTCCTTTAAAAGCACACACCAGGCCGGGCACGGTGGCTCAAGCCTGTAATCCCAGCACTTTGGGAGGCCGAGACAGGC
>NW_012122931.1:2730795-2733219 GCF_000951035.1 Colobus angolensis palliatus
AAAAAAAAAAAAGCACACACCAGACATGCCGCTCCTCTGCTGAATGCCCTACAGTCGCTTTCCACTTCACCCAGACAAAACTCAGCTCCTCATCAGAGCGTCAAAGGCCAATCACACTCTTGCCCACCTGTCTGACCTCCTTTCTGTTCCTAGGACACCAGGCCTTTGTAGGTGCTGCCCTCTCGGCCTGTGCCGCTCTGCTCTGGCACTGGGCATGGATGACCTTGTCTTACCCAGTAGGTTTCAACCAAACTTGAACCGACCCCCTTGTCCAGCTTTAGTATCTTCATAGCCCCATACAGACCAAGTATTTTTTGTTTATTGTCTGCCCACAACCCCCTCCCCCATCCAAGGACGTACAAGCCTGAGATCACATGTTGTTTCATTGCGTGCTTGGTCTCCAGTCCTTAGAACAATGCTTGGCACCTGGTGGGTACTTAGTAAGTATTTGAGTAAATGAATGAGCAAGTGAATAATTGAGTGATCTGTTCTACATGTCGTTTTTTCACGTGTAGATATTACCTGAATAGTCTCTCTTTAAGCTATCCCCGTTTTGTTCATTTCTTTCATAACTCTTCGTAATTTCTCTTTCTGTATTTATACCCTTCTTCATTGCCTGTCTCCTTCACTAGACTGTTAGCTTTGTGAACGTCTATTTCATTTCTCACTCTGGGTGCCTAATGACTGGCCTGCACATAATATGTATTTAACAGATAATTGTTGGGTAGATAGGAAGAAGAAGGAACTGGAAGAACAAGCAATTTGCAATCCAGGGCAACTCTAGGTTCTTCTCCATGTTCTGCAGTCCAAATTCTGGAAGGAGGCAGGTTGGTTTTTTTTTTTTTTTTTTTTTTTGACAAGGTCTTGCTCTGTCACCCAAGCTGGAGAGCAGTGGCTTGATCACAGTTCACTGTAACCTCAACCTCCCAGGGTCAAGAAATTCTCCCACCCTGGCCTCCCAAAGTGCTGGGATTACAGGTATGAACCACCGTGCCTGGTCCTGGAAGGGGGCAGTTTTATTGGCCTAACCAGTATGAGGCAGAGCCTTCTCTACCAGGCCACTGTGTGGGGTGCCTACTGGACCAGCTGGTTCCACCCAGCACAGAAAACAGCAGCTTCCTTGGATGGCACATAGTTTCAGTGAGACAGGGACACAGTGTGAGGCAGGCTTCATTACTGTCATGTTCAGTTTCACGTACAGATAAAGGACATGTGCTGTCGAGGATTCCTCTTCACATCTGTTAGGAGCACCTTGACATTTTCAGTATGTTCAAACAAGCAGTAGCTTCCCATTTTGTCAGGTAACCTGTATCCCACTTGATTCACATAGAATCTTTTTGGATTGGAGGCCCTATTTTTATACAGGCATTGGCATTAATTCTGTATTCGCTTTCCCTGGAAGGGCTATATTTTATATATTTGAATATATGTTTTATAAATTAAATGAGCTAATTTTGATAGTTTGGGGGGATTTTTCCCAAGACTGCAAGAGAAGCCCAGAGGTAGCATGAAACCAAGATTGGAAGGCACAATTCTCTAGTCTGTCTTTGTTTCTTTACATTTTATGTGAACTTGTGTTGTTATTATTGAAGGGGAGACGAGATGAGATAGGAAGATTGTGAAGAATTTTATATTTACAATATGAGATGGAACACTATTTCATAACCCTTCCCAGGCGTGAAAACCTTTTATGACACTTGGCAAATGGATTAGTCCACTGTGTTGAAATTCCCCTCCAACCAGGATACTTCTGAATTTAGAAGAGAGGAGAATATAGAAGAGCTAAGGAAATCGGAAGTGCTGCCCAAATTGTTAACATTGATGGCTCTTTAGCAAATGACCCCAGTTCACTCATGAGTGGAATAAGCTACCTCATAAAAAACTTGTTAGCCAGGTGGAATGACTCACACCTGTAATCCCAGCACTTTGGGCGGTCAAGGCAGGAAGACTGCTTGAGGCCGGGAGTTCAAGGCCAGCCTGGGCAACGTAGTGAGACACCCCCCCCATCTCTATTTAAAAAAAAGAAAAAAGAAAAATTAGTCCATAAGTTCCAGGCTGCAGTGAGCTATGATCATGCCACTGTTCTCCAGCCTGGGTAACGGAGCAAGACCTTGTCTCTAAAAAATAATAAAAATATAAAAATAAAACACGTCTTATTAGGCAGGGTGTTTAAGGATTTTTAAAAATAATGATAACAGATCAGCTGCAGTGGCTCACACCTGTAATCCCAGCACTTTGGAAGGCTGAGGCAGATGGATTGTTTGAGTCCAGGAGTCCAAGACCAGCCTGGACAACATGGCGAAACCCCGTCTCTACAAAAAATTAGCTGAGCTGGGTGCAGCAGCTCACACCTGTAATCCCAGCACTTTGGGAGGCCAAGGCAGGCAGATCATGAGGTCAGGAGTTTGAAACCCGCCTGACCAA
>NW_012122931.1:2733460-2772528 GCF_000951035.1 Colobus angolensis palliatus
GCTGAGGCAGGAGGATCACTTAAGCCCGGGAGGTAGAGGTTGCAGTGAGCCAAGATCACGCCACTGCACTCTAACCTGGGCAACAGAGTGAGACCCTGTCTCAAAAATGTTAATAATGACAACAGCGATAATATTTTGCCATGATGCAGGGAGTGCCCACTGAGTGCAGTGTCCAACAGTAGCTCTCCTGGACGCCCAATAGCATCAGCTGTGCAGTCCTTAGAGAGGGCTCCATGTTGGAAGTAAGAAAGTCAAAGTGCATGTGGACTGCCTTTCCCAGGGCCACTCTGCTCTGTACGTGGCAGAGGCAGTATCTGAACCAGGGTCTCAGGCTCCAAACCCCTGGCGCTCATCCCACACTGCCTATCCCTGTGCTGAGGGGACTAATGGGGTAACCCAGTCATATGGTTTGACTGTGTCCACCCAAATCTCATCTTGTAGCTCCCATAATTCCCATGTGTTGTGGGAGGAACCCGGTAGAAGATGATTGAATCATGGGGGCGGGTCTTTCCCGTGCCGTTGTCATGGTAGTGAGTGGGTCTCACAAGATCTGATGGTTTTAAAAACAGGAGTTTCTCTGCACAAGCTCTCTCTTTGCCTGCTGCCATCTACGTAAGACGTGACTTGCTCCTCCTTGCCTTCTGCCATGATTGTGAGGCCTCCCCAGCCATGTGGAACTGAAGTCCAATAAACCTCTTTCTTTTGTACATTGCCCAGTGTCGGGTGTGTCTTTATCAGCACTGTGAAAATGGACTAATACACCCTGTGGCCACCACTGACTGACCCAGCCCTTGCCATGGTTCAGACATGGTGCTGAGCACTTCACATGCATGGTGTCCTTCCTTCCAGGGTTGCCAGGCAAGAAAACTGAGGCCTAAAGAGGCCAAGTGACTTGCTCAAGGTCACACAGCCAGGGGGGAGCAGAGCCAAGACACAAATGCAGGTCTTTCTTCCTCCCAGAGTCCAGAACTGTAGCTGCCGTGCTCTCCCATCTTGTTGGCAAGTTGGTTTCTGACTTGTTGGCAAACAGACCCTAAATTCAGTTTGCCTGCCCCTTTTTTGCTGGGTCCTTGTCAGAGGAAAAATACAATTCACCTCTTAGGGCTGTAACAACTTTGTATCTCGAGTCTAGTCCGTATGTGGCAGCCGCCCCCGGGGCCATTTCTGCTTTCCTGTATCACATTATATTACGTTGTGTTTTATCGTTGGAGGCACAACTGGTTTGGTTTTGCAGAGCAAAATGAGTGACCTTCAGCATTGAAGAACATCGGTTTTAGCTTTGACAGTCCCTCAGTCTGACCTCTTGGTTTCCAAGTCACATCGCTCTGTTTTCTTTTTATGATTCAGTTACTGTCCTGCATGATACAGTCCTGGTGGCCCCGTCTTCCGTGGCATGACAGTTTATCTTCTCTGCCCCAGCTCTGCCAGAGTTTCAGCCTTTCCGAGTTGGTCTGTCTCTGTTTTCTTTTGACTGTATCCAATTTTACAGTTTTCCTAGAAAGAAGCAACAGCCAGTTTCCCTCATCCCCCTTGCTGCCGCAGCTCTCCAGCCTGCTGTTAAGAGAACAATTCCGCCCAGCACGACTCTGTCAGGGCTACACACACCTAGCAGCTGTGCAGAATTCAGAGTGCTAGCTTTTTAAAAAAATGCTAAAATTAGAGGAAGCAAGTAGTTGATTAGCGTCTTAGAGATGGGGTCAGCTTTGTGTGTATGAAGTCATTTGTGAGGGAAGCCAGGAGTCTGCAAGGCTTTGAGCTCCTTAACAGCCCTGGAGGAGGATTGCTGGGTGACTGGAGGAGTCCATGACTCAAGGCTCTTTGGTCACCGTTGCTTGTGATTTATAGACACGGATGTGGGGTCATGGGCCAGGCATGAGGTAGGGAAACAGCAGGAGGCAGCTTCTGGCCCTTCACAGAAAACCAGTCACCTTGGACTCAAATCTTTCAAAACTTCAGCTTCCTTCTGTTAAGAATGGGAATAAGACAACTGCCTGGGCTGAATCCCGGGGTTGATAGGCAGAGGAGAAAGTTGCCTGCCCTGTGTGTATGCACCTGCCCTTGTTCCAGAGCAAAGGGGTAAATCTGCATGATATGGAGGAAGGACCCCCAGGAAAAGTGTCGGGGCACTGATCAGTTTTTACAGACCACATCTAAAAACACCTCTTAGAGGAGCTTCCCATTTGGAACCCCATTTGGGAACTGCTCATCTATACAGCCAACTCTACCCTTTCAGAATGTACAGTGCATTGGGCAGGTGCTGAAGCAGGCATTTTCTGGTTGTGCCAGGCAGCTCAGTGAGGCAGTGCCCTCCTCCCTTAGTTCCTCAAGCACACTGCGAGCTCCAGGTGGCAGAGCACTTTAGGTGCCCTCCAGTGACTCCAGGCATATGTCGGTTTTGTCACCTTCTTTAAGATAGGAGCCATATTTGATACTTCTTAACCTCCCTAGGCCTCAGTTTACTTCTTTAGAAATGGGAGCGCTAGAGATAATGATTGTTTACATCCTTTCCAGCCCTGCAGTTCTGTGATTCTGTAAAGCAGTGTCCTTGCCCAGTGTTGCACACAGTACAGACATTTCTTCAGCAGGACACTGCTCACTGCACTCACTCACCTTAGCCTATTCTTTGTTTGGAATTAATACAAAGAGAAAGGTTCTCAGTATTGTATGAAGGAAAACGCTTCCTAAATCTCCTTTAGGAGAGCCCACCTGCCCCTCCTTTCCACCCTTTCTCCTTCTCTCCCCTCCTTCCCCCTTCTCCCTCCCTCATTCTCTCTCCCCATCTCTCCTGTCTCTCGTCATCTCTCCTGTCTCTCCTCGTCTCTCCCCATCTCTTCCTCTGTCTCTCTCACCTCTCTCTCCCCCTCTCTCCTTGTGTCTCCCCTCTCCTCCTCTGTATCTGTCTCTTCTCTCTCCCTCCCTCCTTCTCTCTTACCCTTTTCTCTCTCCCTCCCTCTCTCTCCCTCTCCCTCTTTCTTTCTGCTATACTTGGAAAAACATCATTTAAATTACAACAGACCCCTTAAGGGCACTTACATATCAGACTTTTATTTTGTATACAGAAAATAACATTCATGGATGGTTTTACAGAAATAGTTGGCTTCTTTTTAATTTTAATAACACACTCCCCTCCCCAAAGCAGGGCTTAGACATGCCACCATTTGTCTAACTGACAAACCCCTGAACTACCCCCCTGCACCCCCCACACACGTGCTTTCTGCCAGGTTGGAGATGCCACCTGGCCCCGGGTTCCTCGTGCAGGTAACCTTTTGGTCAGCTCACCTCCCCTGATACTAGACACAGATACCGCTCAGTTTCAAAGCTCCCCTACACGAGTTCTAGGGGAAGAACATTTTAAGTGACCTCTCACCTTCTCAGCTCACATGGTCAGGCAGTAGAGATATCATTTCCACCACCAGATTTGTTAGGTTTTCGTTAGACATCAGTTGGCAGAGCTGAACTAAATACTTTTTCTACTTTCCTCCCACTTTTCCTTTCCTGTCTTGTGACTTGCCTTGCCACAGTGGACTAGAAATTCTCTTCATGGAATACAGCTTGGCAGGCGATTGCTGGAAAAGCAGATAGAGAAGACCACCAGTTTCAGCCCCCGCTGCCCAGAGTGCAGCTGACCTGATGCGGGGCTAGGCAGGGGCAGCTTTTCTAAATACACTTCAGGGAGGCGATGGCCAGATGGGAGGCGGGCTGGGCTTCCTCTTCAAGTGCACCTTGATGCCTGCACAGGAAACATAGTGCCTCCCCTGACTCTCTACCATGAGTAGTGAGCGAGCTCTTTGGAAATGTGCTGCTTGGTATAGAAAAGTGTTACCTTGGCAACAGCAAGCTCGCTTCATTACCAGATGGCATTAGCTTTTATTAGTGGTATCCTATAGCAGTTGCCAAGAGCCGACCTGTAGCCCCGTCGGTGGGCGTTTTGCTGCTGACTGTGACCAGCGTTGGCTAGTTTGTGGAAAGATGCCCATTGGCCTGTATGTGCCGCATCGCCTTATCAGTCTATCAAAAAGTTCAAGGTCACTACAGCCTGGTGCATCCGGATACGTTAGAAACCGGCACATGCCAGATACATGAGAATCAGAATCATCGTAGAGTGATGTGAGGGCTGGGAGGACTGCTGGAGAACGCACACCAGGCTCCATCGCGATGGCAGAGCCAGGAGGGCTCCTGTTATGTTACCCTTCCTGCTGCACCACACTCCAAAGAGAAAGGATGCTAACAGCCATTGAGCTTTGCTGTGCACCGCGCCCCTGGGCCCAAGTTTTACATGGTCTCGCCTCCTTCAGTTTCCTCAAAAGGTCCCACCACATTTCACAGCTGAGTAAACAGGCACCAGAGGTTGTCTGAGTTGCCCTGGCTCACACTGCCTGCAAGTGGAGAATGAGGGCCTGAAGCCCAGTGCTAGAGAGTAGGAGCAACTGACCTGCACACCAAATGGCCACCGCCAGGAGGTCTGGCTGCCTGACCCTCAGGCTTGCAGGCACTTTCTGCTCAGTGGTCACTCAGCAGACCCCACAGTCTTATTCATCCTTCAAGTCCAGCACAGCTGTCACCCCCTCTCAGCTTCCTGTAGCCCCAAGAGTGACAGCAGGAAGGGAAATTAACATAAGGGCCAGGTCAGCCAGTTCACTGACTTGGCTACAGCAGCAGTTGTGGTTCCAGCTTTGATGTTAACTGGCTTCAAACCATTTCACCTCCATTGAGTCCAAACAGGGGTTTGGGCCAAGTAACAGTAGCTGCCACTGAGCACTCCCTGTGCTGTCCTCTTCACCTGCGCATTGTCTCACTGACGCCTCACAGTCATCTGAGATGGGAATGCCATTATCTCCATTTAGATGTTCAGAGTAGGTAGGTAGCTAGGCCAGGCTTTCCAACAGCAGAGCCGAGACCTGATTCCAAAGCCTCAAAATGTTAGGCTTCAAAATTGGGTATATTATGACCATGTTAAAAATCCAGGCCAGGCGCAGTGGCTCATGCCTGTAATCCCAGCACTTTGGGAGGCTGAGGTGGGAGGATCATTTGAGGTCAGGAGTTCAAAACCAACCTGGCCAACATAGTGAAACTCCGTCTCTACTAAAACTATGAAAATTAGCCGGGCATGGTGGCACACGCCTGTAATCCCAGCAACTAGAGAGGCTGAGGCAGGAGAAATCACTTGAACCTGGAAGGCGGAGGTTGCACTAGACAAGATGGTGCCACTGCACTCCAACCTGGGAGACAGTGAGAGTGTCTCAAAAAAAAAAAAAAAATCCGTCAAGCCATAATTCTATGCCTGTTCAACTTAGATGAGCACCAGGATCTTTTTTGGCTCTATAAGAAATAAGAATTGGCCGGGTGCAATGGCCCACGCCTGTAATTCCAGCACTTTGGGAGGCCAAGGAAGGTGGATCACCTGAGGTCAGGAGTTCGTGACCAGCCTGGTCAACATGGCAAAACCCTAAAAAAATACAAAAGTTAGCCGGGCATGGTGGCATGCGCTTGTACTTGGGAGGCTGAGGCAGGAGAATCACTTGAACCCAGGAGGTGGAGGTTGCAGTGAGTCAAGATCACGCCACTGCACTCCAGCCTGGGTGACAGAGCGAGACTCCATCTCAAAAATAATAAATAAATAAATAAATGAGAATTGACAAACTTCATAGAGCTTTACGGATTCAGAAGATCCTAAAAGTAAGCCAGTGCAAGACTTTTCATACTGACTATCCATAAACTACTACAGCCCCAGAAGTCATCTTGCAAAAAAAAAAAATCAAACCTGCACCTCATCTTACTATCAATTTGCAGGCAACACAGAGGACGGAGGAGCATGTTAAAATATACCACTGGGATGCCATCAGCAAAATCCAGACTGTGGAAAACTCCGTAGGAGATAACCCAGTTTCTTCAGCAGATAAAATGGGGGCACGGGGTTGGGAGGGCATCTCTTTAGTTTGGGAAAGACTTGTGAGACATGTCAGCCAGCCACATTGTGTGGGCCATATTTGGATCCTGATACGAGCAGACTTGTAATAAAGTGGCATTTACGAGGCTGTTGGAAATCTGAACACTGAACTGGATGCTTGATAATATTGGAGCGTTACTATAGGTGTGGGTGTCGTGGTTCTGCTTTTGTGCGTTTGGAGCCCTTCGAGAAATATGTACTGAAATATTTACAGATGAAGTGGTACCATGCTGTTATTTGTTTCAGAAGAGTAACTTAGGGAGGGAAAAGGAGGTGGAGGTGGAAATGACAAGACTGGTCAAGAGTTGGTCATTGTTGAAGTTGGGATGGGTTCGTGGGGTTCTTTGTACTATTTCATTTACTCGTGTATATGTTTTTAAATCTTCCATAATAAGTTTTTAAAAATCAATTAAGTTGGTACTTTGGGCAGGGGAGGGGTTTGTTGGATTTTACTTTGTTTTGTT
Organism: Colobus angolensis palliatus; assembly: GCF_000951035.1. Lineage (NCBI taxonomy): Eukaryota > Metazoa > Chordata > Mammalia > Primates > Cercopithecidae > Colobus > Colobus angolensis. The sequence continues at coordinate 2,739,872 of NW_012122931.1, forward strand.
TTGATTTAGTAGTGCCCATCGCTGACAAGAGCAGAATGAAATAGGTGTGTTCATACCTTTCTGGTTGGCATAACCCTTGTGGTTAGCAGTTTGGCAGATTATATCAAAAGCCTTAAAATATTTGTATTGTTTGCCACAGTAATTACAACTTTGCAAATCTAGGGAAATAATTCCAAATGTGGTGAACAAAAGTATACACTGCGGCCATATTTATATTGGGGGAAACTTGGAAGTAACCTGAATGTCCACCAATAAGAGAATGGTTAAAGAAATTATAGGATATCCTCTCAATAGAATGTCGTGCAGCAATGCAACACTGATTTTGAAGACTATATAGCAGTATGGAACAATACTTGTCATAGTTTTAAGGGAAAATTTGATTTGAAAATATACATGGCTGGGCATGGTGGCTCGCACCTGTAATCCCAACACTTTGGGAGGCTAAGGAGGGCAGATCATGAGGTCAGGAGTTCAAAACCAGCCTGGCCAACATGGTGAAACCCCATCTCTACTAAAAGTACAAAAATTAGCTGGGCGTGGTGACACACACCTGTAATCCCAGCTACTCAGGAGGCTGAGGCAGGAGAATTGCTTGAACCCGGGAGGCAGAAGTTGCAGTGAGCTGAGATGGCGCCACTGCACTCCAGCCCGGGCAACAGAGTGACACTCTGTTTTAGAAAAAAAGAAAATATATATAGATAGTTTCATTATAACAATGTTAGAAATTCAAAAACCATAAGCCTTTGATAATAAAAAGATTGAAAGAAAGTACCCCAAAATGTTAATAGTGATTATGTTTCTATCGCAAGACCAGGAACAGCTATCAAGAAGATAGGAAGAACCTTTGTTCTCTACATTTAGATTTTTCCATAATAAACATTTATATTTTTAACTTTTTAAAGTATTAGTTAACTTTAAAATATCAAAATTAACTTTTAATACAAAAAAATTTGAACATAAAAATTTCTAGTGTTATTAGTGTGTATTTCTAAAATCCATCTTAAGAAACTTAAATTACAAAGGCAATTTATCATTTAATTAATGTCAGCCAGGTTTTGGTGTTTCAGGAAACAATTGCTTAGTCACCTAGGCTTATTAGCAAAGAAAGTTAAAACATGCAGTTGCAAACAGTGGCCCTTCCAGAGGAGACCTGTGAAGAATGTGTTGGGCTTACATTCACTTTAGCCTAGTGAGAAGGTACTGATTTCAGTGCCTGTAACTACAAAACTCGGCCGGGCACGGTGGCTCACACCTATAATCCTAGCACTTTGGGAGGCCAAGGCAGATGGATCACTTGAGGTCAGGAGTTTGAGACCAGCCTGGCCAACATGGTGAAACCCGTCTCTACTAAAAATACAAAAAAATTAGCCAGACGTGGTTGCGTTCACCTGTAATCCCAGCTACTCGGAAGGCTGAAGGAGGAGAATCGCTTGAACCTGGGAGATGAACGTTGCAGTGAGCCGAGATCACACCACTGCACTCCAGCCTGGGTGAAAGAGCGAGACTTCGTCTCAAAACACACACACACACACACACACACACACAAACTGTAACTCAGTTGCTCTCCCTCCCTCCCTTTCTTCCAATAGGCTCCATGTTGACTAAAGACAGAGTTACTCACCCTACCTCCATGTTTTATTGGCATCCTTAGATAGGGATTTTCAGTTCCACAAAAAAATGACCCATTGATTGGACATAGGATGATAAAAAAATAAAGAGACCCACTGAACATTACATGGTGTGACAATATTTAAAAGTGTTATGCAGAAATAGGATGCCTTTATTAGCATTCCCTTAAATGTAAATACATGTTTTTTCTTACCATGTTTGCATTCAGTACAATTTAAAGTATACAGAAACAGAGCTATCAACCTAACACTTGAAATTATTGAAGGAATCAAACGTTGGAGGTGTTCACTGATAACCCAGGACTAGTCAAGGAAAGAGGAAGGTTGTTATTGGGGACGATCAGTTGGAAACTGCAAGGAACAGGGACATGAGGAAGGGGTGATTGGAGGTGGCATCCCCAAAAACTGACGGCAGGTTGGAGTTGAAGGATCAGGATTGCTGTCTGGGGCTAAGGCTCTTACCTTGTGCAGCTCAGCAGGCCTTTCCTTCAGCAAATTCTGTGACATCAAAGCCTCATCAGAGCAACTCGGACGATGGGCGGGTGGGTCCCGGGCTGGGGTCTGCGTCCAGGGTCTCATATACAAAATGAAAAGCTTTAGCAAGATTTGAGAAGAGTTACGTGAGCCCCTTGTCTTCATCCGTATATTGTTTATTGTTGCTATAATAGAATACCCGAAGCTGGGTAATTTATAAGAAAAGAGATGAAGCTCACAGTTCTGCTGGTTGGAAGTATAAGAAGCATGAAGCCCGTATCTGCTTCACTGGCTGGTGAGGGCTTTTGTGTTGCACTGCATCACAAACATCACAACATGGTGGACGGCCTAAGGGGAGGCGACACATGTGAAGGACAAAACCCGAGGGGTGTCCTGGCTTTATAACAACCCACTCTCTAGGGAGCTAATCCAGTCTCGCCAGAGCAGGGACACAGTACCTCGAGAAGGGACCCAGCCATTTCTGAGGGATCCACTTCCTTGACCCGAACACCCCCCACTAGGCCCCACCTCCCAACACCACACTGGGGATAAAATTTCAACATGAGTTTTGGCGGGGGGAAACAGCCATATCCACACCATAGTGTCCCTAAAGAAAGGAAGGTGCTGTTTCTATTCTTGGTGCTGAGCCTATTCCAGCAAGCACAGCAGGTTCCTTTTACTCTGGCATACATGAAACTGCACTTTTTTTAGGATTTTTTTTTTTTTTAATGTATAATATGTGCTTAGGTTCTGAGAGTAAAAGCACTTAAATGTATTTCCACGATCATGTTTCTTTTTTGGAGATAAAATTCAGCTACTTTCCTTTTACCTCCTGACTTTATTTGGTATTGCTTTTCCACTTTTACCAGTTACGTTAAATAGCTAGTTCAACCAAGAGGCATTTGGTACCTGCCTTTGCTCTGTGTATTGTACTCTATACATATTGCATAGGTCTACGTAGGGCCATGACATAGTACGGAACAGCACGCTCACTAAATCCTATAATTGCCAGAATTGTAGGATCCTCGCCTTTGAAAAAGAAAATCTTAAAATGGTAAGGGGAAGGATTTTACTTTTTCCAGCAGATAGTAAACATGTAAAACCTGTCCTCAGAGTTTGTAAGCCAAAAATATAAATAAATTTAGGGAAGTTAGACAAGTTGAGGCCCAAAACATTTTTCCGTGATTACAGAAAGAACTTGCTGTTACTGAGAGTTCGTTTTCCAGTGCTGGAGGATCCAGAGGGCCAGCACCGTGAATCCAGTCTCGCTGGATCAGCCAGGTGGTCGTTTTTTCTCACACTCCTGCCCAACGTTGTGTGATTTGCGTGCTCAAGTGTCAGCTTACATGTGTTTGGCAGGTGACCTTGGGAAAGGTGTTGAAAGTGATCGTCGTCATGCGGAGCCTGTTCATTGATCGAACAATAGTAAAGGGATATAACGAGAATGTCTACACCGAAGATGGCAAGGTAAGCATTCTGGAGCCTTGCGTGTTCCTTGATTTTCTGTATCCCAGAACAAATGTAGTCGAGTCTCAGGTGAATGACATTAAAAACTAACAATCATAGCGGAAATGATCAACAAACAGATTTGTCAGTGTGAGGGTGAACACTTTATGAAAAAACATTTCGTTCTCTCTGCTTGCATTTTTCATCAAGCTTCTGCTTTTTCCTCTAAGCCTGATGCCCTTAGTTGAATTTCTAATTTATCACCTTAGACCCCAGTTGCCTCATTAAATGTGTCTTCTGAGGAAATGGATTTTTTTCCCCAAGTCAAACAGCTCCTCAGTAGCCCAGGGTTCAGCATTTTGCTTTTCCTAGAACCATGAGGAAAATTCCTGTTCATTTGACACAACCTGATGACACTCTTTTTCCACAAAACTAACAAGTCACCCTTAGGAAGTTGCTGTGCACAGCAGCATATATTGAATACTGCTGTTGAAAAAGACGTGTTATTTCCACGGGTGACTTCTTTCATGGAAAGTTCACCCGTGTGAACCCCTAATTCCTTTTGACTGCACAGTCTCCGTATGACTCCACAGAGAGCGTCAGAGGATGCTGGTGGGAGCTGACAGCCTTCATTTGTGTTTGCACCGGAGTGTAATGAGCACCCCGCCTGAGATGCCCCATACTCTGCCAGGCCCCTCTCAGTGCGGAGCCTGGTCTCCCCACCCCATCGGGAGCCTTTCCTTCTCTCATGACTCATTAAAATGTAAAAGTTTGTTAGCATGAATACTGGTACTCACCACCCAACAGCCACATTATAATGAGAATAGAATGTTCTTCAAAAAAAGGTGGTAACTGTGGCTTAGCACATAGCAGGGCGTTCCATAAGAAGCATGGCCCGTGATATAATGAGATGTGTGTTTTGAACAAGTAACCCAGCATTTCCACATTCCACACAAGTGTTGTCTACATGGGATGCTACTCTTGCTCCAAGGACTGTGCCCAGTTCTCGTAAATTTCCTCGTTGATACCATATCATTCACTGAAGGGAGATTTACTTTTTCTTTTTGGAAAAACCAAATGTCTTTGGAGCATGCGTGTAAAGTGAGTAATCAGTCAGGTATGGTCTGTGCGTCTGATTTGTAAACTCTGACAGCTGCTCCAGAAGGTTCCACACTGTCGGTCAGCAGCAGAGGCAGTACTGAGGGTAGTGTATACCCTCGCAGAGACCATGGGCAGTGGCATTTTGAGATGCCATTCTTGTTGGGTTTTTTCAAAGTTGACAACTTCATAGTCTCGCCTGGTACAAAACATAACCCTTGCCAAGGACTTAGAAGCGAATTGGAGAGATGAAGAACAAATATGTAGAAAGGTGAGTCATAATCAGGACCTGCTACTAGAGTTACCAAACTTAGGGTGCAAATGAAGCATGCTCTGAATTGAGATCATAAGGAGGAGTGGAAATTTACCTACTTTGCGTGGTAACTTTCACATTCTATTTAATTGCCCCTTCCTGAAAGTGTGCGAAATAATACACTTAAAGCACTTGGCACTTTGCCATCTAGTCGATACTCAGTAAATGATAACTGGTATTATTTTTATTCTACACTTAAAACAATGGTCTTGGAGTATAGAGTCTCATAGGTATGGTGCTTCCAAAATGCCTCTGATCGCCCCTCCTCAGATGCTCCAGTTACTTCCTTCTTTCTTGTCTTCACCCTTGACTTCCCAGTTTCCCAGAGTTTTTTCTCCCTCTGCGCATTCTCTTTGGCCATTCCCATCCATGTCACCCACACAAGGATCACTCATGATTTGTTTCTAGATCAGACTTCTTCCCATGTTCCTCAGGTTTAGCCTGTCCAAAACAAAACTCATCATCTTTCTCCCTAAACTCAGTTTCCCTCCTCTTTTCCTTATCTTGTTTAACAGTACCACCACCTAATTGGTTAAACCTTTCTTCCCTTCATCCCGCTGGTCTAGGCTGTCAGTGATTACTGGCAGTTCTCCCTCTTAAGTCACTCTCAAACCGGGCCCCCCATCCCTCTCCACCCCTCTCGCTCCTCTCCGGTTCTCATTATCTCTGCACTGAAGAATGCACACACCGCCTCACTTCTAGTCTCCAGTCTTGCTTCCCTCACAGTCTGTCCTTCACTTGGCTTCCAGAGCTGTCTTCCTAAAATACACATGCGAGCGGATGATTCTCTTTCTTTTCGCCATCTCCCCCTTGCCCAAAGCAGTCCTCCCCAAAGTAGGAAAGTAGGATATTAATAGATGTGAGGCAGAAAGCAATGCATGGTCAAACAAGTTGGAGAAACTCTGGGTTAGAGAAAGTTCAGTGGGTTTCTTTACTGTGGAAACCAGTTTGCTGACGTGCCTTATGAATATCTTAAGGGAGTAGAGAGTATGCAATATTTTCCGAACTTATTGGACCACCAAATTCTTTTTTCTTCCTTTATTCTTAGAACATATTGTGACATTGCCATTTTGTAGAACATACTTCTGAAAACTCTGGCTTGTAGAATGAAATCTAGACTCCTCTGCAAGGCATCTAAATGCCTCATGGCGTAGCCCCTGCCTTCCTTTCTGACCTCATCTGGCATCATTCTCTACACACACCTCATCTTATCTCCAGCCTCATGTACTCCCTGTAGCTCCCAGGACATGCCAGACTCTTTCACATATTTACACGTTCTGTGCTTTTCTCCCTGGGATCCCTCCTAGTCCACCTGACAAAGTTTTACTCTTCCCTTTACACTGGCTGAATGCCATCTTCCTTCCCATCCTGTCTCCATTTTCCCAAGAGCCTCTTTGCTTATGAGCATGGGCTCTAGAGATGGCCGACCTGGTTTGCCTCTCCTTACAGCACAGAGTAATCATCATTATCCACACACCCATAGAATTCAGAACAATCTTTTACTAGTACTAGAATTAGTGCATCATGATTATTTACATGTCCATCTTGCAATTAATAAAAATACTAACAGTACCAACATACATCGGTCAGGTAGGCGCTGCACAAAGCGAACTTTGCCCACAGTGACTGTGGAATCCTCCTCACAGCGTCATGATGTAGAGGCTGCCCTTAGACTCAGTTTACACATGGAGAGACTGAGACCTAGAATGGTAAAGTTGCCCACAGCCACACAGGCCTGGATCTCAATGCTGCATCTACCAGGAGCTCCTCAAGGGCACAGGCTCCATCGTGTGACTCTTTGTCCCTAGGGTGCACTTCTGTGCCAGGAGCATGGTAGGAGCCCAGTGCTGTCTGGGAGGAGATGATGAAAAAGCCTACTTGGGATATGAAAATGCTCAAGCCGGAATGCAAAGTGGAGAATCAAAAATGAGAAATGGGGACTAAAAGGAGCGCCAGGAATTGAAGTCGGAAATAAGCCAAAGGATAAAAACAGACACACGAGTAAAGGGAGACCTCGGGCCTTCCTGAGGAGAGATGAGCCCAGCTTCTCTCTTCCTCCTGAGGAAAATGGCTGTGTATTTGGGGCCCTGGTTGACATCAGAAGTGTGGTGGGACAGGAAGCCTTGTGTCCCCCTTTACAACTGTATGCATTGGCCCAAGCAGTAAGCAGAGACCCTAAAACTGGAAATTGCAAGACTGAAAGAACCAGGCCCCTTTGTTACTTTAAGGACACACTGACCACATTTGGCAGAGAAGCTTTCAAATGACTGCTCCACCCAGAATCTCATCCTAGCCAATTTGATTAGCCCCTTTTTTTCAGAGCACTTCACAAATGATAAAAATAAACCATGCAGACATTATTAGTGCTCTAGTTTGAGTACTCTGTGTACTTTATTTATATACAATCTAGGCATTAGTGCAATTAACGTGTTGAATTGTCTGGCACATCCCAAATGAAATGTGGCTTCTGGAAGGAGCCACTGGGGCCTGATATGTGTTCTGCAAGAGCACGTTGTTGCTGGAGACGTCGCTGCTCCCGGGACGCAGCCCTGCGTTTGCTGAGTTGGTGCCTAGGTGGCTGCAGGAGGGTGTTTTGCTGCAGTCTCCTGGAGCACAGCCACAGAGGCCTGGGTGTGGCTCAGGAAGCCTCCTATGGGCTTAACTTCTGCCTCTGCGGTTGTCTGTGTCCTCCAAGCCCGAAGCAGCCAGCACATTCGAAAGTTTCATTATCCTTATTGCTGCTGTAGTGGCCCAGCACCACCCCTAATTTCCAGACCTTGCAGGTTTTTTCTCCATCAGAATCCAGCCCAGCAAGGCTATCACTTTGCTGTAACAACCACCATCATGACCCTAGCCTCCTGTCTCTTTACCTGCAATGCATATTTTTGATACCAAGGACCAATAGCCTGATTCCTCTAATAAAACAAAAATGCTTTCGGACTTACCAACCACTTATTCATTGTAATCAGGGAGTAGCAAGAGCCATGACTCAGCATGTTAAAAGGCAGGATTGAAAATGAATACCTGGCCATTGTCCTGATTTTATACCAGTCAGACTTAACTGAAAAAATATGTGTCTCGGTTGAATTTATCTTATTAGGGGATTTAGGTTATGTTAATGCTATAGCTTCATTAATTACCCCGTATCAATAAAAAAGGCAGCTTTTAGCCTCCGAGCATAAGAGAGGAAAAGAAATGGTGGTATCAAAGGAAACCTTCAAAGACAGCCAGCACTGTCTCCAGGGTAATTTCTGATCCCCGCATTCTTCCCACTTCAAAGTTGGCTGTGTGTGTGCATGTGGGTCGAGGGGGTGGGGAGCTGAATCTGATTTCTCTAATAAGTGTTGGCATCAGCCCTGTTTGATATCAGATGCAGGGAACATTTTGATTTGTTATAGCCTTTGAAATTGTTCAGACGACCTTCAGAAAAATGGCCTCTTGTTACTTCTAGGGGGAAGGGTGAAAGCCAGGGAAAGGGGAATCCAGTTTAATTCGTATGCAGAGGATGCCCTGAAATTGTGCTTTCAGCAGTTTTTTAGTAACAAATGCATGTCCTGATTGAAAGTGAAAAGTTGAAGAATAATAGACCTGTAACACTGCGTTCTTGGGCGAGGCTCTTGTTCACTCTTTTATTCTCTGGGGAGGGTGGGCGGATTTGAGAGGGTGACCACATAGAAGTTGATGGTTTTGAAAACGTGGGTAACCATGGAGAGATCCGTCACCATAGCTGGTTTACAGCATTCTACCCAAACCGATAGGCCTATCACCTATTCACCTTGCAAGATGAAGCTACTAAATAAAGGTTCGAAAAGTTGGAACCTTGTGTGGCTTATGAGTTTTATTTAGATAATTTTGAATCTATTCCACTGTTTTTTGAAATGAAGTAAAGAATTGATAACTTTCTGAGAAGCTGCCAAAATGTTCACGTGCTGTTAAATGAATTTTAGTGGCAGTGGTTGTCACAGCAGCAGGCCTCAAAGCAGAACTGTGCTCCCGGAAGAGCTGCGCAAGTGACAGCTTAGGGAGCGTGCAGCCCCGGCATCCCGCCTGCCATCTAGCTGGAAGGCAGTCTCTTCCTCCCAGGGGAAGAGCTGGACCTCTGCACACAGACTTGGTCTCGAATTCCCCACCTCGCATTAACTATGCAGTGGTGGACAAGTTGCCTAACTTCTCTGAGCCTCAGTGTCCTCATCTATGAGTCGGAAAGGATTTTATCAACCTCATGTTATCGCCAAAGGAATTTTAAAAGATAATGCAGGTAAAGGGTAGGCCGAATGCATCATCTTCATCAGTAAATGGCATCTGCCCTTGCTGGTTGTGATGGAGGTGGTGGTGGTGGTCAGCATTGCGGACAGAATCACTTGCCTGCTGATGTTGGGTCACTCTGATTGTTCTTGTCAGTGAATAAATTTGATTTGTCACCATTTTCACCAGTTCTTCCTGTGTATCAAGAGGTCTTTTGATATCTTGGTGTTTGCCCCTAAGAACAGATGTGTCTGTGCTAAACTGGTTGGTCATCTGCAGGGTTTGTTTTCATTTCACCTGAGAACAGACCACACCCCACCCTTAAAATACTTACTCCAATCCCCAGAGGCCAGGAGGCTGCTCTGAGACTGCAGACTCAGCCACCAATTACCCGCAAGGTTGACTTTTGTGTTTTTATCTTTCTAATGCCTGCTCACAATACTGAAGGGTACTTTGCTTTCTTTTTCCTGGCACTATAGTTCAGAATAATTTCTTGTTCATCAGGCTGAAGGTCTGCAGCTTCCAGAATGCTCCTTTTTTGAATATTGCAGCCAGCAAAGAATTGGTAGCCATGTCTGCCTCTGCAGCAAATAAGCTGAAGCTAATAAATACTCACTTGGATCAGTCCTGGCTCCCTGAAATGAATTTCTGAAATCTTCCTGGCCCTGAGGAGAGGCAGGGCATTGACTCCAGAATGCTCATTTCATTGGCTTTCTTTGGCATAAATCTAGCAGAAAATCAAGTCCGAACCACCTGCTGTGCACTCCTAGCAAAAGAGGGCCCTATTGTTCAGCGGTCCTTTTCCACCCATGCGTGCCAGGTAAATAGACCGTATTGTCTAAGGTCCTTCTGTCCCAGATGGTAGGAGTTTTTCCCTAGGGTCCTGAATAATATATTTAAACCTTTTAAAAAGAGCATCATCCTCACTTTGAATAAATGTGTGTGTTGAGAATCCACAATGAGGCTGGAGAGGCCATGTTTTCACTTAACCTATGCGTAGTTTTCTCTAGATTTTTTTAAAATTAAAACATTTTGCAGATACTGAAGGATTTTTAAATATGTTTATCCTTAAGATAAAAGCTATAACTTTTTAATCTAGCAGATTCTTCTTTTCTGTTTTTCTTGGCTCTGTGTTTGTGTCTTGGTCTGCTTATGTATGATGTAAGCAGGCAGGAAGGGTAAACAGTGAAGAAGTTCAGAAGAAACAGCTGTGGGCTCAAAATGGAAGGAGAACTGTATTAGTTCCAAGTTCAGACATCGGTGTTCCTCTTCCTAAAATTGAGATTTAGCATCTTTGGATTCTCCCCGTCATCTTGGCAGTGATTTTGGTACAACTAAAAGATGCAAAAGTCATTCTTATTCATCCTGCAACCCCTGAATAATCTTTAAATGCTGCATTTGTTAAGCCCTGGGCTGAACTGCTGCACTAAGAAAGTAATATGAACCTGATTTATCCTCCCAAGTATGACCAGCTGCCCAACAGTAGTTTTCTTCAACAGAATTGATAACGTGGGGAATTAATTTCATATGTTTCTTTTGAGGTTTCCCTCAGAGTTATCTGGAGGTAACATGTCACTTTTCCCCTTGCAAATTGTTGAGCTGTCCCATTGTAATTCCAGCGCTGGAAGATCTTTAAAATTCTTACTCCATCCAGTGGTTTAAGTTGGGGGCACTGACTGGCAATTGACACCACCTTTCTGAAGAGCAGTTTAGCCAGAGTAGAAGGAGGGTGATCTGTTGAGGGTTTTCGTGGCAATCCAAGAAGGAGATGGTGCAGGCAGTGGGGGTAGGGAGAGATGGGTGAACTTGAGGTTCATTTTTCCGATTGAATGAATGAATGCTGGATCAGTGAAAGCTCCTCCATGATTTGTCATGGAGTGCGATGAACTAAACCTCTGCCCTGCCCTGCAGAAGTACAGAGTGGCCTCCTCAGAATCATCTTAACCTTCTCTACTGTCCTAAAAGTTTTCAAACACAGTGAAATTTTCATGAAACTAATTGTGAACAGGGAAAAGCCAGGAGAACTAAATGTATATGCCTGTTCACAGCCCTGCTTTTAATTCCCAAGCACTGTTTTCAGAAAGCCAGGTTTTAGTGTCTTCCGCAGAATAGACACAGAGCTCTGAAGTGTTCTGGGTCAAATGCAGCACATCCTGTCCTGTCTTCTTAAAGGACTTTTTCTGTCCAGTGGCTTCCCAGTGCTTTCTGGTGCTCCAGAATCAATCACACACCACACAGGCCTAAAATGCCATGGCCCAGGGTTCTACCTGACCACTGGCCAACCCCAAAGGCAGGTTCCCAGAGGCTCATTGACCAGGTTTTCCATTCACTCAGCTCTTGAACTCATATATTAAAGTCAACTTTTTAGCACCTATGGGACACAGTGATGGCTTTCTCATTTCCTCATTGCCCTTGAGCCGTCTCTGTCAGCACTATATTGTGGGTAGTTCTATTTTAAGCTATACTTAATTTGTTCTAAACTCTTGAAACAAAAGGCATTGATCTGGTATATCATGCAAACCAGTAAAAACCAAAATAGTTTTGGTTAGAATGAGCTACTGAAGTACCCTGTGTGTGACCAAGTGTGGCCAGAGGAGGACTGGACTGGGTTTGCTGTGAGCCCTTCCCACATGCCAACTCACACCTGCTCCAGCTTCCTCATTCGTCAAGTAGGGGCGCTGTAGAGCAGGGGCTCTTGCCCAGCCAGGCGTCAGTTACCCTTGGGAGCAGGGCTACAAAACAAACAATGGAACAGGCTCTTGGGCCCGCTCCAGCCGCTGATTCCATACTCTAGGGGAGGGACTGAGCAATCTGTGTATTAAAAAACAAAAACCTTCCCCCAGGGGCTTCTGACGCCCAGCCAGGATTTGAGCACCACCAGATGAGGCCATCTGTAAGATGCCTCGCCAGACAGTCTTGGGCTCGTGAACGGCTCTGAGCTGTTGTTTCCCCATCTGGAGAGGAAGACTGTTCATGGGACCAGCCACGTGGGCCAGTTCTGGGAATTACACGAGTGTGTGTGGAGGGCCTAGTGCAGTGCCTGGCATGGAACAGGTGCTCAGCAGCTGGACGCTGCCAGCTTTCCTCCACTCAGAAAAGACCTACTGATGCCCACGACATGCCAGACCCCTTTTGTGGACCAGGGGAGGCAGTGGGAAGGAAGGCAAGCCTCCTGTCCTCACCGAACTTCCATCCTGTGGGCAAGTCAGGCAGGAAACAAGTAAATAGAGGAATAATAGAGCTTCAGGCAGTTTTAAATGTTATGAAAACTTTAAATTTTGAAATGGTAAAGAGGGCCCAGCATAGTGGCTCATGCCTGTAATCCCAGTACTTTGGGAGTCCAAGGAGGGCAGATCACCTGAGGTCAGGAGTTTGAGACCAGCCTGGCCAATATAGGGAAATCCCAGCTCTACTAAAAATACGAAAATTAACCAGGCATGGTGGCGCACGCCTATAGTCCCAGCCACTCGGGAGGCTGAAGCAGGAGTATCGCTTGAACCCGGGAGGTGCGGGTTGCAATGAGCTGAGATCACACCACTGCAGTCCAGCCTGGGTGACAGAGCCAGACTCCCATCTCAAAAAAAAAAAAAAAAAAAAGTAAAGAGAATCAAGGTAACAGGCACTGGAAACAATGCTTTGATAGGGTAACTGGGAAATGCCTCTCTGATGAGATGACATTTGAGCTAAAGGGGGTATAAGAAAAGCCACACAGGGGTTTATGGGAAAAACAATTCAGGCAGAGGGCACAGCAAGTGCAGAGGGCCTGAGGCAGCATTGACCTTGGCATTGAGAAATGCAAGAGCCGTGGTGAGAATCAAAGTTGCAAGTGAGCCGGGGGCTCAGCCTGCAGGAGCCCTGGAAGCAGCAGGTACCTCAAGGTGACTTCCTGTATTCCTCCATTTGCTTTTCTTAACTTACCTACAAATGGATAAAGAAGAAATTAAGTCGGACAGTTAAGATCCTTTTCAACCCTGAGATCCTATTATTCTATAATCAGATTTTTTTCAAGTTTAAGAAGGGTTAACAGTAGTTACAATATGATTTCTTGAAGTCCCAAATTCTAAGACCAATGCTGATGATCCTTCTCTCCTTTCCCCTCAGCTTGATATATGGTCCAAATCCAACTATCAAGTATTCCAGAAGGTAAGTTTTACTTTTTGCTTCTTACTCAAGTGGCACTGGGAAAACCTGAATGCTTTGAGATTTAAACATTGGTCTCAAAACAGAGGCTTTTGAAAAAGTGAAAAAAGCCAGACAGAAAAGGATGCTCACTGTCTGATTCCAATGTATGACATTCTGGAAAAAACAAAACCTTAGGGACAGAAATCAGATCAGTGGTTGCCTACGGGAGGGTACAGGGAATTGACCCCAGAGGAGCACAAGGGAACGTGGGGTGGCGGGAATATTCTGTATCTTAATTGTGGTGGTGTTACACAACTATACATGTTTGTCAAAACTCACAACTAGATTACTACAAAGGGGCAGTCTTATTGTATGTAAATTATACCTTAGGAAAACCATAGGTTTTTGAGATGTTCCAAAAACTGGATTAGTTTTAAAACTCGGTTTCTCAGAGCCCTAGCGGTTTCCACCGGTGCCCAAGGGATGCACCAAGGGAGGCAGGCTGGCAGTCCCTCACCCTGCCCCTTCCCCACTTTGTGCTCTGGGGACACTGTATCTTTTTCAGATATTGGGCTTCCTTATGAAAAACTGTTATGGGAAATGTCAGACAAAATGAAAAGTGACCAGAGAAAATTCATTTCCCCAGCTCCTGACAGTGCAGGGCCCCTTCCCTGGACCAATTCAGGCCCTGTGGCTGATGAGGGTTCTGTGCCCCCCGCCACACCCCCACCAGTCCCCACAGTACTCAGGGCCAGCTCCCTGCAGGGCAGCAGCCCGCTTCTTCTGTTCTCATCCATCTTCCGTCTCTGGTCTCATCCAGTAGTGAAATAAGAGAGTTGGCCATCATCTCATTCATTCCCTCATCCAGCTCAACAACAGGTATCTACTCCCCAGCACTTTGGGAAGCCAAGGTGAGTGGATCACCTGAGGTCAGGAGTTCAAGACCAGCCTGGCCAACGTGGCAAAACCCTGTCTGTACTAAAAATATAAAATTAGCCGGGCATGGTGGCGGGCGCCTGTAATCCTAGCTACTCGGGAGGCTGAGGCAGAAGAATTGCTTAAACCTGGGAGACAGAGGTTACAGTGAGCCAAGATTGTGCCGTTGCACTCCAGCCTGGATGACAGAGTGAGACTCTGTCTCAAAAAAAAAAAAAAAAAAAAAAAAAACCAGTATCCACTGAGCCCCTTTGCCATGTGCCAGGTACTGTTAGGTGCCAGGGCCACAGAGGAAACTCCCAACAGGCAAGGAAGCCTAACAAATAACTCCAGGTGATTAACCGGGGGTTGTGGCCAGGAATCACAGGGGGGTCTCAGTCCGATTAGGCTAGTCAGAGGAAGCCTTTGTAGGGGAAACTGAGGCAGGCAGTGTGAGAAGGAGGAGCCAGCCATGCGAAGGGGGAACAAAGTGGAGGTAGAAGGCAGGGTTCAGGTCAGGGAGGTACCTCTAGGCCCTGGTGCAGAATTTGGATTTTATCCTTAATTCAGTGAGAAACCACTGACGGAACTGACACGGGGATGTGATTTTGAAAGCTTGGTCCGAGTTATCCTCACGATGAAGAATGGTTGTGTCCACCGTGTGCCAGGAAGCATAGGACTCTTTTGTAGATTGAGGTGAAATTCACATAACATGAAATTAACCGTTTTAAATTGAATGCTCCTTGGCTTTAAGTGCATTCACAATAGTGTACATTGACTACCTCTGTCTGGTTCTAAAACATTTCCTCACCCCGGAAGAAAATCTGGTGTGCATTAAGCAGTGAGTATAGGACTTAGTATCAGAGGGGCGTCATGGACCACCCTCTGGTGGTGTTTACTATACATCAATCCACAGTGCCCCTGGGCCCCTTTTTGGTGATAAGGGCTAGGCAGAGGACAGGTGCCTAGGATTAGGGAAGTAGTCTGAGGCTGAAAACCACACATTTAGGGAACCTATATAAGTGTTACAGATTCATGATCTAATCACAGCTAAATGCAATGTACTACCCTGGATTGGATCCTGAAACAGAAAGAGGTTACTAATGGGGCCGGGCACAGTGGCTCGTGCCTGCACTTTGGGAGGCTTAGGTGGGTGGATTACGAGGTCGGGAGTTTGAGACCAGCCTGGCCAACATGGTGAAACCCTGTCTCTACTAGAAATACAAAAATCAGCCAGGCTTGGTGGTGGGTGCCTGTAATCCCAGCTACGCGGGAGGTTGCAGTGAGCCACTGTACTCCAGCCTGGGTGACAGAGTGAGACTACATCAAAAAAAAAAAAAAAAAAAAGAAGTGGGGGAGGGAGGAAGGGGTTACTAATGGAAAACCTGGTGAAATCCAAATAAAGGTTGGAGTTCAGTTATGAGTGAGTAACCAGTGTTGGTTTCTTCATTGTGACAAATGTGGCATAGTAATGGAAGATGTTAACCGTGGGGCAACGGGGTGAGGGACATGGGAACTGTCTGTTGCATCTCTGCAGCTTTTCTGTAAATCTAAAACTGCTCTAAAATAAAGTTTTAACAAAGAAAATCATAGCTTTACTCTTCTAACACCCCTTTACCCAACTGAGCTCCCTGGAAATGTAATGGAGAAAATAGCCTCCCTCCCTCCCACCCTGTCTTCCTCCCTGGTCCCTGGATCTGGAACATAAAAGAAGGAAGGGTATGGTTATGCACAGGCTTTAGTGCAGGGAACTACATTTCTCATCTTAGCGTTCTTATCTAAGTCACCATACTGGAGGTATTTACTTGTTTCGCATGCAAAAGGTCTCAGCCTTCAATGCTAACATTTTCCGTGCTGACTGTCCTTGTCATTTTTCCCCCAGTGGCTGGTTGAAAAATATTCTGAGGAGAAAGAACGCTGCTCATTATCTGTATCTTGCTCTGCTTTAATAGTGAAGAACATTAAAACGGTCGGTTTTTCCCCTCAACCTGGTCCTTATCTTCATGTCCTCTGTGGTATTGCAATGAGTTCCCTCCTCCTGGCTCCACAAAAGGTGCATGATGACTTCTTGAGGGCCGCAAGCATTGCAGCTCATAACTTGGTCTTTAACAATGGTCCATTTCCATTCCAATACCCTTGACGAGGGAGGGGCTTGCACATGCTCACTTTTGCCTGTTTGTTTTTAATGTTCTTGTATTTTTTAATGCAAGCAGAAAGTGTATTAGGAAGTTGTAAGATGTGTGAAACACAGATTTCGTGAAGCAGATTTAGAAAGACAGTGCTATATTTTTATCTTACCTCCCTTGAAAATAACCTGCCAGGCACTCTTTGTATTTGTTTAAAATTACAAACACACTCTGAAGCAGAAGTGTTTAAAATTTGATATTAGCCTAGTTGGAGAGATTTAGGAGCATCCGCCAATTCCTTCCTTCCAGTCTGTGTAACACGTTTCAAGTAGTAAAAATTGATGAATTCTAAGGAAGGGGAATTTTATATCACTGGTGAGTGGCATATCATGTGTATTTGTGCAGAAGCCTTTCTGAGATTCCTTTATCATCTCTCCTTTCACCTATTATTAACCAAGTGGACTTAACCTCTGATACTGACCTGTACCAGATTCAAGAAACACAGTTGGGAGAGGTGGTAGTGCCTTCTGATTACAACTAAAAGCAGACAACGTTGAAGCCTTTTTTTTTTTCAGGGACAAGTAAGAAATTAGTGAGTCCCCTCTCTTGCCTACTAAAATGTCTTCCATTTGCTGTCAAATGAAGGAAACGTATTGGAAAATAATATACAGAATTAAGCTTAATCCTTTATCAATAAAGTCTTCAACTAATCATCATCACATGGAATGAGTTTGGAATCTTGTAAAAAAAAAAAAAAATGTCTTTCTGTACCACTGAGCTTGTGGGAGATGGCGGTAGAAAGCACAAAGCATGCATAGTGTAGCCTCCATCCCACCAGGGAAGTGACTGCCGTGCCTGTTTCATCGCGTTCATCTTAGTGGCCAGCAGGTAGACCTCCCTGTGCCACCACCAGGCCCTGCACTACATGCAGAGGTGGGACCACGTTGTCCTTTGCAGATTCAGAGACCTGGCACAGTTTATGGGGTGACGTTAAGTATTTCAAACCTAAATCACCAAAAGAGAAGGATTCGGTGGCAACACTTCTAAACTCTGCTTTTTAGGATTTGCTATTTCTCAAGATTCTATTTTCCTCCTGTCCACCCACTTATACATGGGGTGTCACGATTGATGTTGCTTTTAGCTTTCCCAGAAAGATACTGTTTGGGAGCACTGCGGCAGGCATCTTCCACCTGCTCTGCCTGTTTACACCCAGCCAAGTCGACTGGCCAGGGTGGGGTTAGTTCCCAGCATCATCCAGAAAAGCTCAGCCTGCAGCAGTGGCATGAAGTGCACTGGGGAGCAGCGTGACATGCTGGAGGAGGCTCCTTGGTCATCAAGAAGAGGAGATTGCTCAGGTTGAAGATATGTCCTGACAGTGGTGGGAGGTACTAGAGCTGTGCCCACCTCTGAGATGGGAGTTCTGGGCCACCAGCAGCAGCTCACATGGCATTAATGGCGGAATTCTCCTCCTGCCCTAGCTGAGGTAGAACCTCGAGAGCTCCCTCTCCTAGGCCTTCACTATGTGGTTGCAGTCACTGTGTTGGGTCTGTTTTCTTGCCCACAAGAAGCAGCCGTGGCCAGCCCAGAACAAGGGAAAGCAGAACTGGGAAAGCAGGAAGCCCCGCCGAGGTCTCTCCTTCAGTGTGACAGGGGAGGGGGATTGCCTTGCAGAGCCAAACCAAGCTAACACTCACTTTTTTATTTCTGGCAAACAATGTCAGGAGGTAGGAGAATGGAAGCATGTCCCTGTCACATTCTCTCAGGCCCGTGCCTGACCCGCTGGCTTACAGCCTGAGCACCTGAACTTCTGCAGCAAATCCCACCACAGGAAGCAAAATTCTGCCTTCCTTTTGTCTGCAGACGTTCCCGCCGTCAGCAAGCCCTTTTCACTCTTCCTCGTTAGACCCCTTACCCAAGTGTGGAAGTAGCAGAGGGCTGGGGACAGCTTGCTGTGGGTCTGTGGCTGCTAACAGGTTCCCATCATTTACTGTGGTCCCTGGAGGCTCCTTGCACTTGGTCCTAAGATGAAGCAGCTTTTTATAGCCAGCAAGTCTCCAGCAGAGTAGATTCAGAGAATGGGACTTAGAAATGGGCGGGGCGGGTGGTGGGGTGACCATCTGAAAGGGCAGAATCACAAAGAGCTAGGAAAGGTTTCAGGCGTGTTCATATTTTTCTGACATTTAAACTCTGCAGGGGCAGCCACTGTTTTGATCTTTAACCCCCTCATTTCAAAACAGCGTGCATTTTCATCCAGCAATTTAGGGAGAGTGAGAGCAGACTGACAGCTACTTACTGCATTAAGTCTTGCTGGGGTGGCTGGAGAGAGAGGTAGAGTGTGTGTACCGCCCAGGTAGGCAGGGGACATCGAGAGAGAGGCCCAAAGGAACCTGCACACACTTTACAGCTTTCTCATCAGAGGTAAGGGACAGCATGAAAGTAGCCCGCAGATGTCCAGCTGTCAGTCCACAGTCATTGCAGAAGGATGAGTAACCCTTTCAGTTCTGCACCATCTGAACTTTTAGCTGTAAGCAAATGGATTGTCCATGGTGGGTCATGTTCTGAGCA
This sequence comes from Colobus angolensis palliatus, assembly GCF_000951035.1. Lineage (NCBI taxonomy): Eukaryota > Metazoa > Chordata > Mammalia > Primates > Cercopithecidae > Colobus > Colobus angolensis. Next base: position 2,758,804 of record NW_012122931.1, read on the forward strand.
GAGTGCCACTTGCTTCTTCATTCCTTTGTTTATTTATTAGTTGATTATTTTTATTTTTTTTATTTTAGTTTTTATAATGGAGTCTCATGCTGTTGGCCAGGCTGGAGTGCAGTGGTGTAATCTCAGCTCACTGCAATCTCCACTTCCCAGGTTCAAGTGATTCTCCTGCCTCAGCCTCTAAGTAGTTGGGATTACAGGCATGCACTACCATGCCCAGCTAATTTTTGTATTTTTGTAGAGACGGGTTTTCACTGTGTTGGCCAGGCTGGTCTTGAACTCCTGACCTCAGGTAATCCACCTGCCTCGGCCTCCCAAACTATTGGGATTACAGGCGTGAGTCACCACACCCGGCTTGTTCATTCTTTTTAATATGCAAGACTAGCCCCTAACTGAGGCAGACTTTATCAAGGTCTGTTTACTTGGTGGCCACCTGGTGCTTTTCAGTAAAAGAGATTGAGTCAGCCCTAGAAGACTCAGTTCTCTGAAAAGTGGGTGAACACCTGATATTGCGTTGGTGGGTACACGGAGAACCTAGTTGACTCCCAACCCCAATAGTATTCACAAATCCTCACCTATCTCTTATTCCACCTCCTAGGGAAGGAAACTGTTTCAACATGGGATCATTCCCCAGGGACAGGACCCATCACCTTCGCCTGAGTCAGGCTGTGCTGCACACTTCACTTGGGTGTGTGGAGCCGCTGCAGCGTTTCACACCACTAAAGAGGCCTCACCAGCAGTCATTACGTTATTTTATTTATTTATTTGAAACGGGGTCCCACTCTGTCGCCCAGACTGGAGTGCAGTGGCATGGTCTTGGCTCACTGCAACTTCCACCTCCCAAGTTCAAGCAATTCTCCTGCCTCAGCCTCTCGAGTAGCTGAGATTACAGGTGTGCACCACTGCACCCAACTAAATTTCTTCTCTTTTTTCTTTTTTTTTTTTTTTTTGTATTTTTAGTAGAGACAGGTTTTTACCATGTTGGACAGGCTGGTCTTGAACTCCTGACCACAAATGATCCACCTGCCTCAGCCTCCCAAAGTGCTGGGATTACAGGCATGAGCCATTGCGCCCAGCCACATTATTTTCAATCTCTAACATTTCCTCCTACCAGCCTCCTCTGCATTTCCTTCCAAAAGCCTCTCTTCAAATGCCACAGATGAAGGCCTAGAAGAGGCCATGGTTGTGACGAAAGTTCTAAGACCTCAGGCCAGATCTCAGTCCTGTTCCCTGTTCAGCACCCTACACAGGTGAGACCCCCACACTCAGAGGGACCCCACAGCCGGGAGCAGCCTCCCAGAGTCGTTGAAGGCCTTTCTGCCTTTTACAGATCTCAGCCCTCTGACCATCCCCCCGCCTCTTATATGGTGATTAACTTTTTCCAACAGGGAGAACTTACATTGTAAGGACAGAATGTGGTGTCATTTTCATGTGTTTCTGTGCGTTCTGTTGCTGCCTCACAAGTGTGTTCCAAACAGATAGAACTGAGGGGACAGCTTTCATCCTTGCAAAGGGAAATGGGCCGCTTCATGTAGTAAGACAAAGTCCTATCCGTGACTCCGATGAGTGGTGTGCCCAAGAGATGTGTGTGTGAGCCCGCTAGTGGGCTGGCGACGGGCTTCAGGGAAGGAGTGGTGGCAGACAGTCCCAGGGCGTCCCTGAGGGCAGCCCTTCCCTCAGCTGACAGCTGGACTGTATTGACAGGTCACCACGCAGAAGCATTGGCGTGGGGTCCTGGGAGCTGAGAGCCGCAAGGAGGGTCGTCAGGCTCAATTCGACAGCCGAAAACCCTTTTACCGCCACCTTCTCTCTTAATCGTCTTGTTTGAATATTCATAAGCATCTAAACCCTGGACAGATTTGATCATTTGTTCTCCTCTTATGCCGCCCCAGTACCTTTCCCGCACAAGGCTCTCTCAGCCCCTGCTGAGTGTGGGCATGGCCCAGGAGCTCACATGGACCCAGTTTTATGGCTAAAATTGAACCAGAAAAGCCTGGGCCATCCTGTTAACTTTGTTAGGGCGTGCTATGTTGCCCTGGAAGTGGTCTGTGGCTTTCTGCCATTAGAGGAGTCACAGAGTAGTCATCTGTCATCTCTACAGCTTATTTCTTCCTGAAGGGTTGTGAGGGCTGCAGTGTACTCAAGTCAAAATCTGAAAACTGCTTCTGGGAAGAACGCCCACCTTCCCATTCCCCAGGCCTCTGTCCTCAGCCCATAGGGCTGTAAGCTCCATGCATGGGCTGCCAGCATGGCAGGACAGCCCCCGCCCATCTGCTCTCTAAGCCCAGGCTGACCTCCCACCATGTTCCCCACAGCGACCATCCCAGAGAGAGGCCATATAGCACAGTGGCTAAGAGCCATTTGCCATGTCATCAGGTCCCGGCTCCCCCACTTATTTCCTGTGTGGATTCACTTGCCTCAGTTTCCTCATCTGTAAAACAGAGACGTAGCTAGGTGCATGGGTCATGCCTGTAATCCCAGCACTCTGGGAGGCTGAGGCAGGGGATCACGAGCCTAGGCGTTTGAGACCAGCCTGGGCAACATGGCAAAACCCCATCTCCCCAAAAAATAAAAATTAGCTGGGTGTCGTGGCATGTGCCTGCGGTCCCAACTACTCAGGAGGCTGAGGTGGGAGGATGGTTTGGGTGTGGGAGGTTAAGGCTGCAGTGAGCCATGAGAGTACCTGCCCCACAGACTTGGCGTGAAGTTGAATTCATAGGTATGAAGTGTAAGGTGAATTTCTCGTCCACCACCTGGCTGGCTTCTCTGAAGGGCCTGTCAATGGTGACACTCTCTTCTCCTGAGAGAGTTATCCCTCCATCCCCTGTGGGCAGGCTTCCTCCCACAGGCCTCTTCCTCAGTGACCACCCCTTCCGTCTGTGCTTCCCATGTCTCCACAGGGGACACGGTGGCTCAGGGTATAGGCTGGAGTCAGACAGACCTGGGTTTGCGCCCAGCTGTCGTGTGTAAAGTCAACCCAAGACCCAGCTGCTATGACAGACCTACCACTCCCACCAAAGCATTGTCCGCCTTCCCGTTTTTTCAGGCATGTTATCTGCGCTTCTGGTCACAAAGTGAGCTGAAGAGCCTGTGAGACACCACAGTTACAGCCACGCAGCAGTGCCCTTTGGGCAGCCCTGACATGTTGATGTAGGCAGGATCATGGGTCCAGGACCTGGATCAGTCCCTAGGGTCCTGGGAGGGCCAGTGGCATAACCAGTGATCTCCGGAAGGCACTCGAGATTGAGATGTTGTGCCCCAATTTCCCGTTTCCCCCACTGAGCAGGGGTGGCTGGGGGGCCGGCGCCTTGGCGGCTGAGCTGCGTCTTGGCGGGTCTCTCTCCCAGCCCTGCAGTCTGCGTTCTTCTCCGGTCATTACCTCAAGTTTGATGGAGAAGTAGGTGGTATTGTCTGTGTTTCCTGGGAGCCCAGATGTCTTTGGATGTTTCTCTGACTGCAAGGCTGTTCCTGCAGAAAATAATATCACACCAAGTGGGTGCAGAACAATTCAGGTGTCTTTGGGTTTGGACTTTCCTGGCAGCCAGGGACAGAAACTGACGTTTTGCCATCTGGAAAGCACTGAACTTTTTTCTTTTCATCTAAATAAAAAGCCTTAATTCCTTAATCCTGAGAAACGTCAAAGACCCTGTGCGTCTCCTCCCAGCCTTGCACAGGGCCTTCGGCAGACATGGAAGGCGGTCAGGACCCTGGAAAGCGCAGCCTCTCACAGGGCCTTTGGCAGACACGGAAGGTGGTCAGGACCCCGGAAAGTTCCCTCGTGTCTACCGGGGTGCTCCCCTGTTCGCCCAGGCCCCACCTCCCAGGCAGTGCCCACCTCTGCTTCTCTACCCCATCCCTTCCCTGTCACTCCACTCCCCTTTCCCCAGTGGCTGAAAATCAATACGTACACTCCTGTCCACTTTCTTTCCCATTCACTCAGGCTCCTGCTAGGTGAGCCACACCCAGTGCTGAGCCGCAGTCCTCTTGGAGACCCTGAGCTAGGCCCAGGGAGGATGGAGATGTGGCAGGTGTGACCTCAAGGAGAGCATGGCTTGGGGGACAGAGGCATCTGGTCACAGGTCTGGCAAGAGCCCGACAGGGGTGTGCAGAGGATGCTGCTGAGAGTACAGGCAAGGGACCTTCCCCCAGCCGGGGGGTGGGTTGGGATGGGGAAGACCCTGAGCTGAGTCCTGAGGGGTGAGAAGGGCTTAGCCTGACAGGAACATTCCAGGCAGAGGGGCCACTTGAGCACAGACCTGCAGCCAGGAAAACATGTTGGGGCGGGAGGCGGATTCCTCCAGGAGCTGGCATTGCTGCCATGGAAGGTGGGGACTGAAGGGAAATGCGGCTGAGACCCAGGTCCGCAAGGCCTCCTTTGCTCCTCCAGGGCTTTCAGAAGGATGCCGTAGGTGGCTGTGGAGTGGCCAGCGGGGGCGCATCACCCCTAAAGGCTGTCTGCGACCAGTCTGCACTCAAGGGTCCAGGGAGTTGAGGGCTTCCTTCTCAGGCATCAGTGGCACCCTGGCCGGGACTTTAAAGAGGATGAGGTTAGAACCCCCAAACCAAACCACATCTCATTTATAGAGGCCCTGGTGTGTGCCAGAGATCTTACTAAGTACATCCACAGACTTGCCCCTCTCAGACACAGAGCTTGATCTCCAAAGTGTCAGCAGGGATTTCTGGCAAGATGAAGCAGCAGTGTCTGCCTTCACCTCTCCAGTTCCAGCTCAGGCAGCCTTGCCTCTGGTCTCATCCCAGAGCAGCATGCCTGGCTCTGGTGGACAGTTATAAGCCCTTCAGAGCCCATGCAAATGGCTCCTTCGTCAAGCAGAGGAGGAAATATTGATCCCATCCAAGTAATCCCAAGTCCCTGAGGGCTTCGATGTTTCCTCTCCAGGCTTCTAGGCCCGCTGAACCCGTGGCATGCAAATCCGAGGTACAGATTAGAGACGAGAGCTGCATAATAAAAAATAAATCCCCTGCTTCCGCTCTACTGTACTTTCATCCCCATTTGAGAAGCTCATCTCTGCGCACTCCCCATCGCCCCGCAACATCACTGTCAGGGCTGACTTCATAGCATTCCAGTTTTGAAATAATGATGGCTCCTCTTTTCATGGAGTGAGCACTTCTGGGACTGTTTTAAATATTCTTCATCAAACCAGCACACATCCTCAGAGCAACACTGCTGGCAGGGATTGCTGACTTTTTAAACATTTAACACACTTGGTTCACGACTTTGCCCACAGGACCCACAAAGAGTTTTCTCCTTCCAAGAGATTCCTACTGTCCCTCTCCTTATGGGTGGCTCTGTCCTTGGCGAAACTCTTCATGGAGACCCAAACTCTTGGGCTAATCTCCTTGTGTAACATTAAAATACAACCACCCAATGAAAGCCCATTCTGATCTCTGCATCCTGGGAACCGCCTGGGCACCTGTGCCCACGTTTGGCTTTGCTGCCTGCTACTTGAGTGCTCCAGAGTCTGGTTGAGTGGCACAGAGGCTTCCCACACAGAGAACAGTGCTGTGCAGGTGGTCTCCCTGGTTCCAAGCTGAATTCTCAAGCTCTTTGAACTGGCCTAGAATCTGAGGCCCACCTCAGAGTGCCTTCACATCAGGGCAGCAGGTGGGTTCCTGGATTAGGGCAGGAACTTCAGGGCACAGCATGTCCATGCTGCCAGGAGGTAACTAGGGCAGCTCCGGCTCTGCAGCAGCATCCACTGAAAACCTAGACCTAGAGGGGCCTGCAGAATTACCCAGCCCCACCCCAGCCTTACCACGCTCTTCTACCAAGGGCCAGCAGGGAAGAGGCCCCCCAGGCCATTCATCACTAAGCTAGGGTCGAACCCCGGTCTCCTGACGGTTCCCCTCTGCCTTTTTGTCACTTTCACCCAGGTCTGAGGGAATCTTCTCTTCACAGTGTGTAGAAGCCCATATTGGCAGGAGGGAAGCCACAGTCTGGGTCCCTACCAGGCTTCTCTTTTAAATAAGCAACTTCTAAACACTTGAGTACTTAACTTTCCCTATTTACTAATCTTGTGGGGAAATACTCGGAATAGTGAAAGGCGCCCACTCTCCTCGCTTGGCCTCGTGGGCTGTGTGCCGGCAGATAATGCCCTCAGCGGGTGCGTTGGGAAGAGCATCCCTGTTCAAGCTTAGCTCTCCCGGCGCTACTCAGCCACAGTCCTGTCCCCTGGTGGTGGGAGGCAGGCAGTGGCCCACAGTGGCCCTTGCACCTGCACCAGAATCATCGCAGGGAGCCTGTGAACTCCTGGGTCCTGGTCCCCAGCCTGCTTCACCAACCAGGAGCTGGAAAGCGGTTCCCAACAGTCAGCCTCCAGAGTCTGTTCCTTACCTGCATGCCAGCCGGCAGCCTCCACTCTGGCCCGGAAGCATGCACCCTGGGGCCAGCTGGTGCTCGTGACCTTCGAGCACTCAATTCCTGGATCACTGAGAAATACAAGGGCCCCTGTTTTAGAACTCCTGGCAGAAACTGTAAGTTTCCATTTAAATCAAATCAAATACCCCAAGTTGAAAGTATTCAGAAAATTCAGAGGAAAAAAGATAGGAAAGAGGTGCAAGGTTGGGTCGGGTGTGGTGGCTCACGCCCACAACCCCAGCACTTTGCGAGGCGGAAGGATCATTTGACCCCAGGAGTTCAAGACCAGCTAGGACAATGTGGCAAGACCTCGTCTTTACTAAAAATAAAAAAAATTAGCCAGGCATGGGGGCGTGTGCCTGTCGTCCCAGCTATTTGAGAGACTGAGGCAGGAGGATCACTTGAGCCCAGGAGTTCGAGGCTGCGGTGCGCTGTGATCAGACCACCGTACTCCAGCCTGGGTGACAAGTGCAAGTTCACCCCTGAAACAGAGGACAAGGGGCTTGCTGTGGATGGCGCTGTTGTTCCTGTGCCAGGCTGGCGACTGGCATTGTCATCTTCTCAACATTACCCCTTCAAGGAGCCCAACAGACCCTTGCTTTTTAAAGAGGAACCTGCTGAGGAACAATAGTGTATTCAGAGGGTTTTTCTCCCCAGTCCTTTCTGTGTCATCACAGTGTCCTTTATTCTTCCCTTACTGCTATAGAACAAACCTCCATCTGGTCAGCATAAAACCTGGGCTCGGGGGGTTAAGCGTAAGCGAGAAATCAGTTTGCTGGGCCTAAACCTGTTCATCTTTGCCCCCACAGCGGGAGAGGGCCTGAGTAGGAAAAAGCGTGTGGGTGCTGCATACCGCATCTGGGATGTACAGTGGGGTGAGCACCGAATCCGGGGCGTAAAGCAGGACGCACACCTGAATACATACAGCAGGACACTCACCTGAATCCAGGGCTCAGAGTAGAATGCACACCAAATCCCAGGCACACAGTAGGACGCACACTGAATCCCGGGCACACGGTAGGACGCGCACTGAATCCCAGGCACACAGTAGGACGCGCGCTAAATCCCGGGCACACAGTAGGACGCGCGCTGAATCCCGGGCACACAGTAGGACGCGCGCTGAATCCCGGGCACACAGTAGGACGCGCGCTGAATCCCGGGCACACAGTAGGACGCGCGCTGAATCCCGGGCACACAGTAGGACGCGCGCTGAATCCCGGGCACACAGTAGGATGCGCGCTGAATCCCGGGCACACAGTAGGATTTGTGCTGAATCCCGGACACACAGTAGGATGCGTACTGAATCCCGGGCACACAATAGGGCCACCCCCTCTCCCCGCCCTGCCCCTTTTCTCACACTGCACTTTCATTTCCTCGGTGAATGTGTGTGCGCGCCCACCTGATGCAGCCGTCTTGTATTTGCCTCATTTCCCCCTCTTTGTCCATGGCAGGGAGGCTCATTCAATCTGGAGGTCTTCTTGAGGGCCCACCGGTGTCTCTGTCAGACCATTTGGAGGGTTGGGGCCGGCACATAGCAGGGAGCCAGACAGGTTGAAGCTTCTGGCTGAGAGGTGGAAGGAACATTGTATCAGTGACAGGAACTGGGGTGTAAGTGGGGAGACTTGTTATCCAATTCCAGCTGTACCCTGAAAGTGCTGAGGTCCAGTCCCTCTGGGGAAGAGAGGGCCTGAAAATGGCACCTTTCTTCATCGCCCTACAACCTCTGTCCACCCCAAGAGGCCTGGAGTGGGGGCCCATCAGGCTTGGGGCGTAGAGTCTGGGCACTCAAGCTGGGGTTCAGAAGGTCAGAACAAACTCCTGCTCTGCACCTAGCAGCTCCTTGGCTTGAGCAAGTCGCTTAACCTCCCTGTGACTTAACCCTCTGACTTAGAAGTGTCAAATGTGAGAGTACCTCTGTCATAAGGTGGTCGGGTTGTCGTCGGGATTCAGTGGGCAAAAACCACGAGGGGACACATTTGGCGGGCGCTTGCCATACGTTGGACACTTGAGGTCTGTATGTCAGTGCACTGTCCCTGCATTGGCCCATTTAACCCTCGCCCAAGGTCACACAGCTCACAAGGGACAGATCCAGAGGCTGGGCTCCTGTTGGAGGAGCCACACACCCGGGCTGTGCAGTGTAGACCAGCTCTCGCACAGGGTTAGTGCTCAGTAAATGGCGATGTGGGTTGTTGCTGTTATTGCAGGCAGTGCCACTTTGGGTTTAGCTAAAATAACTCATGATCTCCGAAGCACCCTCCAGCTCTGATTGTAGGAGGGGGGGCCGTCAGGAGCTCCGTGCACACAACAATATGGCAGAGGAGCTTTGGGAGACTGTTTTGACTGGCATCTCCTTTTCCAGCGCGTTGACTGGCAGCTGTTTCAAGGTCTCTTGAAAGAGTCCCTACTCCCTCCCTGAGCTCCGTTCTCTCTGGGTTTGGACATGCTGAGAGAGGGTAGGGAAAACTGAAAGTAACACTGATCAAGTGAACTGGACCTGTTGGCAGGCAATGGAGATGTCACCCTTCTCACAGTAAATCACTGCAGGTCACCACTGAGACGGGGGACACACCCCAAAGGAGGCATCTGAGGCTTCTCTGCCTTGGGATGAGCAGGGCGCCTCCCAGCGAAGCCCCTCCCCTGTGTCGCCCTCTGCCCCTCTTTGTGAGGTCTGTGTCCCCATCCCCGCATTCCTCTTGCTTCAAGGGCCCCTGTCTTACTGGCTTATTGTTACCCTCCTGCCTCCTCCTCCCTCCCTTTCCTTGGGCTCGCATCCCTTTGATCTTTTTACAAGCCTTTTTTCAAACCGGCACTCACTGGTGGGGTGAGTCGCCTCCCTCTCATTGGGAGCATTAGTGCCCTTCCTGGCCTCCGCCAAGAGGGAGGGTGGCTTTTATCTCCCAGTGGAATCTCATTAGCTTTGCCACACAATGGGACCGAACCTCGGCTGCCACAGAGTGGATTTAAATTAGTTAATAGCAGATTTTTTTTTTTTTTGCCCCGGGCCTGTTTTTTCCACATCTTGGATGCTGAGCAAAAAAACAACTTTGTTGTTGAAAAATGTAAAACAAAAAAATGTTGAAGGTGGAATGCTTTGACAAGAAGGAAGATCACTGTAGGTGAAGTTCTCCTGTGTTCCACAACCATCCACAGGAATTCGAAAACCAGCAGTGGAGGACTTGGGGAGGACAGGAGGGAAAACATACCAAGTTAATCAGCTTTGTTTCCTTCTATTAAAATATTTCGGTAATTGGCAGTGGGAAATTGAAGAAATTGAGTGATTGCATCAGTGCTGGAAAAAGCTGCCACCACTTGGCAATGGAAGAGAATACTTTATACTGGACCTTTTGAAAAAGAGGCTGAGTTTGGCCAGATTGCCGACCAGCAATGGAAAAACTAATTAGGTGCCTTGCCTGTGAGCCAGACGCCCAGCAGGGCTGTGGCGCATGGCTCCTGCCGCCTCTGAAGAGGACACTTTCTAGTGAATTCAGTTCGTGCTACCCTTGAGCAGCCTGTGCTACAGCAGGCACATTTGTGAATCTCCCAACCTGTGCCTGGCGTCAGAACTCTAGCTTCCCAAAGATTTATCCGCCCTGGGAGATGGTGGGCAGCTGCTGGCCACAGCCCTGGGCCTGCACCTTTATCTGCAAACTGGGAGAGCCAGGGATGGGAGTGGGAGATGGTGGGCAGCTGCTGGCCACAGCCCTGGGCCTGCACCTTTATCTGCAAACTGGGAGAGCCAGAGATGGGAGTCAGTGGGTGGGAGGTGGGCAGAGGCCTGGGCCTCCCAGTGTTTGGCCTCCCACAGTGCTACCCTCACCCACTATGTGCATCTTCCCAACTTCTGGATATCCGCACTCCTCCTCTATCAAATGTAAGTAAGAATAGTGGGCCAGGTGCAGTGGCTCACGCCTGTAATCCCAGCACTTTGTCAGGCTAATAACTTAAGCCAGGAGTTCGAGACCAGCCTGGGCAATATAGCGAGACCCTGATTCTACAAAAATAAAAAATTAGCTGGGCAGGGTGGCGTGAGCCTATAGTCCCAGCGCCTCAGGAGGCTGAGGTGGGAGGACTGCTTGAGCCCAGGAGGTCAAGGCTGCACTGAGCTAAGATCATGCCACTGCCCTCCAGCCTAGGTGACAGAGCAATACCCTGTCTCAAAAGAAAAAAGAAAAAGAAAAGCACCTATCTCCAAGTTACTGTGGGAATTAAATGAGAGGGGTACACAGGGCTTGGCACATAATAAGCTGTTATTAATAATAGCCACTATAAGTTAATAAAATATCCGATGGGTCTTTAAAAAAAAAAACACTTTTCAGAAATAAGGAAACCCCCCATTCTACAGGCACCCGTTGTGAAAACCTTCCACCCTGGCACCCCACAGTGCCCATCGTGAAACCCAGGGGGTGCCATTCAGTTTGATTCATGAGAAAGACCAACTGTCCTTCCGATTTGTATTTCTTTGTTTCATGGCCCAGAATCAAATGCCCAGCCCTCTGGGGGCCATTCTCCTGTAGGGCCTGGGATATGCCCCAGCCTTGCCACTCAAAGCCCAGTCCCTAACCAGCAGCATGTGAACCCCTGGGAGTCGGCTGGCAGTGCTGACGCTCCACCCTTCCCCGAGCTCCTAGATGAAAATCTGACAAGACCCGGGTGATTGGGATTGTGCACTCACAGGCCTTGTATTCTCACGCATTTTAGCGTCCCTAGGAATAGCCTAGAGGGGTTGACTTAGTGTCTGGGCCCCACCCTGGAGATTCCAATGCTGTGGCGAGAGAGGGGCCCAAGAAGGCAGATTTCTAACCAACTCCCAGATGGTGCCAGCGCCGCTGGTCCCCACACATTTCAAGCAGCACCATTCTCAAGGGGAAAGTTCCTTGGCCGCAGCTTGAACTTGTTGTGCCACCACTGTAACGGGATCGGGAGACCTGGCCAACACTATGGCCCATTTTCTAGATGTGCAGTGAATATCCCAAGGAGGCAGATTGGTCTGGAGAGAGGAGGAGGATGCTGAAGGATAAACCTGCTGTAGTTCTGCCCGCCTCAAGCTCATTTCTTCCTCACATGACATCCCCATCCTGAGTTTTGACGGGGCTGTGTCACTCAAGGACGAGTGACCGCTGGTAACTTCTACCGCAGAGGGCATGTCCAAGATGCCCCAGCACCTTAGAGGCAGACCAGAGCCCAGGTCCTAGCTCCTGTCCTGCAGTCCCCACTCCTTCCAGGCCCCTGGCGCCACCCACCTCATCTGAGCCACTCTTCCCGCAGAGAGTCAGAATGGGGGCCCTTCTCTCCATCTGCACACATGTACTGAGGACCTCTGTGTCAGGCACTAGATGGACATGGGCTCAAGGTAGGGAAATTGACACTAAACATACATGGCAAAAAATACCAAGTTCAGATATGAGGACTGAGGTGGGAGAAGAGAGCCAGGCAAGGAGACAAGCCCCATCGGGAGAGCCTGGGGGGCTTCCCTCAACACGCGAAGGAGGGGAGGGAAGGGAGAGAGGTCCACACCAAGGGGAGGACTCAGGAAGGACAGAGATGGGCATTTGAGGAGCTGAGGGACCCGAGGAAAGGAGGCAGACACTGGGCACTGCAGGGTTTCACACGGACGTTCACAGTTGGCATTTCATCCTGAGTTCAGGGAAAGCCGTAAGAGGGTTTTAGGGGATTGACATAGTTGGGTTTCTAGTTGAACGATGGCAATCACTCATGTTTTCTGACCAGCACACACTTCTGCCCACTACTTCATCCTCACAGTCATCCCCTGTGGTAGGCACTCTTTGTCATTATCCCCATTTTCCAGATGGGAAAACTGCAGCGAAGAAAGATGAAGTGCCTCGCCCAAGGCATCGCTGCTGGAATGGATGGAGCCCACGCTCTTTCCCTCTTTACTGCAGAATGTTCCCTCTGAGCCGTGATGAGGCAGGCAAGGTGGGAAGAAGTAGAAGGATTTGAGATAAATGACTTGGAACCACATATGAGGCCAGGGGGAAGACAGGTGACAGGGCGGGGCCCAGGTTTCTGGCTCAGGCCTCTGGGTGAAAGGCCATTTAGCAAAAATGCTGGAGGAGGTGCAGGTCTGGAAGACCACTCGAGATGTTCCTGTAATTCACATGATGCCTTGCCTGGAGAGAGCACCTTGCAGTTATCAAAACTAAGTTGCCTTGGAACTTGGCTTGGAGAACTCAAGTTCAGCCAGAGGAGGTCAAGTGCAGAGGTCAGCTGAGGAAGGGAGGAGGAAATGGGCACAGATCTGTCAGGCCAGGGAAGATGAGCTCAAATAAAGATCAGGAAGCCAGGCCAGGTGCCCAGGGAACAGCAGGCTGGGGAGGGTTTGGGGAATCTTGGGGGTGCAGGCTCTTGTTGGTTTGGTTAGCGGCTGTAAACTCCAAAGGCCACAGGGGCCAGGCAGGTCTCCTGATGAGTGGAGCAGGCTGGATCTAAGACCCTAGGGTGCTCAGGCAAACTGCACATGTCACCGCCCCTCAGCTGCTGCAGCTGGTGGCCACGTGGCAGTGCCAGGGTCACACACACAGATGAGGAGAAGCTGGGCCCCATTTAATCTTCACAGTAGCCTGTGAGACGGTCCCCAGATCCTCCAATGCTTCAAGAGGAGCTGGGCACCATGGTTAAGTGAAGTTTCCCAAATTTTAAGTGTCGGTCATTTGTGTTTAAAAATGTGAAAACAAAAAAAACAAAAGTGCAGCGAGACAAAGCCTCTCCGCCTGCACGTGGCTGCAAGGCCGAAATGGACAGAGGCGGTCTCACCCCAGGGGCTTCGCAGGGACCGACGTTCCCATCGCCGGGAAGGTGTCACACCGGAGCTACAGAACAGCAGGGCTGGAGCAAACAAAGCCAGCCCAGCTGCCTCGGCTGTTCCAACAGGAGCTACACTGGAGACATTTTAAAAATAAATGGGGTGAGAAGAAAGAATTCTCCAAAAACTTTGGTTCTGTAATAGCAAGTATAGTTGCAAAATACATCTTGTCAGCCCGTAAAATGGCACTTTCACGGGTTTTCTTAGCAAGGGAGCTAGATGGGCAAGAACCAAGCGTTCAAGTTCAGGGACCGTTCGAGCCCAGTTTGCTTTGCTGTGTTTTGTAGCCGTTAATTTCCACCACCCCCCCCAATTACCACCAGTCATTTTGCAAAGTTATCATTACTACTGTTTAAAAGAAAAAAAAAAAAGCATTGCTCATTTTAGAAAGCTGTCTGTCAAAAATGCTTAAAATAAAAGCAGTCTTGGCACTCGAAGGAATAAGTACCATTTATCTTGAAAGCCACTTGGGTAAGAATTTCTCAGCAGTGGCCAGGCACGGTGGCTCAAGCCTGTAATCCCAACACTTTGG
>NW_012122931.1:2772804-2791690 GCF_000951035.1 Colobus angolensis palliatus
TCAAAAAAAAAAAAAAAAAAAGAATTTCTCAGCAGTGTTGGCTACATGAACTGTTGATGTATTTGCGAGAAAGTGCAGGTGTTTATGGTACATGGCCTTTGGTGAGTGGGCGTTTCTAAGTTTACTTCTTTATTCAACAAATATGTATTGGGCACCTGCTGTATGCAGGGTGATATCCTAGGCCTTGGGGATGCAGTAGGAACCAGGCAGACATGATTCCTGTCCCATGGAGCTGACCATCTGTCTGGTGGGGCTCACCAGCCATCGGGCAGGCCGTGAAAGTCCACTGGGAAATAGGGCAAGTCCAGGGCCCAGGCAGAGCAGAAGAGGAGACCAGGCAGGCGGGGCTGGTGGCATTGCCAGAGAGTGAGTGCTTCCCACGACTGGCCTCACTCTGTTCTCTCACCAGCCTTACTCAGTATGTAAGACAATCTCCATTTTATGGAGGGGGAAACTGAGGCTATAGAGAGGCCCCATAAGAGGCCAGGGGGCCAGGCCCCGGCTTGCCTGGCTGCACAGCCGGTGTCCTCACACTTTGTGGGGCAGCCTCTCCAGCTGCAGGTGTGGACACATGTCGCCGTGCAGGGCCCAGACCCTGGTCTCCACCTGCCCAGCTTGCTCTACCCCTGCATGGATTCAGCCGCATACATAGAGTTCATTGGGAACTAGAAAATGGACACGTCTGCACAAGTTAGATGTGTGTTCATTCTTGTTCTCAAAGCTAAGGACTTTCTCTGGAGTTTTTTGGGGTTTTGTTTTAGGTGTGGTTTTTTCATTTTGTTTTGTTTGAGACAGGGTCTCTGTTGCCCAGGCTAGCGTGCAGTGGCATAATCACAGCTCACTGTAGCCTCAACTTCCCAGGCTCGAATGATCCTCCCACCTCAGCCTCCTAAGTAGCTGGGACTATAGGTGTGTGGCATCACAGCCAGCTAATTTTTTGTATTTTTTATAGAGGCGGGGTCTTGCTGTATTGCCCAGGCTGGTCTTGAACTCCTGGGCTCAAGTGATCCCCCCGACTCAGCCTCCCAAAGGTCTGGGATTACAGGCATGAGTCACCATGCCCGGCTTGTTTTGTTTTTAATGATGACATGTGCGATGTCAAGAATCCCTAATGAGGACAATCATGTAAACCATTACTTTGAACATGACTATCAAATTAGGTATAATCTACTCATTTGCTGATTGATGGCAGGCATTAACAATTCACAGTGTCATACAGTTTCAGAACCACCAGGGTTCTCAGGCCAGCCCCTTTGCTTCTCGGAAGGGGCATGGAGATGCAGAGAGGATAAGTAGCTGGATCAAGGTCAGGGGGTGGTGCCGGAGCTTAACCCCTGTGCTCTTTCCATCTGGTCACCTGATGCCTTCAGTAGACCTCAAGCAGCCTTGCCCTTGGCCTTGCTGATAAACTTCTCCTGAGGAGTCAGGAGACAACAGGTGCAGACCCCTAGGGTGCTGACCATAGGCCACAGCCTTCAGAGAGCTGGTGAGGGGACCACACCAGGCACGCCCGGCTCCTGCGAAGGTCCCTCCTAGCAATGGTGAGGCCCAAAAGAACAGCCTTAGAAACTGCCAGGCTCCCCATCATGAATCCTGTGTGGCTACAAATGGTGACAGAATGAGAATTCAAGGAAACAGAAAGAGTTGCCCTGTTGGGAAAAACGTTCCAGGAGGAAGAGGAAGTGTGTGTACCAGGCGGAAGTGCTCCTTGGCCTGTGTCCTGCGTGTGCCACGCCTCGCTGAGCAGGAAGGCTTGGGATCCTCTCCGGGATCTGCCCCCACTGGCCTCTGGCTGCTCCCTCTGCCAGTGCTCCAGCCTGACGAGGCTTTCAGTTGCTGGAATTGTCCACACTCCCCCTTTCTGCCGACAGCATGCCTCTTCTCCCGCTCTGACTCCCCAACTCTGCTAACGAATTTTTCTATAGAGTCTATTTTAGATGCCCTTTCCTCCACAAGATACTCAGATCTGTTTCCACACAGAAGGCGTGCCTTTGTCCTGCTTGTTTTCTCTATGCTGGCTGGGAGTGGCCGCTGACTCGTCTTTGTGCTGCACTCTCAGGTAACAGACCACGCCACCACTGCCCTGCTCCACTATCAGCTGCCCCAGATGCCGGACGTCGTGGTCCGATCCTTCATGGTAAGTGGCTTCAGGAGTCAGGTCTCCTGTTTAAACCTTGGCTCCCTTCAAGTGAGAACAGGGAGCTTGAAGGGCAGCCGTTTCATCTTCAGACTTTGAGGGCCTCCCAGTGGGAGATGGGGCTGCCAGTTTAAAACTGCTACTTTCTTTAAACTGGGAAGGGATCTGGGAGAAACCACTTCTAGCTTCATTCACTAGTGCTTTCTCTACTTGCTGAAAATGCGGTGTTTTCAGAAATGATCTTCCAAAATAGTTCCCAGCATTGACTTAGTCCACCGATATTTCATTGAGCTCTTAATCTGGGCCAGGCCCTGTGGCTGGCGCAGCGCATGTCGCAGTGAATTAACAAATCGCGCAGTTCCCCAAGACGTTTACTCCTTCGATTTTCAGAGTTGGAGCTGGAGATGGAAGCAGCCCCAAAGCAGCCATTCCCGTGGTGTGCTGCAGCTGGCTCTTGCCAGTGCCTGTTCAGTGTCTTGCGAGCTGGTTCTTCAGCCACTACTGGTTTGAAACCAAACTTGGTGGGAGTGTTGACACCACGGAAGTCAGCAAACACTGCAAGTCAGGACTTTCCCCGACCCCCAGGGCCAGTTGATCAGCATTTATCACACGGCCACCAGTTGGCCTAAGCAGGGCTAACACCGTGTCCCCTGCATCCTTGACAGATGTAGCCAGCTGTTGCACTGTCATGCTCACACGACCACGTGCTCTCACGCCGGCAGAGCCCAGCGTCCACCGCTGCCGGGACTCCCTGTTTCCTTCATGCTAGAAAGTCTGCCGGTTAGAGAACCGACTCCAGAGGTTAGCAAGGCCAGATCAGTGTTCATCCCATCACATGGGCATCAACGGTCCCACTGCTCAGAGAGCCTGGAGTTCATTCCTCAGAAGACACATTCCTGGTGCGTTGATTGGCTTCATGATGGTGGCAGACTGGGCACAACACGGCCAGGTGCTCAGAGCTCCTCACGGAGTGGTCCTTCTGTGTATCCAGGGAACGGTTCCCCTGACCATCTTCAGCAAGAGATAGCTGCAAAGACTTGCTTTTGAGCCTAACACGTTGTAATGCCCCCTCCCTTTGGTAACTGACTTCGGGATTTAGGGAAGATTTGAATCCCAGTGATTCCACTCAGGAGGCTGAAGCAGGAGGATCGCTTGAGCCCAGGAGTTCGAGGTTACAGCGAGCTATGATGGATTGCACCACTGCACTCCAGGCTGGGTGTCAGAGTGAGGTCTGGCCTCTTAAAAAAAAAAAAAAAGAACCCTTTACATCTGTCACAGCGCTCAGCACTGTGCTCAGCCCACACCAGCTAATTAATACCAATCTGTTGATTGATTGATTTGAGGCACAGACATGTGCCTATTTGTGGCAGAGACAGAACTTCTTCTAGTTAGGGAAGAATAAGTAGTTTAACTGAATGACCTCGTGACCTCGTGTTTATTGCCAAAACCCCCCAAACATCTGGCCTTCGGAAAGGGGCACAGTACTGATGGGCCATGCCCTGTCACCATGAAGCCAGCTGTGGTGGAGATGGAGATGGAAGAATTTGTATCAATCAGCTCGGCCGACCTCTTCCAGTAACAGTTTTCTCTTACAGACATCATTCAGGAGGACACGAAATGACAAGATTCATGTGCCCCTTTCACAGCGAGAACTTGCTTGCCTTCCGTTTGGGGTTTGGGTATTTTTTTCTTTGGTAGTGAATCTCCTTGGGTTTGAGAATTGAGTTACGGAGGCTCATCCTTATGTATGACACCCAAGAAAGCTCTGCACTCTGAACCACTCAAGTGTGGATTTGCTGCTTATGATGTTATTTAGTGGCACCAGAGCTGTCCCCACCCACCCCCCCCCAGTGTGTCAGGCCACACTGTGACAGTGAGTGACGACCTCTGAAATCAGATTAGCTACAAGGCATGTTGACCTCCTCGGAGAAATCTGAAATTGTCCTCGGTTCCAAGGCTTCCTTAGCACACACTCACAGCCCGCTCTTCGTGATGGGCAAGGAGAAGAGGATGGATACTGACATTCAGAAGACACGAGACCCAGAAAGTGAAAGCGGGGTGCTGGCCCCCAGACACCAGGCTGCTCGGTGGTTCCCAGGGACTCCAGGGAGGCCTTCCTGCTTTTGAGAGTAGGGGTTTCGATTTTCAAAATCCCCTCGGTTGGGAGGGGCACGCAAGCATCACAAGTGAACATCAGCAGTCAGGTGACCTTGTGGGTTCCGCCTGCTGCTCCCTGTGAAATCACGGGGCATCTTCTGGGGCCAAAGCCAGCTTAAGTTGTCTGGGCCATTAGGCTTGATAGGGAGGAGGACTTTGGGAGCACCCGTATCCCGTTCTTTCACTTCTCTCCTCGTTTCTCCTTTTAGACCTGGTTAAGAAGTTACATAAAGCTGTTCCAGGCCCCGTGCCAGCGCTGCGGGAAGTTTCTGCAGGACGGCCTTCCCCCGACGTGGAGGGATTTCCGAACCCTCGAAGCCTTCCATGACACCTGCCGGCAGTAGCCCCCATGCTGGGCCCAGCCTCAGACCCCACCCGGCACCTTCCCAGACACGCAGGAAGCCCACAGAAGGCTCAGCTGGTTCCTCGCTGCCCAGATGTGTACAGCCGCTCCTCCCTTTCATAAAACAGCGCCACGTGTGCTGAGGCCACTCTCGAAGAGCAGGCCCCCTCTGTGGCCGATGGGACTAATCATTGCCACTAGCCAGTGGACTGGAGGCAAAGAAGACTTTTCTGGAAGCTGGTAGAAGGAAGCCGTGCAGCATGCTCCTCGTCCGTGTGTCGGCAGTGCCGGTGAGCTGACCTCCGGCAGCCGTGCCTGTCTGTCGTTTCCGTGAGCTGTTACTGGAATGCGCCCTTGTGTTCTTGGCTAGCGTCACGCAGGGTTCTTGTGTTTTGTGGGGTTTTGGGTTTGGTAACTTTATCTTTATAAGCAATAAACCTTTTGTACCCTGGACAAGGCTTTGTCTCCTGTTTCTTACAGCACCCTACACATTCAGTTCGTGAACCCGTAATGGACCTGGGCCCTTTGAGGAAACAGAAACCAGCATGTCCCATGTTCACAGAGTGGTTCTTTTTGAGCAGGTACTGCCCTGTGTCCTGCTTGCCGGGGAGAGGGCAGTGCTGGCAGATCCTCTATTTCAGAGACACTGTGATGGCTTGAAAAATGGATGATTCTTTTTGAGAAAAAGAGCATGCAGAAGTTTCTTTTTACTCCACCAGACACATG
Organism: Colobus angolensis palliatus; assembly: GCF_000951035.1. NCBI lineage: Eukaryota > Metazoa > Chordata > Mammalia > Primates > Cercopithecidae > Colobus > Colobus angolensis. The sequence continues at coordinate 2,778,168 of NW_012122931.1, forward strand.
CACACGCCAGAGGGAAAGGAACCCGCCCGGGTTAGCCGGCCAGACGCACGTGAGCAGGACTCGCTGGGGTGTCGGCTTGTGGGCCCCAGGTTTTGTCCTAAATATTACTGTGACTTGATCCCAGCCCCATCTCCCGACTTCGTTCAATGCCTCAGCACCAACTTTTAAAGCCATAGCCTGTTTCTGTGAAGATCGTTGACCTGGTAAAGGGCTTGAGGAGGGTGGTGACATCGCCCAGAGCTCGCCTGGCCAGGCCCATGCTAGAACAATGTTCTCTTTGCCATGAACAAAGCGTCAAGAGAGATGACGCCTTCTGAGATGTCCAGAAGAACCAGTGGGTCCTCCCTGGCTTCTGGTACCACGCAGCCTTCCCCCCACCCCTGGCCGAAAAGAGCCAGAGAATGGAGAGGGTTTAGTGCTGAGGGCTCTAGGACAGTGCCTGCCCAGGTGGGGCGCGGTGGCTCACACCTATAATCCCAGCACTTGGGAGGCCAAGACAGGTGGATTACTTGAGCCCAGGAGTGCAAGACCAGCCTGGGCAACATGGCAAAACCCCATGTCTACAAAAAGTACCGAAAAAAATTAGCCAGGCGTGGTGGTATGCGACTGTAGTCCCAGCTACTCGGGAGGCTGAAGTGGGAAGACTGCTTGAGCATGGGAGGTCGAGGCTATACCTCTACACTCCAGCCTGGGAGACGTAGCAAGACCCGATCTCAAAAAAAAAGAAAGAATTACACATGCTCCGGGTTGGGGTCCAGCAGCCTGATCTTTAGCAACCTCCAGGTGACTGTCATGTGCACTGGCACCTAAGGCCTCTGCCCAGGAGAAATGGCCATGCTTTGATGGCCCATTCGGGGAAGTGGAAGGGGCACATGGGGTAGGGCAGGACATTTCCAGACCAGGGGTGGCCGTAGATTAAATCCCATACCTACTTTGTCAAATTCAAGATGCCAGTGCTCCTAAGATACGTGATTACGAACCACTAATAAAACCATGCTGCCAATTAAACCCTGGTCTTAATGATAATCCTGTGTGACACGTGAATCCGTCACACCAGCCTTTCATTGCTTTGACGTTTTCTTTCATCTATTGCAAGGGAGTAGTCATTTCTTCTGCCTTCAGTCTTGTTGTTTAGCCTGTGATAGGCGATCCGTTTACACCACTCCCAGTAACAGACCAGCACACAGCTTCATTGACTTGCCGTATCCTCCTTTCTTTGGTCTTGTAAGACACTTGTTTCTTTGTTGCATTGCAACAAAATATGGAATTGAGGATATCAGGTACATAATAACACTTTGTCTCAGTGCCGCACATCTTTCCGGAGACATTTAAAAGGCAAGTAAACTGACCCCGAGCGGTAGGAACGATGTGCATAGCTCATGCGAAGTGACGACAGTATGACCAGCTATGACCAAGTTGGAGCATGTGCAGATAGTGACACACACGTCGTGACTGCCAGCTGGCAGACGGCACACGCCAGAGACGTTCAAATGTGGAAAAGCATCTGTCTGAGGATTGATGGATTTGTGGTCCTGGGAAATCTCATTGTGAGAAAGCGATCTGGGTTTTTAATTGTTTGAATCCTCCCGATTTGCAGCAAGTCTGAGAACATCCCCATTGGCACTAAAGGTTGCTCCAATTCCCGCCAGTCTCTGTTTTCAAAAGAGAGAAGAGCCTTGAGTTCACAGCCAGGGGCAGGCGCTGTTTCTACTTGGAACCAAATGGCACTGGTTTTGTCTTCTCTGTGTCGTCCTCAGAGAAACCTGTTTATCGCAAATGATGCCGATTTCCCATTTACAAATCCCATTTAAATGGACACAAAGTGTCCATTTAAAATAAATTTATTTAGGTGAAAAAGTGTGACTATTAAAGAAAAACATTAAATAAATAGCACAGAAAGAGCGTGGCTGTGACAGAAAGTGTGAAGGATGTAGGCAGGTGGCGGGGGGTGGACGCACTGCCCAGGCCTGCAACCCAGCCTTCTGCTAGCGGTGGCAGGAGCCTAGAGAAGTCGCTTCATCTGAGAACCCCATGCCATCATCTGTGAGATGCGGGGCTGGTGATTGAGCCATGGTGGAGGGGCTGGGGACTTGGAGATGGAACAGATCGGCCGTGCATTGGTCATGGGGAGGCTGCACAGTGGGGGCACGCATGCTGCCTGCTGTTCTGTTTTCCTGCTTTTTAACAGTCCCTAATTAAAGAGGGAGGTTGAGACCGGGCGCAGTGGCTCACTCACGCCTGTAATCCCAGCACTTTGGAAGGCCAAGGTGGGTGGATCACTTAAGATCAGGAGTTCGAGGCCAGACTGACCAACATGGTGAAACCCTGTCTGTACTAAAAAAAAAAAAAAAAGCCGGGCATGGTGGCATGTGCCAGTAGTCCCAGCTATTCAGGAGGCTGAGGCAGGAGAACTGCTTGAACCCAGGAGACAGAGGTTGCAGTGAGCCAAGATTGCACCACTGCACTCCAACCTGGTTGACAGAGTGAGATCTCGTCCCCTTCCCCCCCGCCCCCAAAAACAGGGAAGGTTGGAGGAAAACAAGAGCCTGAGCAGCTAGCCTTTAAGGCCTTCCCATCTCTGACATTCTCCACCTTCAATCAAGGGTGAACGGGAGTATATTTGAGATCCAGAAAGGGAAAAGGGCTGGAAGGGTGATGGGTTCATTTGCCAAACCCTCAAAGGCTGAGTACTCCGGGAGATGAACGTGAGGGAGGCCGGCTTTGTGTGTCTCCCACCGAAACAGAATGCACTGACCTGAAGTTGACACAAATGGAGACCAAGGTGGGTTGAGGTCAGTTCCAAGATGGTGGACTGCAAGGGAAGCCAGAGACGCCGCTGCTGTGAGGATGATCACCAGGCCTCAGAGCCACCCTTTGGTGCCTGTCACTGAAAGAAAGGTGGCCATCGATGGGTGCTGGGTCACCAGGAGCAGAACATGAGCTCAAATGTCCAAGGTGGGCCAGGTGCAGCAGCTCACACCGTATAACCCCAGCACTCTGGGAGGCTGAGGTGGGAGAATGGCTTGAATCCAGGAGTTCAGGACTAGCCTGGGCAACATAGCAAGACCCCATCTCTACAAAAGAATTTTTTTTTCAATTAGAAATAGACTATCCAAGAATGACCTCTAGGCCCAACCTACAAGGTATTTTATGTGACTTAATTAGGGCTCCTACAGTGCAGCACCTCTGCTTGCCAGGCGCACTACACTGTTGGCTAATTTAACCCCGGGGTGGGGGGTACGTGGTGTTTTCCCTGTTTTATACATGAGAAACCAAGCAGAGGGGCTCACGCAGTAGCACACGGAGGGGCTGGCTTCCAGGCTGGCCACAGCCGAGCTCCGTGGCTCCTCAGCCGCAAGGGACTGGCCCTGCCATGCTGCACTGGGCGTGGCCTGAGCGAGAACCCTCAGCCGGAACTTGACTCCTCTGTGTTGCCAGTGCTTCCCGTGGCCACCAGAGGCCGGGACGGCATTACCCCACGCTGTCTGCTGGCCGGGTTACGGTGAAGCCCCTGGGTGCCCAGTAGGAACTGACAGAATGGAGCAAGGAGGTCTATGAAAGGTGGTCCCGATTTTTTTTTTTTTTTTTTCTGAACTAAATTGGGAATTGGCCTTTTGGTACGGAGTGATGTTTTTCCACTTCACACCACTGACTGCACGACAGGCTGATCTTTCCGTGTTAATGTGCAAACTCACCATTGCATTTAGGGTGTCGGAGTGTGGGCCTGCTGCTAAATTGAGAGCCTTTTAAGGGCACTGGAGTTGGGAGGGGCAGGGACGGCACCGGGATTCTCACAAGATCTGGAGCCCCTGCAAACCTGACGGGAGGCACTGTTCGGCCATCAGGTCTGTGGGTAGAAGACAGAAAAGGACAAGGCGCCCTTCTAATCTGTGCCCCCAGCCTCCACATCTCCAGCAGCATGTGGAAGAGGATGGGGAGCCTCATGGTTCTGGGCCTGACAGGGCAGGGTGGGCCAGCCCCATTCCACCTGCTCACTTGCTGAATCCACTGAAGGCCGAATGATCTGCACGTCCAAAACCGTGGACAAGAGGCAGTGGATAATTAGGCTTCACTCTCCAGGACATGCAGGGGGCCTTTTTCCCCAGTCTCTGCCATCCCTCCCCCACTCTCCTTCCCAGCCAGGTCCTTACATCCGGGGAAAGGAACTTCAGAAACTCACTTTCAAGTTGAATTTTAAATTGCAGGCTGCCTCTGCCCTGTTATTAGTACTTGAAGAGCTAAACGTTGAGGTTCACAGCACATCCCAGGTAGAGCACTTGGCAGCTCTGCGATGATTAGTTACTTGGGAGCAGCTCCAGCCTGTCTCGGTGCTAATTGAGTTTGAAATTTCAGCTGCAGATTGACTGTCCTCGGTGTGAGCTGCAGTTTGGCGCTAAGGGAACAACAGGCAGGTCCTGCTGGCAGCGGCTTCGTCTGCAGCGTGCTCCTCCCAGGCTTGATAGAGACAATGACCTATGCCTCCAGGGAAGAAGGGACAAGGGAGGGGCTGAGGCCAGGGGGACGGGGAGAGGAAACTGAGGCCACAAGCTGCAGAGCCAGCCCGGGACGGCAGCAAGCGATTGTCAGCACCCGCCGTGCTCACACCCTGCGCTCGGGTGGAATGGACTGTTATTTAATGCGTTACTCATCTCAGCCTTGGCTCTCATCTCCATCATAGGCTTGCTTTCTTAATTACAAAAGGATCCATATGTTCCTTTTGTAGAAAATGAGGTAATGCGAATAAGCAAAGCAAATAATACCTGTGATTCCCACACGCAGGAGCTCATCCCTGGAGCACTTCGGTGCACACCTTTCCAGACCCCCCTGTGGACGTGTGTGTGTTTTTTTGTTTTGTTTTGTTTTGTTTTGTTTTTCAGAAAGATGAGATCAGACTGTGTACTGTTTTGAAATCTTTTTCCCATTTAGCAAAGGCTAAGGTTCTATCACACAGAGGTCCAAAAATACAGTGGCTTAAAGACAGCAGACACGTTTCTCCTCCACTTAAGATCCCCACCAGGGATGGACAGCTGTGCTCCACGCAGTCATCTGGGGATCCTGCTCTCCCGTCTTAGGATATCGTCACAGGCACCTTCCAAGTCTGCAGAAAGGGGAAGGCACGTGGGGAGCACGTGCCAGTGTGTTAAGCCCCGGACCCAGCACTGGCCCACGTCAGTTCCTCTTGAATTTCATTAGCAGAAACTTCGTCACACACACAGCAGCATACCCAGCTGCCAGGGCTGCCGGGAAATGCAGTCTCTAACTGGGCAGCCGTCGAGCCAGCTGCGACCCTCACTCTGGCCGAGGGGAGAACCCTTTCTGATGGATGAACGGCAGCCCCCGCCGCACAACATGTGCTGAGCCTCTTCCAGTCTCAGGGAGCATGGATCAGTGGTGCTATCCTTAGCAGCTTGTTTATTTCTTGGTTGTGTCCATCCTTGGGTTTTAGGTTACCGGGAAATTCCTCTATTCGGTTGCACACCATAATGCATGCCATACTTACGCCATTAATCTGTTGGATTTTTTTTTTAACTTTTTATTTTGAAATCATTATAGATTCACAGGAAGTTGCAAAGAAACATATAGGGAGGCTCCATGTACCCCTCATCCAGCTTCCTCCTGTGTTAACATCTTGCATAACTAACATACAGTATCAAAACCAGGGGACTGACATCAGGGTGATGCAGAGGTTATTCCAATTTTACCAGCTAGACATGCACTCGTGTGTGTGTGTATGTGAGTGTACGGCTCTATGCAAAATATATATATATATATATTGGTTTTTATTTTTTTGAGATGCTCTCCTCTGTCACCCAGGCTGGAGTGCAATGGTGCAATCACGGCTGACTGCAGCCTCAACCTCCCAGGCTCAAGTGATCCTCCCACCTCAGCCTCCCAAATAGCTGGGACTACAGGTGCACACCACTATGCCCGGCTAATTTTTGCATTTTTTGTAGAGACCAGGTCTTGCCATGTTGCCCAGGCTGGTGCTCTGTACAATTACATCACGTGTAGCTCTGTGAAACCATCACCACCACAACCAAGATGACTAACGGTACCATCCTTACGACTCCCCATCGTACCCCTCTCTAGCCACACACACCCCCTCTTTCTGCCCCCAACCGCTGGCAGCCACCCATCTGTTCTCCATCTCTGTAATGATTTTAGTTCACCAGTGTTATACACATGGAATCACGCAGTATGTGTCCTTCTTAGATTGGCTTTTTTTTACTTACCATCATTTCCTTAAGAGTCATTCAAGTTGTTCCACATACCAGTATGTACAGTCCACTCCTTTTCCTGGCTGAGTAATGTGCCACGGCGTACATGTACCACATTTTGCTTAACCACTTACCCACTGGAGGACATTTGGGTGGTTTCCAGCTTGGGGCTATTACAAAGCTACTCCGAGCATTTGCGTACAAGTCACTGCATGAAAATCAGTTTCATTTCTGTGCCTTTATATATATGCCTTTGAATCTTGTTGCTGGGTGTATGGTAAGTCCATTTTTAGTTTTAAGGAACAAACTATTTTCCAGAGTGGCTGCGGTGCTCCCCGTTCCTGCCAGCAGTGTGACTGATCCAGTTTCTCTGCGGCATCACCAGCGTTTGGCGTTGTCAGTATTTCTTACATTAGCCATTCTGATAGGTGTGTAGTGATGTCTTGCGTCTTTTATTTGCTTTTCTCTATTGGCTAATAATGTTGAAGATCTTTTTGTGTGCTTATTTTTCATCTGGTGTCTTCAGCAAAATGTCTCTGCGTGTCTTTTGCTTTTTTTTTTTTTTTTCGAGATGGAGTCTGCTCTGTCACCAGGCTGGAGCACAGTGGTGCAATCTCAGCTCACTGCAACCTCCGCCTCCCATATTCAAGCAATTCTCCTGCCTCAGCCTTCCAAGTAACTGGGACTACAGGCATGCGCCACCACGCCCAGCTAATTTTTCATATTTTTAGTAGAGACAGGGTTTCGCCATGTTGGCCAGGCTGGTCTCAAACTCCTGACCTCAAGTGATCCACCCACTTTGGCCTCCCAAAGTGCTGGGATTACCAGCGTGAGCCACTGCGCCCAGCCATTTGCCTATTTTCTAATTGTTTTTTTGTGTTGAATTTTGAGAGCGCTTCCCATCTTTGAGATGTAAGTCCTTTGTCAGTTTTGTGATTTGCAAATATTTTCTTCCAGTCCTTGGCTTGCCTTTTTCTCCTCTTAACAGGGTCTTTCACAGAGCAGACGTGTTCAGTTCCAACAAGGTCCAGTTTATCCATTTTCCCTTTTATGGCTGGTGCTTTTGTGTCAGGTGTAGCGTGTTGGGTTCAGTGAGTGGTGAGTGGTGTTCTGCTGGAAGAACGTGGTCGCTTTCTCCTCCCCGCCACCCCACGCACTCAGCAGGGACTTTGGATACCTTCTAGTTCATCCGTGCATTTGACAGCAGCCATGTCCAAGGCCTGGAGACGTGCTTGGCTCACCCAGCAGGGGCATGACAGCACGAAGGCAAGAACCAAACCCCCCTCAGTCAACATGATTTCACGTCCCCAAACCTGTCTCAGGGTAACACTTGACCTACAGTGTCAAGATGAAATGGACCTTGCAACCACACAGGTGAATGAAAGAAAACGTTGGTGGTGGCAGCCTGATTTCCACAACCCGGCCCCAGGCCCAGGTCGTGGTGCTCAGCGGAGGAGCCTCAGTCAGGAGTGAAGGGTGCCAGGGATGCCTCTCCATGCCCTGTCACGGGCAGCTGCTGCGGTTGAATCTGCCCTGGGAAGGGCAGGAGAGGGCACCTTGATGGTCGGGTGCAAGAATCTGCTGAGTCAGCAGATTGCCCAGCCCTTCTCCTGGCCTCTGGACTGCTTTCTCCACCTGCAACATTCTTCCTCCAGAAAGCCACATGGCTCATTCTCTGACTTCCTCCAGGAAGCGACCTTTCTAGCTCGGCTGTCCCTGACTACTCAGAATAAAAGTGTGCACGCCCCGTCCCTTCCTCCCCCAGCTCCACCTGGTCCTTCTGAGCTCCCCGCACACTGCTACTAACTCTCTTGTCATCTGCCTCCCCCAAAAGTATCAGGTTCCACAGGGCAGGGGAGCATCTGTCTTGGATGCTGCTCTAGGCCCTCACACACAGCAGCTGTTCAGTGAATACCTGCCGACTGGAATGGAGTAAGAATGCCAGGCCCAGGTTTCTGGTCTGCTCCTAAATTGGTGGCCTTGGGCCAGTAACTTGATCCCTCTAAGCATGGATTCTACAGCTGTGAATTTGGCCAGTGAGTCTAGCCCTCTGGCGTGGAAGTCCTGAACACCAAATGTGTATTGCACGGCCACTGCGTACAGGTGCTGGGTGCCAGGGTTACAGTTCACGTGTCAGACGAGCAGAGGATCAGAGAGCGAAGCCCACCTTGTGTACACAGGCAGAAGTGTGGATGTTGTAGGGAAGTGCTCATTCCCGTGGGACCTGCTCCATCTTCCATGGAACGGGGAGACTCCTCATGTCTCCCTGCTTACTCTGAGGAAAGGATTCAGAGAAAGGAATCCAAGCTGGATAGGTACAGTGGCTCACGCCTGTAATCCCAGCACTTAGAGAGGCCAGGGTGGGAGAATCTCTTGAGCCCAGGAATTGGAGACCAGCCTGGGCAACATAGTGAGACGTCATCTCTACAAAAAAAATTTAAAAACTAGACAGCCATGGTGGCACACACCTGCAATCCCAGCTACTTGGGAGGCTGAGATGGGAGGATCGCTTGAGCCCAGGAGGTCGAGGCTACAGTGAGCCATGATTGCACCACTGCACTCCAGCCCGGGCAACAAAGCAAGACCCTGTCTCAAAAAAAAAAAAAAAGGAAAAAAATAAAAGAAAGAAAGGAGGTGTATGGGAATCCCATGAGGGCTTCCTCTCTGCAGACACGAGACATCTTCAGGTGTGGGTCGTGACCTGCCCTCAGCACAGGGCCTTACAATGCCACTTAGAAAGTGCAAAGGTCTCACTGGGAGGTGGAGGTTGCATGCAGTGAGCTGAGATCGCACCACTGCACTCCAGCCTGGGTGTCAGAGCAAGATCCTGTCTCAAAAAAAAAAAAAAGGGGGGGGGGCAAGTGTCTGAGACTATGGTAGAATCATGGCACTGCCCCGTTTTCGTGGGCCTCTCTGCATTTCTGTGAACACATTGCATCTTCCTGCCTTGCTTAGAACGCAGTCCCTTTTTTGCCGTGGCCTTTTGATATTTGACTTTGCACACGATGCCCCTAAAGCTAATAGGCACTGCCCTTTCCTTTCCAAAGGGTAGTTGGTCAAATTAATGATCGCCAAAAGGCCATAGTTAATTTGCTTTCCTTTCTGTTTCATTCCATTAGTTTGCAAACCAGCAAAGTTCAAGAAAACTTCTGAGCATCAAAGAGTAGGGATCTCATTAGGAAGCAGACAGGTAGTTCTAAAGTTTTTCAAACTCTGGGGCCATAGAAAAAGGGGCAATTGTGAGCCTCTACCAGCAAGAGACGCCAATTCACTAAGTGGCAACTTTGTGTTGGTAGCTGGTTACGTCCTGGCTGCAGACAGGCGCATAGTAGGCCAGGACAGCCTGTAAGGGGATGAATGTGTGACCCTCAGCCTGCCTCATGGCAGCTTCCCGATTTCATCACCGAGGAGACTGCAGCTCAGGGGGGTTCTAGGCAGAGTCGGGATTTGAACTCGGGTCTGATGGGCTCGACAAGCCTGGATTCTTGTGCCTCGGCTGCACAGCCTCTCCTAGGAGCAGAAGGTAGCAAAGAAACAGGGCTTTCTGCCAGTATTTAACAGAGGCTTGCTAGTGATACTTAGAAACCTTTTAGCAACGTTTACTATGCTATGGTAGCAAAAGCTGGTAAACCCAGAGATTAAATTACAACACACCCTCCACATGCTTCATACACACTCACCCTGCTGGTCCTCAGCTGCAACCAGGCTGACGTTGTTGTACAATAGGCCCCTCTCACCAGAAATTGGGAGGTTCCCATAACCCCTTTCTGTACACTGGGCCGAGCACCATGCGCCCCCTCGGATGAGGAGCTGCAGCAGATGCATGATCAAACCACAGCCGCCCCAGCAAGAGATGCTGGGCTTTCGTGGACCGGGCACTCCGAGCAGTTAGCTCTGAGCAGCGGCAGTGGTGTCTAGAAAGGCATTTAGTCGGCCGAGCGTGGTGGCTCGCTCCTGTAATCCCAGCACTTTGGGAGGCCAAGGCAGGTGGATCATTGGAGGTCAGGAGTTCAAGATCAGTCTGGCCAATATGGCAAACCCTGTCTCTACTAAAAATACAAACGTTAGCCAGGTGTGGTGGCGGGCACCTGTAATCCCAGCTACTTGGGAGACTGAGGCAGGAGAATCACTTGAGCCTGGGAGGTGGAGATTGCGGTGAGCCAAGATCGCACCACTGCACTCCAGTCTGGGCAACAGAGTGAGACCCTGTCTCAGAAAAAGAAGAAAAAAAAAAGACGTTTAGTCTTAAAGGACAGACCCAGGCAAAAAGAGCAGAGGACAGAAGCTGGAGCTGTCGCACAGCCGGCCCTTTGGGGAACTAGACGTGGTTCCAAGTGTGGCAGGCAGGGTGGGAGTCGCTGGGCCCTCCCTGTGGGCAGTGAGGTTTGGGTGCCATGAGCGCCTCCCTCGGGCCGTGCGTTCCTCCCCCGTGGCTGCTGTAATAATTGACCATGCTGCATGGTTCACACAGACAAACGTATTCCAGAGCTCCGGAGGCTGGAAGTCTGCGGCAGATCTCACACGGCTGACACCCAGGGTCAGCAGGGCTGTGCTCCCCTCTGGAGGCGCTGGGGGGGGACTCCATTTTCTCCTCTTTCCCAGCTTCTAGAGGCCGACCTCACTTCTTGGTTCCTGGTCACGGCCGCTCCCTCCTTCTCGAAGCCAGCAGGCTTGGGTGGAGGCCTCACAGCCGTCACTCTGACCCCCCTTTCTGTCTCCCTCTTACCCCTTTAAGGACGGTGGGGACGACACGAGGCCCACCTGCATAATCCAGGCTGTGCTCCCTACTCAAAACTCCGCCGATTCGCAGCCGCATCTCCAGCGGCAGCCCTCCTTCCCTCTTGCCGTGTAACTTAACGTGCTCCCAGGTTCCAGGGCCTAGCAGACACCTGCCGGACACCGTGGGGGCCACCCTGGGGGCCACTGAAGGCTGCTGAACTCACGCCAGAGATGCAGGACCTCGATTTGCTTTGGAGGAACCCGTCCTCAGCATCCCGTCAGTTCACATCCTTTGATTAGATTGGCTCGAATCCAACTACCCCTCCCCACTGCACCCTAGAGTAAGGAGATCCAGGCCAGTCTTAGCGTCAGAACCACCCACGCACACACATGCACACACACACACACACACGAACACACACCACATACAACCACACACACGCACACACACACCACATACACACACCACAAAGACACACACACGCATACACACACCACATACACACACGCATGCGTGCACACACATGAACACACCACACACGCACACACGAACACACACACCACATACACCACACACGCACACCACATACATGCACACACACACACCACATAGACATACACACCACGCACACATACCACATACACACAACCACACACACACACTGCACACTCACATACACACATCAACATACACACCACGCACGCACACCACATACACACACAACCACACACACGCATGCACACCACATACACCACATGCACACACACACCACATACACATAGATGCACACACACCACACACACTGCACACATGCACACACCACACACACCACGTACACACACATGCACCACAAACATGCACACACACACATGCACACACACACCACATACACACTGTGGCAGGCCCAGGGATGGGCATGTGATCTCACCCGCCAAGCAGACACAGTTACACCTGGAGGGGTCGCCCTTTTCTTCCTGCTGTGGGATGTGGAGCTGCTGTCTTGGACCAGGAAGTGGGAATGGAATGTCTTGGGAATGGAGCCCACCCGTCCAGAACAGATAGGACAGACTTGGGGGTCTAAAGACACCGTGGGTCCTCAACCAGCCCTCCCCACTCACCCCCGGGTGTAGACAGAGGAGAGAAGCCTCTGCCTTGTTCAAGCCACCGTGACTTGGGGCCTTCTGTCCCTCACCCCTAACTTGGTCCCAACTCATACACCCGCTGTGACGGGCTCTCTCAGCACCTACAGCTTGGGAAAGTGCCGTTTGTCCGCGCACGCGTCTGATGGAGTGTGCGTGGTTTTCAGCGCATAGTGGGTGTATATTCGGAACCCAGGGTTTCATGGCCGGTTCACTGTTAACTGGGGGTTAAGGGGATGAACTCTGCGTATCCTTCCCCAAGCTGTGCAGCCCAGGGTCCCCACGAAGGGCGTTGCAGCGGGGGTGGAGGGGATGGCGGGAGGACCTCTTACTCAGATGTGATCAGGTAAATTTTTGTTTTCTGTCTGGATGAAGTTTGCTGTATTTACATGTATCGCATCACGACTGAAATGTCACAGTTTATGTGACTAATCCCCGTGTACTGTTAACATCCCGCCGTGTGACATTTTCCCCCTTCAAGGGGGGACTTACGCTCCCTCTCTGTCATCCTTCTGTCCCTGGCGCTGCGCTCAAAGTCAATGTCTTCTTTTGACCAAGATGTTTTGTTCGGGCTGAATGTATTTTAACTTTAGGACGTAGCAGAATCTGTTGCTTCCCTCCCGAGTGGTCACGCTTCCATTCTTCCTCTCTAATAGAGCTCCCAATATTAGCCTGGGACAAAGACTTCATCAACCAGCTTCTTTACAATTCGGAGTGGCTGTGGAGGTGCGACTGAGGTTACGCACAACTTTTGGGAGGTGTCCTTAGGGGAGTGGTGAGAGGAGGGAGGTCTTTTCTACCCTTCCTCTTTCTTGCTGGCTGAAGTGTGGACATGATGGCTGGCCCTCAAGCAGCCACTCTAGACCCTGAGGTAGAAGCCACATGCTGAGGATGGCAGAGCAGCAAGGTAAGAGGCTGGCTTACTGGCAATTTGAACATCCATCTCTGGTCTTCTCTTGTGCTGGAGGGAACTAAGTTATCTTGGATAACCCGCTAATGTTCTGGGCTTTCTGTCACTCGCAGCTGGATTTGATCCTACTTGTCACAAGGGTGTCAAGTGAAAATTGGCGGCTTTAAAACAATCCACAGCAGTCTCCTTTCAGAGGAGCTCACCAAGAGTCTCAGCTCAGGATGGGCGCAGTGGCTCACACCTGTAATCCCAGCACTTTGGGAGGCCGAGGTGGGCAGATCCCTTGAGGTCAGGAGTTGAAGACCAGCCTGGCCAACATGGTGGAACTCCGTCTCTACTAAAAATACAAAAATTAGCCAGGCGTGGTGGCGGGCACCTGTAATCCCAGCTACTTTCGAGGCTGAGGCAGGAGAATTGCTTGAACCTGGGAGGTGGAGGTTTCAGTGAGCGGAGATTGCGCCACTGCACTCCAGCCTGGGCGACAGAGCGGAAACTCCATCTAAAAAAAAAAAAAAGGGGGGGGGGCAAGTGTCTGA
>NW_012122931.1:2793020-2805833 GCF_000951035.1 Colobus angolensis palliatus
CCAGCTAATTTTTGTATTTTTAGTACAGACGAGGTTTTACCATGTTGGCCAGGCTGGTCTTTAACTCCTGACCTCAGGTGATCCACCTGCCTCAGCCTCCCAAAGTACTGGGGATTACAGGCATGAGCCACTGTGCCTGGACAACTTTATTATCATTTTTAATTACACCTCTAGAGAGGACCCCTCTTTCAAAACCCGAACTCCATATTTGTTCTCTTTTGCTGCAAAAATAAATAAATAAATAAAGTAAAAAAAAAAATTACTCCAGAACTTAGCTGTTTAATGTCCTGCAGCATCTGAGGGTCAGGGATTCAGGATTGTCTTCGTGGCCTGGCTCTCTGTCTCCCTGTGTCACTCTGTGACTCTGAAAGTGCAGTCACAGAGTCAGGGGCCATCATCTGACACGCCCCCGAGTGGGCAGCTGCCCTTCAGAGGTGGTGGCACCCACGTGGCTGTCGGTAGGAGGCCTCCGTGCCTCGCCATGTGGACGTCCCCATCTGAGCGTCTGGAGTGTCCTCCCACGTGGTCATGTGGCCACTGCCCCCGCAGGTGAGGGATCCTAGGGAGGGCCAGCGGCGAGCCGCGGTGCCTTCGATGGCCTAGTCTCGCGTGTCCACCGTCACTCTGCTCCTTTTCTGTTTGTCAGAAGCGAGTCACCGAGTCTGGCCCACATTCAGGGGAAGTGCCGCATTAGGCCCCACTGTTTGACGAGCAGGCCCAGGGATTTGAGGACACATTTCAGAGTGTCACCCTCCGCCCTCTGGCCACCGAGTCCTGCGTTTCTTCCTGTGCAAAATATCCTCGCTCCCCCTCCCAGCAGACCCCAAAAGTCTCAACCCGTCGCAGCCTCTGTTCCGAGTCCGGGATCTCATCCAGGCGAGGACGAGCTCCTCGGGACCGTTCCTGGGTCAGCTCCTCGCCTGAGAGCCGCTCCACCCGGAGGTCTGCATGCGGAGAGCCAAGCGGTCGGCCCCACAGGCCCTGCACCCACCGCAGGGCAGCCTGGGGTAACCGCAACACACACCCCCATCCCTCGCTCCTGGCACAGCGCTGGGCACCTGGGGCACCGCCACTACCCAGTGAGTGAGGGAGCCGGGGAGGGAACAGCCTGGGACTCGGACCCAAAGATGCGTGGTCAGCTGCGGCTCGTCACCCAGGTCCCAGCTCACCCGCAACCTCCAAATCCCACCACGAGCTGGGGCCTGACTCCAATCACCATCCTGACACCCTGGCACCCTCTGGAATGACTCCAGCTTCTCCCGGTGACTTCCTCTCCCCGCTAGCAGGGGAGCCAGGGAGCAAGGCCTGATCTGCCTTGTTCACTGTGTCCCATGCACCTAGAACAGGACGTGGCAAACAGTAAGTGCTCAATAAGTGTTTGTGGACTGAAGGAATGCAGAAGTGGAATAGGCAATAATCAGAGTTGCCGGGCAGGGCAGCCTGAGGCACAGTCCCAGCACTGGAGAAATTGGGACGTGGACTGAATATTCGATGGTGGCATCGGTGTCTGTTTTCTGGGGCGGATGACAGAACCTCTCTGTAGGAGTACACTGTGTTCTCAGCAGGCACAGCCCAGAGTGTGACGGGGAAGTGCTATGGTGGCTTGAGCCTGCCTGCAAGGGTTTGGCAGGGCAGGGGTGTGGGGGGAGAAAGAGAGAGAGAGAGAAAGAGAGAGAGAGTGCAAGAGCAGGCTGGTGCACAAATGTGGCAAAATGTGAACAGTCAGTGAAGGGAGATGAGAAATTGTGAGATGCACGGACTCAGCTTTAAACACCTCCATAGGTGTTTATTCCTATTCCATAGGTGAGACATTCCTCACCTGATGATATCTGGGTCCTCTTGAAGGGTTTAATGCCCCAGGAACCAGCTGCCCTCTCATGCTGGCTCTGAGGAGACAGAAGAGGGCAAATGGGCATACAGAAGGCACACCGGGGCGGGTGCTGTGGCTCACACCTGTCATCCCAGCACTTTGGGAGGCCGAGGCGGGCAGATCACCTGAAATCGGGAGTTCTAGACCAGGCTGGCCAACGTGGTCAAACCCCATCTCTACTGAAAATTAGCTGGGCATGGTGGCGGGTGCCTGTAGTCCCAGCAACCCAGGAGGCTGAGGCAGGAGAATCACTTGAACCCAGAAATCAGAGCTTGCAGTGAGCCAAGATTGCGCCACCACACTCCAGCCTGGGCGACAGAGCGAGACTCTATCTCAAAAAAAACGAAGGTGGGGGGTGCCCACCAAGTTCCTCAGAGGCCTCTGTGGCCTTTGGGGCCTTTAAAGACAGGTAAAAGGTTCGTAAACTGCCAGGCAGCAGCCCAGAGGCCTGCAGAGAAAGTTGCACACCATGGACAAGAAAAGCCTCTCCCACGGCCAGCCTGTCAGGATGGCATCTCAGGGGCAGGCGGCCCGGCCTCCCTCACCCAGTGCAATGCCTGGCTCCCACCTCCCTCCCCATGACCCCTTCCGGCCCCCTCCAGACTCCCACTCTCCAACCCCGTCCACTGCCAGCCACCCCAGTCCACTCCCCATCAATCACTAATGGCCCTGGCGTCAAATGTAAGGCATGCTGGCCGCCCCTGGCCCCGAGCCCTGCTGCAGGCACAGCTGCCTGGCTCCCCTGTAGGAGCTTACGCCAAGCCTGGCCACTCCTTCCTAACCTGCAATCCTGAGAGTCCCCATCCCTGCCCTCTCTGTGGTCCCCAACTGTGTCCCCTGACACCCTGGGGTGCGAGAGGGGAGTTGCTGCTTTCAGAACACCCGTCTGCTCTGAGTAGGGCCCTGTGCCAGGCATGGTCTTCGTTCCCCATACACTGAAAGGCAGGGACCGTGTCACCTCGCTGGGATCTGGCCTGTGGGGCTGCCAATACCTGGGGACTGGATGAGGGCTCAGTGGCCACCCAGTCACCTCCATCGGCTTGGTCATCAGCTCACCCGGCGGGTCGGGAGTAGAGAAGGGAAATTGGCACCAGTTGTGGGGGGTTTGGGCCCAGGACAAAGAGCTTGTTCCCGAGGCGGCCCTGCCGTGGCGTGATTGGCTCTGTCGTGTAGGAAGTCAGTGTGGCAGTAAGAGGGATGGGAGAACCAGACCAGGAGACCCCAGCTCTCCAGAGGAGCCCAAAAGCGGGGCTCATGGAGAGGCGCCCCTGTTGCCAATAACTTGCCTGGATGCGGGATGTAACCTCACGACTCCTCTGCGGCCAGCCAGCGGGATGGTCTTTGTGGGGTCCCACGGCTCCCCTCCAAGCCCCTCTTGGAGAAGGGAGGCTCCTGGGCTGGCTCTGGTGCCGCAGCCGGCGGTGGGATATGCTCCACGTCACCCCTACTTTCCTAGGACACAACACAGAAGCAGAGAACGCAGGACACCGACCCGCCAGAGGTCCACAGCTGCTTCCCGGGCTCTTCCTGGAGTCATCTCCCCACAGGCGATTTCCACCAAACCCACATTGATGACACCCCCAGATAACCACAGTCTCCCCAGTGGCAGCCCAGAGCCCGTCCCCACCCTCCTGCCCCCTGAGAAGCCTCCGAGGTGTGCCCTGACCATCACCAAGCGAGCTCCTCCACGGCCGGTTTCAAAGGGTTCATGGGGTAGCTGCGTGGAACTTACTTAACAACATCCCCTCAGCCCCCCGTGAGCGGCTCTCGCTAGGCATTTCGCGGCAGCTTCCCATCCGTGTCCTTTCCTGTGTTACTAAATACCAAGATATTCTGGTCCGAGTTCCCACTCCCCCAAGCCCTGATTCACGCGGGCGTGCATGCTGAGGAGTGTGAGACATCGTCACCTGCCCCCGTGAACCGGGATGGGCGGTGACATCGCCAGCAAGAAGCTGGCATTTGAGCGCAGGTTCTGCAAATATCTCCAGGCCCGCGTTAAACCATCAGAAACCACGCGTGTAACCGGTGACATCACCCCCTGTTCAAAGCGCTTTTCTCTCGGCTTTTTCTCTTCCCTCAATGTATGTCCATTTCTCAGGCTCACCCAGCTCTGGGGCTGTTGAGGTCTCAGCCATTTTGAGGGCAAATGCCCCAAGCCCCTGCTGCCTCTGGCTTTTCACTTCTTCCCAATTTTGAATTCATCTACTTGCCTTCCAGCCTAATACGTGCACTAGGGCAGGCTTCATCATAATAATGTAGTCACGGGATGTTGACAGAGGGCTCACCGCGTGCGTGGCTATGCAGGCTGGCTCCTGGGGTGGCGGGTGCTGAGGATGGATGAACATGCTTGCCAGTGGCCCGCACCTGCAAGGGAATGAGGAGGTGGCAGGACTGGGCAGAGGGAGGAGCTGAACTGGCACACAGTCCCAGGAGCCCTCCACCAGCCCAGCAGGACCTCAGACATGGCCTGGGCGAGGCGGATCTCTGCAGCCCGCCCTGAAGGAACTGAGAGCTGAGCCTGTCTGGTGACCACACCCTGCAGCTGGGCAGCAGGTCCCTCCCGAAGATGATCTGGGCGGCGCCTCTCATCTACATGACCCAACTTCACCCTCACCACAATGCCCCGGGACTGTTTTGCAGGTGAGACAACAGGCTCAGAGAGATCAGTTGCTCGCCCACAGTCACACAGCTGGAGGTCTGTGCAGATCTTTCTGGCTGCAGGCCCATGCTGGTAACCATTGCTGCACTGCCTCTCAGGCTAAATAGTGGAATTTGTGGAATATATTTTTTTTAGAGTTGAGGTCTCACTCTATTGCCCAGGCTGGAGTGCAGGGCACAGTCTCAGATCACTGCAGCCTCCGTCTCCTGGCCTCAAGCGATCCTCCTACCTCAGCCTCCTGAGTAGCTGGGACCATGGGTGTGTGCCACCACACCCAGCCAAATAATAGGATTTGAAAGATGAACCTGAGGTGCTGTGTGCTCTGTCATCCTAGGGAACAGACCTCGGCCCTGTCCGGTGGCCTGGCTTCCTCCCTCGGGAGAGTTTCTGCTTCCTCGTCTGCAGATCGGCCCAGCCAGTGCCACCCCACTTTCCTTCCCGTTTCCCTTCCTCATTGTGCGGTGAAACTGGGAGCAGCTTCTGGGATGGATGTCATTTGGGTTTGTTCTGTCTTTGATGCCAAAGGAGGAAAGGGAAGAGTTGTTCTGCACCATCGTTGGTACCAAGATACTGGTTTGCTGAGTCCCTCTCAGAGAGAGGCTCAGAGAGGCTCAGAGAGGCTCAGAGAGAGGCTCCCTCTCAGAGGGAGGCTGATGCCATAAAAGGGCGAACCCACAAGAGATGATCCCACAATGGGACCCCAAAGGCAATTTCCTGCCTCTCCAGCTAGCCCACTGCTTATTATGGGGTGTGCGCAGTTATGGTGCTGAGAGGAGACACCCTGGGACGACGCGGTGTCACATAAAACATTGTCCAACTTGGCCTGGTGGCCTGGCCCGCGGTGAGCTCAGTAAACGGGGAGGCAATGGGTGGCTGTGGTGGTCGCCTGGGGCCCCAGCTCACCCTGCTGGAGGCAGTCCCGGACCTTCCTTTCGCCTTCCTCTCCTCCCCTTCCCACCTCCTCCACCCTTAGCAGCCAGGGCGGGGCCTGTGCCTGGCTCCGCCAACCAACTGCTTCCTTCTGGTTTCAAATTTTGGGCAAATGGAGATCATTGAGAGCGCACACTTAGCTTGGCTCTGGGCTGTGGTTCCAGCTGCCCCACTGGCCGTGGCTTCCACCATTCCCTGCCTCCCCGTGGATTCCAGTAGCTTCAGCTGTCCCTCCAGTTCCTCTGTTTGCTGCATAAGACGCCAGAGCCAGTTTAGGCTGTTGCAGCCCGAGGTCCTGGCTGTCTGAAAGCAAAAGAGGCATGTCGGGGGCCAGCACCCCCAGCAGGACACTGGACACACGTCTGGGGGACACCACATAGCTGCTCAAGGTAGTGAGGTCCCCATCAGGAGAAGCAAACAAGCACAGGCTGGAAGCCTCCTTGACAAGAACGACACCTTGACTTAATGCAGATGCAACAAGCCTGTTAGAGCAACGTGAGCTGCTGCTGCTGCCGTGTTTGTTGTGGTTACAATTAGTTACAGCTAGGACAATGATTCAGCCTAAATCACAGCACCCGCCCAGCCCCACCTTTGGCTTCGAGGCTGAGACTGAGTGTCCCTCAGGTGGAAAGAGAAGGGTGCCTTTGTCCCTGGAAAAATCTGCGTCATTTCTGTGGGACAAGCCTCCCCGTTAGTTCAGGGCTGGCTCCATCCTGAACCACCTCAGAAGGGCCCAGCTTTCAAAATGTGTGGCTGATTTTGTTTTCAAAGACAGAGAAGGCAGGGGGCAGGAAGCACCATCCCAGATCTGCTTTCACCACCAGATAATCCTTTGTCGTAAATGCCAGAACTTTCCATGAGGCTGCTGAAATGTGCTCGGCCTTCCCAGGCCGGTGTTACGGCCAGGCCGCCTCCTGCTTGCAGCTGGTGAGGACAGACAGGGCACGCTGTGGCCTCTGTGAGGTTGCAGGCCCAGGCGTGTGAAGGAAGGGAAGACACGGGCCCCATGACCTCCAGAGAGGCCTCCTCACCCTGTTCTGGCCAGGCCTGCCCCGGACGCACCCCTTGTGGGCAGTTAGAGCAGCGATGTCCCCAAGCCACACCTGGTTT
The DNA here is from genome assembly GCF_000951035.1 of Colobus angolensis palliatus. NCBI lineage: Eukaryota > Metazoa > Chordata > Mammalia > Primates > Cercopithecidae > Colobus > Colobus angolensis. The sequence continues at coordinate 2,799,590 of NW_012122931.1, forward strand.
CCTCCCCAAGCTCAACTGCAGCCGGGGTGGTGGCAGGACCTCGGCTGGGCCCTCACCAGCCCTGGGCCTCCCTGGCAAAGTGGGCTGTAGATGCTGCGCAGGACAGACCCTGGGCTCCTCCACCCAGGCCTGGGAGTAGTTCTCAGTTTGCTCAGTGTCCCCCAGCCCCACCTGAGATCAGGTCCTTGTCGCCTGGAGCCAGGGGATCTGCAGCTCCCCTCCCCTCCCCGTGCCCTCTCGAAGCCCACGGTAGAAGCGCCACCTGGGTCAGACCATGCCGGGGTGCCCTCTGGGTCAGACCAGGTTCCAGCTCCTCAGACAGCGGGAGACACCTGTTCACCTCTCCTCAGCCCCCTCTCCGTCTCCACACGCTGTCCCCTCCCTGGGAAGGCTGCACCCCTCTGTTCCCAGCCACTCACTCCCTCGAGGCCCGCCCAGTCCTCCCTGCAGCGGCCTCCCCGCCTGGGGACTTCACGGACCGCCTGCAGCAAACGTTGCTCAGGCTCTGTGAGTGGCACTGTGTGTTCCAGCCCGGGGTCTCTGGCGTGCCGGTGTCAGCCAGCGTGGGACCTGCTCAAGGTGGGCCCTCAGGCAGTGGTGCTGAACAACTGAATGAATGAATGAATTCCGGCCTAGAGGGTGGGACGGGCATGGAGCTGCACAGCAGTGCCCCCAGGAAGAGGCTAAGGTGGGAGGGGTTCCGGAAGGCTGAGCAGAGGGATCTGCTCATAGCAGAACCAGAGGCTGAGCAGTGGGGAAGGGTCAGGCCCGGAGAGAGGGTGAGGTGGGCGGGGCTCAGGCCACCCACGAATCCTTGGGGGAGCTTGGAACAGGGGCCGTGGTTGCCCCCTCAGGATGAGCTGAGCGCCTTGGGGATGGGGGTCTGCCTGACGCCCCCTGCCCCAGGTCCAGCCCTGGCAGCCTGTCATCTGTACAGTGATCTCTGATGACTGCGTCTCACTTTCCGAAGAGGCTTTCTCACTGCAAGGCTCTTCTGTCCTCCCTGAAGGGACCTCTGCAGCCAGGTGTTGGTGGCGTCACCCCACACGTCACTCAGGACAGCTCATAGGCCAGCAGTCCACGAATTAGACAGCGACCACCAGGAACCCCATTTATGGTCCTGATGAGTCCAGAGCCAGGCACTGACCCAGGGCTGCCTCGCTCCTCCCATCCCACCTGCACAGCAGCCCTGCCGGGGGCGGGACTGACCCAGGGCTGCCTCGCTCCTCCCATCCCACCTGCACAGCAGCCCTGCCGGGGGCGGGACTGACCCAGGGCTGCCTCGCTCCTCCCATCCCACCTGCACAGCAGCCCTGCACGGGGCGGGACTGACCCAGGGCTGCCTCGCTCCTCCCATCCCACCTGCACAGCAGCCCTGCACGGGGCGGGACTGACCCAGGGCTGCCTCGCTCCTCCCATCCCACCTGCACAGCAGCCCTGCCGGGGGCGGGACTGACCCAGGGCTGCCTCCCAGAGGAGGGAACGGAGACGCCCAGGGGCAAACTCGGGCCACACTGCTGAGAAGCGCAGGTCCCACGCCCCTCAAAGTAACACAAAGTGTTCAGAGCAGCTCAGGACATTGATTGATCTAAGGTGAGGGTGGGGGGTGGCAGGAGCAGAGGGGACACCCAGAGCTGAGAACAGAGCAGAGGGCTGTGTGTTTTGGGGGAGACAGCAGGAGCTGGGAACAGAGCAGAGAGGTGTGTACGTTTTGGGGGTGTCCAGGGCTTGCTTGGGAATCTTGCTCCCAGAAAAAGCTGACAGACACTCAAGATGTGCAGGCTGTTCCCGGACTAACAGTCCCCAAGCCCAGGCACAGACTGGCAAGAGCACGGTCAGCCTCAGCCCAACCTCCCCTGGGCAGCCCAGGAAAGCAGAGGGTGATGGAGACATGGAACACAGGCCCCCGCTCCCGTTCCTTCCCCAGACCCCACATGTCACGAGCATTCTGGCTCTTCATTCTCTCCAGAATCCCTTGCCTCTCTCCAGCCCTCGGTTGTAACTCCAGAGAGGGCTGCTGCCATGTTTCACCTGAGCACCCCTGCCCTGCCTCCCAGTGGCCCCTGGAGTCCCACTGCCTCTTCCTGCCATCAGCCTGCAGCAGCCACAATGCAGACAGGGGCACTGCCCAGCCTGACCTGGTCTCCGTCCTGCCAATCCCTGCCCCTGCCCTGCTCCTGGCTATGCCCTGACAAGTGCTAGGCTGGACCTCAGATGCTCAAAGATGCCAGGCTGCTCCAGCTCCTGCTTCTCCCCAACAGGGCTCAGACCATCCAGCCCATCCCACTTTCCCACTAACTGCACAGGTGTCTGACTCAAATGTTCCTTCCTCCGGGAAGCATTCCATGTTTAGACACCTGCCCCCTATGACCATCAGAGCTCGTGCCCCACCATAGTAGAATTTCTGCCTGCTCGTCTGCACCCCCACCCCAGAACAGTGAGCACCAGGACAGGGCCTATGCCTGCCCAGCTCACTACAGGCCCAGCTCCTCCCAAGTAAACTAGCAAGGATCTTTTTTTTGGTGGTGGGGACAGGGTCTTGCTCTGTCACCCAGGCTGGAGTGCAGTGCTGCGATCATGGCTCACTGCAGCCTTGACCTCCCAGGCTCAAGTGATCCTCCCGCCCCAGCCTCCCGAGTAGCTGGGACTACAGGCATGCACCACCATACCCGGCTAATTTTTTAAATTTTTTTGTAGAAACAGGGTCTCACTATGTTGCCCAGGCTAGAGGGTCCTTCCCCCTGCAGCCCAGGGACGTGAAATGAGAGAAAGGGGGTCTGCGGGTGCCGGAGCTCGCCTGCTGCGTCCTGGGTCCTCCAAAACGTCAATCCAGCTCCAGGCAGGTGCGGTGAGCCTCAGGGCATGTGCAGGTGGCCCTGTGACACCGGCCGCCACTCTCGCTTCCCCAGAGTTACCTCCAAAGGGAACCTCACGCCTCATCTCAGAGCAGTTGGTGGTGCAGGCTGAGCTGGTGTGGTCACGTTGTTTTTGCAGGCGAGGTCTGAATCCAGAGACTAGGAGTCAGGGTCTTCTGGGGGGGAGCCAGAGCCGAGCCAGGTGCCCGAGTCTCAACCACAGGGCCTCGCCGGGCTCCTCTCAGGAGGACGGGCACCTCGCTACCAAGGATGGGGTTAGGGCTTCCCACGTGTCGCTTCACTGAATCCTCACAGGAACCCAGTAGGGAAGACTGTGTTATTTTTTCCTTTTACTGATGGAGAAACTGACGCTTGGAGTGGATAAGAAACTTGCCCCAGATCACAAGCTAAGAAGTAGAGGAGGCGTAGGCCGGGCGCTGTGGCTCACGCCTGTAGTCCCAGCACTTTGGGAGGCCGAGGCAGGCGGGTTGCTTTAGCCCAGAAGGCCAACTGCAGTGAGCCGTGATCGCGCCACTGCACTCCAGCCTGGGCGACGGAGCGACACCCTGTCTCAAAAAAAAAAAAAAAAAAAAAAAAGTAGAGGAAGCAGATTCCACCCCAGGGTTGTGTGCTCCAGAGCTCCGTTGCTTCTTCCTTTGAGACACATCCTGTCGGGTGGGGTCAGGAGGATACCAGGAAGGAAGAGACAAAAGGCCATAGGGAATTCAGAAGGGGGAGCGTGTGCCCTTGTCTGGACATCCAAGAGGGCTTCTTGGAGGTGGTGGCATTTGAAATGAGCCTGGAAACATAAGTAGGGTTTGACCAAGAGGAGTCAGGGTTGGGAAAATCCGTGGGAAACTAACAGGGGTGTCCCAGAAGCCGTGGACACCCGAGGGCCCCACATGCCTGGCACACCCACCCCCTCCCACCACCTCCCTCAGCAGACGAGCTGGAATTCCAACACCATGCAGCTGCCCTGTGCCTGCCCAGAGGCTGGGCGTGCAGGGAGGAGAGAGGACAGGGAAGCCCCAAGTCCCTGGGCTGGAGTTAGGGAGATCGCGTGAGTCTGAATCTGGGTTGCACAAACCCAAGGCCCTCTCCTGGCTCCCAGCATCATTGGCAAAGTTGTGTGGCTGTGGAGAGAGGGTCTGGAGCCCCCGTTAAAGGCCCAGGACCCTGCAGGCTCCACACCCTGCAGAAAGCCTAAGGCTGAGCATCTGGGGGAGGGGGAGAGAGGAGGGCCCCCGGACAGCCTCCCCGAACTTTGCATCCGCTCCAAGTAAAGGAAAAACACAGCTGTTCAAGGCAGAAAGGCTCCGTTTACACTTGGAAAAGCTGAAGGTGGGGCTGCAGAGCCCTGAGCCGCAATGACTTTCGCACATCCCCCGACAGCCCGGGAGGGGCCCGCCCACATGGGAGGACGGCTTTTCAAGCCTTTCTGGGGTTTCTTCCCCACTTTCCGAGGCCGGCCTGTGATGGATGACGGGTCCGTTCAGGCCTGACGCAGCCTTTCTTCTGCTCAACTTTCCAGCTAAAAATACCTTTACTTTTAAGGACTGCCTCTCCCTCTGGAGCCTGATTTTCTCTCCAAAGCTTCCTCTGACAAGTCTTCCGGCTGCGTGGATAGAAACTTTTTAATTGATCCTGCTTTTGTGCAGGAGGAGCGAGGTGGGCGACACCTTTCATCTTCCCCCAGGCCGCCGGGCCTGCGATGGCCGAGTGGCAGTGGGCAGGATTAGAAATCCTTAGGTGATCAAAGGCTGTGAGGAAGGCAGTAGCCAGAACGTGCCCCGGGGGGAGTGGAGGGCCCCCCGCTCATGGCCTCAGAGAAAGGCAGCTCCACCTCCCGGGAGGGGAGCTGAGCTCTGAGCCACGATGCTCAGGGGTCCCAGGGCCTCCTGGGACCAGGCAGAGGGCCACAGCTGAGCCCCGGTGTGACGAGAACTCAGCCATGTCAAAGAAGGAGAAGGGACGAAATACCCAGGGTGGGAACTAAAGTATTAGTGACCATCACACAGGAACTAAAATGTTAATCAGAGCAGGGCCTCACAGGAGCCCCATGGGATTTCTCCTTTAGCCTGAAGCCGCCTTCCTGGTCATTGTCGACTGAGCCTCTTGAGAGGCACGGAATTATTGGTCCTGATTCCTCCCCACCCAGCAAGGTGGTCAGACTCTTCATATGGCAGCTCAGACCTCCAAGCGTGCTCCAAGAGACAGAAGGCAGAAGTAGGCTCAGAAATGGAGAGTGTCACTTCCACCATATCCTATTGTTTGAAGCAGTAATAGGCCTACGCAGATTTAAAGGGAGGAGATACAGACCTCCTCATTTTAATGGGAGAAGCTCACAGAACTGGTAACCATCTTTTTTTTTTTTTTTTTTTGAGACGGAGTCTCGCTCTGTCGCCCAGGCTGGAGTGCAGTGGCCGGATCTCAGCTCACTGCAAGCTCCGCCTCCTGGGTTTACGCCATTCTCCTGCCTCAGCCTCCCAAGTAGCTGGGACTACAGACGCCTGCCACCACGCCCGGCTAGTTTTTTTTTTTTTTTTTTGTATTTTTTTTTAGTAGAGACGGGGTTTCACCGTGTTAGCCAGGATGGTCTCGATCTCCTGACCTCGTGATCCGCCCGTCTCGGCCTCCCAAAGTGCTGGGATTACAGGCTTGAGCCACCGCGCCCAGCCCGAACTGGTAACCATCTTTACCACACTTATGAAAAGTACAATCAGCGGTCAGGAAGGGCTCTGCTCCACACAGTGACTCAGAGACCCAGGCCAGGAGGGGTTCTGCTCCACACAGTGACTCAGAGACCCAGGTCAGGAGGGGCTCTGCTCCACACAGTGACTCAGAGACCCAGGTCAGGAGGGCCTCTGCTCCACACAGTGACCTAGATACCCAGGCCAGGAGAGGTTCTGCTCCACACAGTGACCCAGATACCCAGGTCAGGATGGGTTCTGATCCACACAGTGACTCAGAGACCCAGGTCAGGAGGGGTTCTGCTCCACATAGTGACTCAGAGACCCAGGTCAGGAGGGGTTCTGCTCCACACAGTGACTCAGAGGCCCAGGTCAGGAGGGGTTCTGCTCCACACAGTGACTCAAAGACCCAGGCCAGGAGGGGCTTTCTGCTCCACACAGTGACTCAGAGGCCCAGGTCAGGAGGGGTTCTGCTCCACACAGTGACTCAAAGACCCAGGCCAGGAGGGGCTCTGCTCCACACAGTGACTCAGACACCCAGGCCAGGAGGGGTTCTGCTCCACACAGTGACTCAGAGACCCAGGTCAGGATGGGCTCTGCTCCACACAGTGACTCAGAGACTCAGGCCATGAGGGGTTCTGCTTCACACAATGATTCAGAGACCCAGGCCATGAGGGGCTCTGCTCCACATAGTGACTC
>NW_012122931.1:2805883-2810762 GCF_000951035.1 Colobus angolensis palliatus
CACAGTGACTCAGAGACTCAGGCCATGAGGGGTTCTGCTTCACACAATGATTCAGAGACCCAGGCCATGAGGGGCTCTGCTCCACATAGTGACTCAGAGACCCAGGTCAGGAGGGGTTCTGCTCTGCACAGTGACTCAGAGACTCAGGCCATGAGGGGTTCTGCTTCACACAATGATTCAGAGACCCAGGCCATGAGGGGCTCTGCTCCACACAGTGACTCAGAGACCCAGGTCAGGATGGGCTGTGCTTCACACAGTGACTCAGACACCCATGCCACAAGAGGCTCAACTCCATACAGTGACCCAGAGACCCAGGCCAGGAGGAGTTCTGCTCCACACAATGACTCAGAGACCCAGGCCAAGAAGGCCCCCGCTCCATACAGTGATTCAGAGACCTAGGCCAGGAAGGGCTCAGCTCCACATAGTGACTCAGAGACCCAGGCATATTTCACTTCCATGCACATTTCATGGCCAGAATTCAGCACATGGCTCCACTGAACTGCAAAGGAGACTAGGAAATGCCATTCAGCTGTGTGCCTGGAGGGAAGGGAGACAGGCTTGGACAGTCCATGGGTCTCCCTCCCAAGGTGGAGGTGAGGAGTACATGAAAAGGATGCCTGACACACCACTAGCAACCCTGAATGGCCATCCTCCCCTCCTCTATGTACCTCTGAGCATGTGGGCAGCAGGCATGGCTGGTCTGCATCACTGTGTGGTTTGCTACTGGTACCTGCCAGTCCCATAGCACCTGCAAAGGGAAACATCCCCCACATAGGGGTGGCCCCAGGTGCCCATGCCATGCATCCCATGGCCCCCCTGTTGTCCACAGCTGAGGGAACAAAAAGAGGCTGGTCACTGGCCCACAAAGGGACATGGCATGAGAAGCTTTGCCTGTGGAGAATGGTCCAACCAGAGTCTACGCCAGCCAGAGATGAGCTGAAAAGATGCAGAGAGCAGTCACAGTGTGGAGTGTGGGTTGGGTGGGGCTGGGGCAAGCGAGAGCTCACAGCCTTCGGGAGCAGAGCTGGGAGCTGACACAGAAAGCTCTGGAGAACAGGGGCAGGAAGCAGGTGGATGCAAGGGTTCCGATAAGGTGATGGAGGAGAAGCAGAGACCATGAGACTTAGCTGAGATGTGCTGGTGAAGATCTTTCTCTGGACTCTGAGAAGCCATCTTATACCACACAGGAGAAGACCAAGTCCTTCCTCCTACCCTTCTAGGCTCTCAGCAGGGGCTCCATCACCAAAAAAAAAACCAGAACAAAACAAAAACAAAAACAGATTAACAAGAGAAAAACATACATACTGCTTTCATGTATGTTTACAGGACCTGGTGCCCTCATAAGGAAATAAACACTTCAAGCAGCAGGCAGAGTGGAACATTTATGAACTAAACTGGACAAAGTAGTAAATTAGGAAAATGTGACAAGACAAACAGGCTTGGGCTAAGGTAGTTGATGATGGAAAAGTAGGAAGATAAGGATCAGTTTAACCACGTGTGTTTGCACAGATCTTTCTCTGCCTCAGCTCCCCATCTCTGGAGATAAGAATGTTACTTCCTCTCTGGCGTAGAGGGGACATCTTCTGTGCGAGGGTTTTATCTCCTACTTTTAGGAAGAAAAAGAGGTCAGAGTACTTTAGTCACACCTGCTATTTCTTTTTTTCGGTTTTCTTTCTTTCCTTCTTTCCTTCCTTCTTTCCTTCCTTCTTTCCTTCCTTCCTTTCTTCCTTCCTTCCTTCCTTCCTTCCTTCCTTCCTTCCTTCCTTCCTTCCTTCCTTCCTCCCTCCCTCCCTCCCTCCCTCCTTCTTTCCTTCCTTCTTTCCTTCCTTCCTTCCTTCCTTCCTTCCTTCCTTCCTTCCTTCCTTCCTTCCTTCCTTCCTTCCTCCCTCCCTCCCTCCCTCCCTTCCTTCTTTCTTTCTTTGACGTCTCGCTCTGTCGCCCAGGCTGGAGTGCAGTGGTGCGATCTCAGCTCACTGCAACCTCTGTCTCCCGGGTTCAAGTGATTCTCCTGCCTCAGTCTCCCGAGTAGCTGGGATTACAGGCGCACACCACCACACCCAGCTAATTTTTGTATTTTTAGTAGAGACAGGGTTTCACCATATGGCCAGGCTAGTCTCGAACTTCTGACCTCAAGTGATCTGCCCACCTCAGCCTCCCACACCCTGGGATTACAGGTGTGAGCCACTGCGCCTGACACACCTGCTATTTCTTTAAGTGCCTTGAGCTCAAAACAACCCTTATGTCAAAGAGGCACATTTGAGAGTGGTGTATTCTCCCACCCTTTAGTCTCATCCTGAGCAGGAGACTCACAAGATATCCTGGGTCCTTGTGAACCAAGAGCAACGAACAGAGTGCAGACACAGCTAAAGAGAATCGTCACTCTCAATCATGGGTCGACAGACTTTCTGCAGGGAGCCCGATGGTCAGGATTTGTGGCTCTGTCACAATTGCTCACCTCTGCCCTCACAGTGCGAAAGCAACCGTAGACAACAGATACACAGTGAATGGGGCTATGTGCCAATAAAATTTTACAGACACTGAAATGTTAATTACATAAAATTTTCACACTTCAAGACATATCATTCTTCTTTTGATTGTTATTTAAAAATGTAAAACCCATTCTTAGCTCGTGGTCTGCACAGAAAACAGGCAGTGGGCTGGATCAGGCCCATAAGCCATAGTTCACCAACCCTAGTCTTAGTCCAGAAAGGCCAAGGGTGCCCTGTGTTTTGGTCACTCAGCTCCTGAACCTACTTCTGGGCCTGCGGAGGCCTCCCCCTTCTGAGGCAGATCCCGCCTTCTGCTGTCACAGCCAAACGTGGCCAGTGTGCACATGAGTCCCAGACAGCCATTGGCAGCTGCTGCCCCTGCCTCTACCAGAGGCACGTGCTGGGAACCAGGGACCGAGAGGAACCGTTCTGGGATGGGTGGTGACCCTAGACACCAAGGCACGTGACAGTGCCTGGGGGGTGTGGTGCTGCCTGGTGGCAGAGAAGGGAGAGGCCCCCACACAGCTCGGGCCGGGCACCGATGACCATGGTGTCTTCACCAACCACTTCCGCTGGAGCCCATTCTTCCCTCCCAGCCTCACGGGCTCCAAGCTGGGTCCTCTGGCCTCCAGAGGTTCTGGAAGTCTCAGTGCCCTTTGAATGAGTTCATTTTCTGCTTAAATCAGCTGGAAACTATTTCCAGGGCCTACAAATAAGAGCCCTGTCAGTTGTTGGAATTTCTCTTCGTGTTTTTCTCTAGTGAATTTCCAGGGCAGAAAAATGGGCTATAACGTTCTTTTAATAAGTTGTTTTTAAAAAATTATTACATAAATAATACACGTTTGCTATTTTAAAAAGCAAGAAATAAAGAATAATACAAAGAAGAAATAAAAATTTTTCATAATCACAACACCCAGAGATAATAAGCACAATTACTATTTTGAGGCAAACCCTTTCAGAGATAGATACAGATTTTTTTATTACAAGAAAATGAGATGATATTATATGCCATCTTCTGACTGGCTATTTTACTTGCTGGCATATCATGAACATCTTTTAATGTCAATAAGCATACGTTTACATCTTTTTTGGGCGGTGGGGCGGGGACACAGTCTTACTCTGTCACCCAGGCTGGAGTGCAGTGGCATAATCTTGGCTCACTGCAACCTCCGCCTCCTGGGTTCAAGCAATTCTCCTGCCTCAGCCTCCAGAGTAGCTGGGATTACAGGTGTCCTCCACCACACCTGGCTAATTTTTGTATTTTTAGTAGAGATGGGGTTTCACCATGTTAGCCAGGCTGGTCTTTAACTCCTGATCTCAGGTCATCTGCCCGCCTCGGCCTCCCAAAATGCTGGGATTACAGGTGTGAGCCACCATACCCGGCCTACATCTTTTTAAATAAATGCCTACGCCAGGCGCGGTGATCCCAGCACTTTGGAAGTCCAAGTCAGGAGGATCACGAGGTCAGGAGATCAAGACCAGTGTGGCTAACACGGTGAAACCCCATCTCTACTAAAAATACAAAAAAATTGGCCAGGTGTAGTGGCATGTGGCTGTAATCCCAGCTACTCGGGAGGCTGGGGCAGGAGAATCTCTTGAACCCGGGAGGCAGAGGTTGCAGTGAGCTGAGATCTCACCACTGCACTCCAGCCTGGGAGACAGAGTGAGATTCTGTGTCAAAAAATTAAAATAAAATAAAATAAGCCTAGTACAGATCACGGGACCCCCAACCCCCTGGCCACGGACCATTACCTGTCCATGTCCTGTTAGGAACCAGGCCACACAGTTGGGGTGGGCAGCGGGCATGTGAGTGAAGTGTCATCTGTCTTTACAGCCATTCCCCATCGCTCGCATTACTGCCTGAGCTCCACCTCCTGTCAGATCAGTGGCAACGTTAGATTCTCATAGGAGCACGAACCCTGTTGTGAACTGCGCACGCGAGGGATCCAGGTTGCGTGCTCCTTATGAGAATCTCATGCCTGATGATCTGTCACTATCTCCCATCAGCCCCACATGGGACCGTCTAGTCGCAGGAAAACAAGCTTGGGACTCCCACCGATTCTACAGTACAGTGAGTTGTATGTTTTGTTATATACTATGATGTCATAATAATAGAAATAAAGTGCACAATAAATGTAATGTACTTGGGCCGGGCACAGTGGCTCACACCTGTAATCCCAGCACTTTGGGAGGCCGAGGCGGACAGATCATGAGGTCAAGACATTGAGACCATCCTGGCCAACATGGTAAAACCCATCGCTACTAAAAATACAAAAATTAGCCAGCCGTGGTGGTGCACACCTGTAATCCCAGCTACTGAGGGAGGCTGAAGCAGGAGAATCACTGGAACCCGGGAGGCAGAGGTTGCAGTGAGCCGAGATCTCGCCACT
>NW_012122931.1:2815682-2816342 GCF_000951035.1 Colobus angolensis palliatus
CAGCAAGACGACAGCCACCTGCAGCCACAGAGAGTGGCCTCAGCACAAACCACCCCACTAACACATGATCTTGGGTTTTGAGCCTCCAGAACTGTGAGAAAATAAATTTCTGTTGTTTAAGCCGCCCTGTCTCTGGTACTTTGTTATGGCGGTCTAAGCCGACTAATACAAAACCCTTTTAACTTTTAACCTCTGGGGACAATTTAGATTTTTCCTTAGGCTAGAATCACAAAAATGGGATGACTGAATCAAAGGCTAGGCACTTTTTAAAAGCGGTCTCTTAAAATAATTATAGAATCACAGGAAGTTGCAAAAATAGTACAACGGGTCCTATATACCCTTCCCCCAGCTTCCCCCAGTGGTGACATCTCACCTAACAGTGGCCCAGCACCGTTCCATAGGCCACAGTCCTTATTCAGCTTAGAGGTCTTCTGCAGCTGGCCATAGAGTGATTCCTCAGTCTTTGGTTTTTGGATGCTATTGCAAATGTAATTTCCTATTTTATTGCCTTTCTGTTTGTTTCTGAAATAGGAAGACTGGGTTCACGGACCTTGTATCCAGCAATCTTGCTAAATTCACTTATTCTGGTAATCTGTGATTCTGTTGGATTTTCTTTTGAGATGTAGTCTGGCTCTGTCGCCTGGGCTGGAGTGCAGTGGC
>NW_012122931.1:2818276-2820500 GCF_000951035.1 Colobus angolensis palliatus
GGGCCATGTGATTGATTTTTGACCGGTAAGCCAACCTTGCATTTTGAAATAAATCCCACTTGGTTGTGATATTGTTTTATTTGACTTGCTAATATTTTTTAAGGATTTTCACATCCATTTTCACGGGAACAATTGACCCATAATGTTTCTGTGTTGTAATGTCTTCATCAGAATTTAGCATTAAAGTTTTGCTAGACTCATAACATGACTTAGACAGTGCTCCTGCCTTCTGTCTTCTCTGGGAGATTTGATGTAAGACTGGGATCCTTTCTTCCTTCAGTGTTTGGTGCAATTCACTAGGGAAGTCATCACCAGGGCCCGAGTTTTCTTTACCTGATCATTCCTAATTTGGGGCTCAATTTCTTTAATGGATATTTTTTTTTCTTGTGACAGCTTTGGTAAGTTGTGTTTTTAAACTACTTTGCCTATTTCCTTTAACTCTCAAATGTATCCACATAAGCCGCTCTGCTCTCTTCTTCCATTCTGTTTAAACATTAGACCTCTGTATGATTGCAAGAGGTTTCTGTATGATTGGAGGTTTACGCACTGTACGCCCGTATCATAGCCCTCGCCAAAGTACATCAGCGTGTCCTTTGTATGTGTCTGTCTTTGTCATCTCCTCTGCCCCCCACTGAACTGTGAACTCCCCACTGCCAGGCGTAGGGACCAGATGGAACACGTCTAGGCACCATTGAACTGAAGCCAGAGGGAATGGTTGCACTTCAGAATTTCAGGGGCAGCCCCCACTGGCTGCTGACTGCTTTAATGGGCCTCAGATCACTTTGAAATGGAGCTTTCAAATGCCATTTGCATGGAAACATCTAAGAGCTCCCCAGGTCCACCAAGCCAGAGAAAGTCATTGATAGATTAGATTGAATAAGGATTAATCAATAATTTATGCTGATGTTTTTCCTCTCCCAGCAGAGAGGCCTTTTTTGATATGATTTGACAGGGTCAGGCACACATTGGTTTAATTAAACCTCATACAGAAAATTAAAAAAAAAAATGCCCACCAACCCCGGGTGATTGGTTACCAAAGATGGACTCAACCTGCAATCGATGAGGAGGGACGGAGGAGCAGACCGGGCTGTTGAGTGAAAGTCCAGATTCAGCAGACACCTCTGCAAGGCTGCCCTGATGGGTACAGCGAATGTAAGTACACTTATTGGCATCTTCTCATAACATGGCCTTTAGGAGGCCAGCCATTCACACGCGATGATGGATGGTTTTGCTGGCGGGAGCCAACGTCTGGAAGCCAACTTTGCCGAGGCCTCCCTTGGAGGAGCCGGAATGCTGAAACCAACGTCCTCAGAGCAGACATCCAAAGAAAAGAATAAAAATTAATGATCAACCTCTTCCCAGCAAAACGGAGGGAATCTTGGAATCGAGTGGAGCATCGCCGTCTAGGCGAGCTTCTCGGAGGACTTTCCAAGTCTTCCACCCTCCAGGCTCTCAGTGGGATCTCCAGCCGGGGCAGCCTAGCCAAGCGCCCCCATCCCCAGATCCACCTCTTTATACCACTAGACCATCGCAGTGCACAGGTTTCTCCTTCTTGCTCTCTGCCTGAGTGATGAGTGAATCACACTGCCCACATTCAGCCCCTTCACCGGTTCACACGCACTTACCGCCACAGTAATGACTCATCGCCATAGCAACCACATCCCCTAAGCCCCCCGTCAGGCTACGTTGCCCGGACTTGAACAGACGTTGAAACTGGGTCACAGGTGACGCTGAAGCTGGACCTGGAAGCCCTGTCTTACCTCCCAGTTACTTGGCTTCTCTGCACCGTGCAGTCTTCCTAGGAAGGAAATTCCCCAGGCTCTACCAGTCAGGGCCACATGTGGGCCCCAGGGCTGGTCCACCATTGTTTCCGGGGTCTTCGCTCTGGTGTAGCACCCCGACTCCATGCAGAGATTTCCCCTGCTCCAGGGACTCCTGAGAGTCGAGAATCCCACCAGGTGCCACGTGAGCTTTGTCCTGTTTCTCTGTCGGGCTCTGTCCTCCCCAGATATGACAGGTCCTCCAGGATTTGGCACCACTGGCTTCTGTCGCTTCTGGTACTGCTGTGTCTGCTCCCAATAGGCACTGCTGTCACTCCCACAGGGCTGGCTCCTGCCCCAGATGGGCCCGCTGAGCCCCTCGAGGGCCAGGCTGCTCTTGGGGCTGTGGCAAGGCGGGGGCGCGTCCCCAGCTGCCATTTTATTGTGGTCTGTTAGAGAGATCT
>NW_012122931.1:2821320-2841459 GCF_000951035.1 Colobus angolensis palliatus
TTGGGAAGGGATGAGTTTCCCCTCTGCCTGCAGCTCCTATGTGGCCTGAATGAACTGCAGGGCTCCCATGTGCCCAGGAGGCACTGACAGAGAGTCCATGGGAGCCACACACAGAGGGGAAGAGACCCTGCAGCAGAGGCTGTGGGCGGTTGTTGGAGGCCAGGGACCATGTAGAGGACACGCAAGGGACCCAGAGAGAGCTAGGGAAGAGGCCAGGCCAGCCGAAAGCCCCCGGGGGCCCAGCAGGAGGGACCCCTGGGAAAGTTACCTGCAGTGCATCCAGGAGTGCTCAGTCCCGGAGGCACCTGGGCAGCCACACCCAGCAGACCCCTCCCTACTCCACTGCCTCCGCGGCCTCCATGTCAGTGGTTCACGCTGTCACATGAGATTGAGTCCGTCAGGTTGCAACTCCAGATCCCCATTCACCACCCTGCAATGTGCAGAGGAGAGGAGGCATCTTAGTTCCCTTACAGCAGACAGAGGAAGTCAGGACCACACAGCGGTCCCCCAGTTCCCGGGTGACCTTGTGAAGGCCCCTGAAGCACGGCTTGTCCTCCCCCTGCCCAGGCTCGGTTGCTTTTGTTGGCCCAGCATCCACCCTGCCATCTTCCGGAAGCCGCACCCCATGCTGCCTTGGGAACCCCCTGGCACAGATGCATATGCACTGCCTTAGAGGGACTGTCATTAGGGACACCCCCTTCCCTCCCCTGGTGGAGAGATGGACATGAGACCCACATCATGCTGGCTGGACCCCCGCCCTGGAATGCCGACTCCTGGGCTAGGTGATGCAGACACTGAGCCAGAGCTGGAGCATTGCTCCAAGCAGAGGGGCCTGGAAGAACCTGGCCCCACTCCTGCTCCCCAGGCCGCCGTGCTGCCCCACCTGTCCTTCCACCCCTGGATTCTTTACTGTGCTTTTTGTTTTTTAATTTAATTTTTGATTGTGGTAGAACAGGCATGACCTAAAATTTCTCATTTTAGCCATCTCTAAGTGTGCAAGTCAGTGGCATTAAGCACATTTGCATTGTGCAGCCATCACCCATCCATCTCCAGAACTCCTTCATCTTCCCGACCGCAGCTCTGTCCCCACGAAACACTCACTCCCCCTCCACCTCCCCCAGCCCCTGGCAACCTCCACTGGACTTTCTGTCTCTGTGGACTTGACTTTTCCAGGTACTTTGTAGAAATGAATCCCCCAGTATTTGCCCTTTTGTGACTGGCTGATTTCACTATAATGACCTCAAGGTTCCGCCGAGTTGTATTCTGTGTCAGAATCCCCTTCCTTTTTAAGACTGAGTCATATTCTGTTGTATGGATGGAACACACCTCATCTACCATTCACCCAGCAATGGGCACTTGGCTGCTTCCACATCTTAGCTATTGTGAAGAATGCTGCTGTGAACATGGGTGTACAGATATCTTTTTGAATTTCTGTTTTCAGTTCTCTTGAGTATACACCCAGATATGGAATTGCTGGATCACATGATCATTCCTTGTTTCGTTTCTGAGGAACCTCCATGCTGGTTTCCACCGTGCCTGCTTCATTTTGCATTCCCACCAATGGTGCACGAGGCTTCCCATTTCCTCAGATCCCCATCAGCACTTGCTATTTTCTATTTTGTTTTAATACAAACCATCCTAATGGGTGTGAAGTGTTCACCTTTGCTTTTGATTAAGTGAGCCTCATTCCTTCCATAAATCCTTCTTTATCCTTCCTGAAATTAGCCAGAGTTACTTTCTGCTGCTGACAGAATAACCCTGACTCTTCCTAGAGGGGAGACTTGCTCATGTCAGAACCACAGAAGCTTAAGGAGTCCGTCAGAGCTGGCACTCTCTCTTGTGCCCTCTCTTAGCACCCTGCTTGCAGCGGGACTGCAGCTATAGTCCCCTCTTGTGTGCAGGGAGGGATGGGGGAGGTGGGGGTGCTACGAACATGAGCAGAAGAGCCCCTGCTCTAAAGGACCTCAAGGCTGATTGGAAAATCAGCTGTGCCAGGGAAGTAATTCAGCCCACATCTGGTGAGCACCAGGTCCTTGCCAGGCACTCGGGTTATATGGGAGCAAATTTAGACCTAGTTCCTCCCCTCATGAAGTCTACACCATAGTTAGGGAGACTGAGACATTTTGGGTGACCCACCCATGAGACACGACCCTCCCCGAGTTCCTTGTTATCACAGCGCTGCTCCCACCTAGAAGATAAAATTGGGAAATACCTGCCTCCTCAGACTCCTTTGCATGTAGGCGTGGGCAGGTGGCCCAGTTCTATCCACTAGGACCTGAGGTCTGCTGGGGGGGGCTCTGGGAAAGCTTTACATCTCCAACAAGAAGAATTGGGGGTAGCATTTTCCCTTCCTTCCTTGTAGACCTTATTATTATGTGATGTGATTCTTGGAGCTGTGGCAGCCATGTTGTCACCATGAGGTGAGGCCTTGCCTTTATGCTGGGGAAGTAAAAAATAGTAAAATGCTAGCTCCTTGCTGCTGTCACTGAGCTGCTGAATCAAGTCTCTTTTCTTTTTTTTTTTAGACAGAGTCTTACTCAGTTGCCCAGGCTGGAGTGCAGTGGCACTACCTGGGATCACTGCAACCTCTGCCTCCCGGGGTTCAAGCTATTCTCCTGCCTCAGCCTCCTGAGTAACTGAGACTACAGGTGCCTACCACCATATCCAGCTAATTTTTAAATATTTTTAGTAGAGATGGGGTTTCACCATGTTGGCCAGGCTGGTCTCGAACTCCTGACCTCAGTGATCCTCCCACCTGGGACTCCCAAAGTGCTGGGATTACAGGGCCACTGTGCCTGGCCCAAATCTCTTATTATGTGAGAAAAATAAGCTCCTATTATTAAAGCCCCTTTTCCCTGGATATGCTATTACAGCCTAAGGCATTCTACCTGATACAAAGAGGATAACACGAAACGAAGAATTACATACAGAAATGAATGTTCCAGCTGGGCTGTATCCGGTGAGAGTAAGACATGCTGCATTAAATAGGGAGTCTAGACCCTGGCAGGGAGACTGGGGCAGCCTCCCTGATAAGGTGACCACTGAGCAGATGTCAGGACCAAAACCAGTGGATCTCAGACAGAGAGAAGAGCCTGTGCCAGGGGGAGCGTGGAACCTGTAGGAGTGCACTGGAGTCACTTGGAGAGAGTCTTAACAGTTCACACCTGCTCCCACCTCACTCAAATGAGACCTGAATGTCCAAAGTTGGGGACCCAAATGTGCAGCAGGGTTGAGACCCGTGGAGTGGCATGCCGGTGAGGCTGACTGGAGAGTGTGGGTGGGCAGAGATGAGGCTGGCGTGGGAGGGGCCAGCTAGAACAGAGGGGCCCAAGCACAGCTTGGCAGCCTGGCGCAGGGGAACGTGCACCTTCCTGAGTCACATGGACACTGATCTTGGCCCCGCCAGCCCCTCCCTGGAACCTGGGGAAAATCACTTCCCCGTCTGGGTTTCACTTTGCCCATCTGCTAAATGGGCACCACAACCTCCTGGCCAACCCAGAGCAGCTGGGAGGTGGGGACCCCGGTGCCATTGGAAGCCAGGCTGGAGTAGTTCCAGGGGGCGCTCTTTCAGGGGTCCCTGCCTCTGTCCTGGGCAGGGGTGTGGGCCCAGTCGCGCCTTGAGATGAGAAGGTCACAGCGGCCATCAGGCCTGGGCAGCCTGTCCCTATTGTGGCTCGTGCTGCTGCGTCTCCCGCCGTAGTGGATTAGATGGTGGCCCCGAAAAGATAGGTCCACCCAGACCCTCAGAATTGTCCTTATTTGAAATAAAGGTCTTCGAGATGTCATCAAGATGAGTATCTTGAGATGCAATCATCCTGGACTGGGCCGGGATGACAATGACAGGTGTCCTTATAACAAGAGGAGAGGATACAAAGACACAGAAGAAGAGGCCACCTGAGGGCAGAGACAGGGACAGGGTCAAAGAACAGGGAGGACAACCCACAGGCAGCAGGCGCCAGGACAGAGACCACCGGGGTCTCCCTCTCAGTTCCAGAAGGAGCCATCGCCACAGGCGCCTTAACTCCAGCCCTCCAGCCGCAGAGCTGTGGGATCACCGTTCAGCAGCCCAGCTCGCACTCATTTGTCACAGCAGCTCCAGGACGCTGGTGCACAGCCAGCCCCTGCATCTCAACCGCCTCCAGCTCCTCCCAGAAGCCAGCAGTGCCCAGGGGCGACAGGCCGCTCCTGCGGCTCCCCGCAGCTCCCCCGTCAACCCTCGCTGCTGGGGCTGGAGGCCCGGACAGAGCAGTGCAGGACGGCCCTTCTCAGGAGCAAGGCCGCCATCCCCTCATGGCCAGATTGCCCAGCCCCAGAATGGTGGCCTGGCCGAGGAGGGGCCGTCTCATCAGTGCTGCGGGAGCTTGTGCTGTCGTGGTGGCAGAGACTGTACGGCACCCAGGGTGACCTTCCCATGACAGACGCGGCGCTGGCATCAATTATTCACGCCAAGCACCTTGGAACGCGTTCAACACACATGAGCCAGGGCTTTTTGTTGTTACCCCCATCCCGCCTTTAAAGACATTTGTCAAATCTGCGTCTGGCAGAGAAACAGAGAGATGGGGCATCTGGGAGGGACGGGGAGCAGAGCGCCCACGGGGCTCCACCAACTCGCCGGCGCCGGGCTCTCCGCGGCGGCCCCACGCAGAAAGAGCTGTCTGCCGACCGCGGGGCCTTTGATTCCTCCCTGACAGGGCGCTGACGGATTGATCTGGAGCCATACATAATTCATGAGCCCCTGAGCAGCTGTGAATTCTGAGCAGGACTTTCTACGACACAGACGGAGCTGGGCAGGAGAGAAAGGCTCGGGGCGCGGGGCGTCATTTTGCAGACCTGAGAGGGGGAGATGGGGCCTACCCCTCCTCTCTTCCTCTGCCGCTCCCCTGGCTGCTGCCGCCCCCAGGAGATGCTTCTCCAGGGTGCAGAGAAGAGTTCGAGGGAGGCTCCAGGGCTGTGGGGATGGCCACGGGCACAGTCCATCATCTCAGAGACAGGGGACTGCAGGGGCCCTGCCCCATTGGCCCCCTGGAAGCCTGAGCACACCCTTCCTGATGGCCAGCCAAGAGGAGGCTGCAGCCCCTAAGGGATGCCCTCGGGCCACAGTCCTGCACACACGACTAGCTGGGTGACCTTGCGCAGGTCACTCAGTCGGCCTGAGTCACACTTTCTCCCTGCAAAAGCACAGGGATAATAAGAAGAAGAGGTGAAGGCGCTTCCCTTCCACCTGCAACCCAGCTTTCAGGGGGCACTGTTGGAGGAAATGGCCTCTTGGAATTCTGCTAGCAAGTCACACCCATCCCCCTCTTTTCCACGTGGCTCCTGGGCTCCATCTCCTGGGGTGCGGTCATAGGCAGAGTCTTGGGACCTGGTTCACACTCAGACCTTGAGGCACAGACCATGACCCATGCTAGACCAAGGAGCACAGAACAGAGCCACCATCGGGTAGAGAAAGCCTTGTCAAACTCGTTTCTCAGAACCCTGGGAGGTGGTTCACAAGTCCGGCAAAACAGCAGAACCACCTAGAGTTTGCAAAGGACAGCATCTGGCCCTCCCCAGGAATTCAGATTCAGAGGTCCTGGTGGACCAGGAATCCACGCAGTTCTTCTGATGTGACCCAGATGGCCGCTGCCTGGCCAGAAACAGGTACCTGGGAAGAGGCCTGGGCCTAATTCCACGGTATTTTCCAACTGGAGCGTGGCTGGAGGTGTTTCTGATAAACAATTAGGTTGTCCTTTTTTCCCCAGTGTTTCTGGTTAACGACATTGATTTTTTTTCATAGTATTTATTGTTAATAGATTTTTTTCCAAATTGCAAATTTAATACATAAATAAATGTTTTATTATTCTCCATGCTTTTCTGTATTTAAATTTTTTCAGGCCGGGTGTGGTGGCTCATGCCTGTAATCCCAGCACTGTGGGAGGCCAAGGTGGGTGGATCACTTGAGGTCAGGAGTTCAAGACCAGCCTGGCCAACCGTGGTGAAACCCCGTCTCTACTAAAAATACACAAAATTAGCCAGTCATGGTGGCGTGCGTCTGTAATCCCAGCTACTTGGGAGGGTGAGGCAGGAGAATTGCTTCAACCCAGGAGGCAGAGGTTGCAGTAAGATGAGATCGTGCCACTGTACTCCAGCCTGAGCAACAGAGCTAGACTCCATCTCAAAAAAATAAAATTTTTTTCAACATTAAAACATAATATATATTGCATGCCAAAAAAACACCATGGAAAATAGAAAAGCAGAAAGAAAACTATTTCCCAGGCTGGGCACAGTGGCTCACCCCTGTAATCCCAGCACTTTGAGAGGTTGAGGCAGGAGGATCATTTGAGGCCAGAAGTTCAAGACCAGCCTGGCCAACACAGCAAGACTCCCATCTCTAAAACCAAATATATAAACAAAAAGAAAACTCTCCCCCACAATCCCTCCACCCAGAGATGACGACCATGAGCACCTTGGTCTGTGTCTTCCCAGGACCATAGCGATGTGAACAGAGAGACAGCCTATTTCATCTATGTTTTTATTGTGGTAAAATATATATAATGTAAAAGCTACTATTTTAACCATTTTTAGGTGTATATTGTTTGCAGCCATCACCACCATCCATCTCCACAACGCTTTCATCTTCCAAACTGAAACTCCATCCTATCAAGCCCTCACTCCTCATTCCCTGTCATCCCCTAGCAACCTCCATTCTGTCTCTATGGATTTGACAACTCCAGGGACCACATAGAAGTGGAATTTTGCAGCATTTGTCTTTTTGTGACTGCCTTATTTCACTCAGCATCATGTCCTCAAGCTTCATCCAGGTTGTAACATGCATCAGAATTTCCTTCTTTCTAAGGCTGAGATAGAGATCCTATCTATGAAATAAAATCATCTTATGGGTACAGAGTCTCTGTACCAACTGCTTTTTCATACAACATAGATTGAAAACCTTCTCCCGTCAGAAACTGAGACGTGATGTCCTTCTTTCCACCACTTCTCCCACCAGGTACATTCTCCTGAAAGCAGCTCTGGCCTGGGAAGCCCAGGCCGGCCCTCTTTCCAGCTTGGGCACCTGGGACGGGGCAAGTCCCACCTTAAGCCTCACTTGACCCCTGTCCAGTGAGGGGCTCGAGCTCACTCTGAAGCCCCGAAGTGCCTGCTCATAGGCCATGTCTTGCCTACACATACAATTCATGTGAGCTTGAGAAGTTTTCACTTTGAATCAACATAAAACATCTGGAACCTTCACACTGTGTCGAGGGTCCATAACACCACCCCTGCCTCCTGTTTAGTGATTTACTAGGACTCACGGGATTTAGCATACTGTTTGTATCACAATTATGACTTATTACAGCAAAAGGACACAAAATAAAATCAGCAAACGGAAAGGTGCATTGGGCAAAGTCCCAGGCAAGAAGGTGCCAGTTTCCAAGAGTTCTTTCCCAGGGCAGTCTCATGGGAGCGATTCCATCTGCAATGTGTTGTAGCAGCACATTCGAAGTGTCATCTACCAAGGAACCTCGTTAGAGACTCAGTGTCCAAGGTTTTTATGGAGATCTGGTCACATAGCATTCTCTATCTAGCATGGAGCAAAATTCCAGACCTCCAGAGGGCAAGCAGATGTTCTGCATAAACCCCATTTTGTGTGCAAACAGTTCAGGCAGAGCAAAGCACTATTAATAGTTAGAGAATGGTAGCAACTCTCTTGAGATCCAAGTTCCCAGATGCCAGTCAGAGGCTACTCTTGCAAGCAGGCCTTTTAAAGGAGAGCGGTCTCAAGCATGCTGTCTTAGTTCTCTTCTGCCCACATACCAAAATCCAGGATTTTAAAAGTCCAAGGCTTAAGACAAAAGTACGAAACATTTTGCCACCTCTCTGGGGGAGAATAGCTGTATCTTTAAGGCAGGTGAGTAGGTCTGGGAGTCTTCATTGTTCCATTCTTGCAAATTAGCTGTAGGTTTGAGAGTAGAAAGAAGTCTAATGAAGATGTGCAGCCTCCGCTAAAAACTACAAAATGCCATTGAGAGAAATTCACAAAGATCTAAACAAATAGAGGTATATACCATGTTCATGGATTGGAAAACTACAATACTGTAAATATATCGCTTTCCCCTAAATATCTAGATTCAATGCAAGTTCAGTCAAAATCCCAGGAGGTTTCTTTCTCGTGGAAATTGACAAGCTGAGTCTAAAATTCATATAGAAAAGCATTGGGTCAAGAATAGCCAAGAAGATCTTGAGAACAAAGAACAAGGCTGAAAGACTCACACTACAAGACATTGGGGAAAAAAAGCCACAGTAATTAGGACAGTGTGGGATTGGCACAAGAATAGACAAACTGACCGATGGAACAGAGAGAATCCAGAAAGAGACCTGCCCTCCCCACAGTGTACTCAACAGGGCAACCCAGCCATAAATGGGGAAGAGAGGGTCATCTCAAAAACACATCTCACAAGGCCAAGCATAGTGGCTCACACCTGTAATTCCAGCACTTTGAGAGGCTGAGGCAGGAGGATTGCTTGAAGCCAGGGGTTTGAGGCCAGCCTGGGCAATACAGTGAGACCATCTCTAAAAAATATAAAAATTAGCCAGGTGTGGTGGTGGGTGCTTGTAGTCTCAGCTACTCTGGAGGCTGAGGCAGGAGGATTGCTTGAGCGCAGGAGGTCGAGGCTGCAGTGAGCTGTGATCATGCCACTGTACCCTAGCCTGCGCAACAGAGCAAGATCCTGTCTCTATGATAAAACAAAACAAATGTATCTCACAAATAACAAAATATCCATTCCAGGTGGATTGTAGATCTAAATGTGAAATGCAAACCATAAAGCATTTACAAGAAACACTTTTGTGATCTTGGACTTGGCAAAATGTCTTAAATAGGACACATAACTAACCATAAAAAAATAAATTGGACTATAGTAAGAATGTTTATTCATCAGAAGAACCCACTAAGAGAATGAAAAGGTCATCCATACAGTGTAATTTATGCAATATAAGGATTCGTACTTATAACATGCCTACAAACCAATAAGGAAAAGACAGGCATCCCAGGAGATAAATGGGCCTGGATAGGCAGAGAGGCCAACAGGGTTCCCAAATGGACCAAAAAAATACCCTGTATAACAAGAGGCTCGAGGCCGGGCGCGGTGGCTTAAGCCTGTAATCCCAGCACTTTGGGAGGCCGAGATGGGAGGATCACGAGGTCAGGAGATCGAGACCATCCTGGCTAACATGGTGAAACCCCGTCTCTACTAAAAAATACAAAAAACTAGCCGGGCGAGGTGGCGGGCGCCTGTAGTCCCAGCTACTCGGGAAGCTGAGGCAGGAGAATGGCATAAACCCTGGAGGCGGAGCTTGCAGTGAGCTGAGGTTGCGCCACTGCACTCCAGCCTGGGCGACAGAGCGAGACTCCGTCTCAAAAAAAAAAAACAAAAAACAAGAGGCTCAGTTTCATTAGCCAACAGGGAAATGCAAATACAAGCCACGGTGCCATGTCAATATACACCCACCAGAAAAGCTAGAACAAAAAAGATAGAAAATAATAATACGAGTTGGTGAGGATGTGGAGCAATGCACCTCTCTTACACTGCTGGTGGGAGGAAAATGAGAACCACACTTAGGAAAAGAAAAGCCATGCACCAGAATGTTCATAGCAGCACTATTTATAATTACCCAGAAGCCCAACAATAGTCGAACGGGTTGAGTGTAGTATTCTCACGCATTGGAATACTGTACGGCAAGGAAAATTAATCATCTACCTCAACACACAGCAACGTGGATGAATCTCCCCAATGTATGCTGAGAAATACAAGCCAGACACCAAAGGGTACATGCTGTGTCATCCCACTTATATGAAGCACGGACATAGACACGAGGGGCCTTCAGAGGTGCTGGGTCCATGGGACCAGTTTGTGAAAATCCATCCATTCATAGATCCTCACTGATTCATGTACTCTGGACACTTACGGGCACTTTACTATGTGTGTTATTAAAGGGAAATAGTTGTCTTTCTAAATCCTCGCAACATTTCAGACATCACATGTGTTTTGATGTCTGGTGTGTTTGCCCCACACCAACCAGTTCTTTAGTTCTTGGCAGACGTCGACCGGGTGTCCTACATTTAACTGGATTCTGACACTAGCTGCCCAGAGTTAGTTCAGACCCCACAATCCCACAGACTGCATCCCACATCGGAGGCCAAGTTGGGGCCTCCTGTACTTTTGAACCACTGACTATAAATTGGGGGTTCCCACAACCCCCTTTCATGTTCAACAATTTGCCAGAATGGTTCATAAAACTCAGGGAAACATTTATTTACATTTACCAGTTTTTATAAAGGACACGACTCAGGATCAGCCAGTTGGAAAAGCTGCACCTGGCAAGACATGGGCAAGGAGCACAGAGCTTCCATGCCCGCTCTGGGCACGGCACCCTCCCAGCATTTCCGTGTGTTCACAAACACAGGTCTCCAAACTCTGGCGTTGACTGTTTTTATAGAGGTTCCATTCCATTGGTGTGAATGAGGATTGGAGATTAACTCAATCTCCAGCCCCTCTCCCTTCCTCAGAGATGAGGGGACTGAATGTTCCAGCCCTCCAACTTCAGGGCTGGTTCCTGTGGCTACCAGCCCCCACCCTGAAGCTACCTAGGGGCCCCCAGCTACCAGTCATCTCATTAGCATATGAAAAGACACTCATCACTCCAGAGATGCCAAGGGTCTTAGAAGCTCTTGGATCAGGAACCAGGAACAAGACCAAATATTATTAAAAATTTTTTTTTTTTTTTTTTTTTTTTTTGAGACGGAGTCTTGCTGTCACCCAGGCTGGAGTACAGTGGCCGGATCTCAGCTCACTGCAAGCTCCGCCTCCCGGGTTCACGCCATTCTCCTGCCTCAGCCTCCCGAGTAGCTGGGACTACAGGCGCCCACCACCTCGCCCGGCTAGCTTTTTGTATTTTTTAGTAGAGATGGGGTTTCACCGTGTTAGCCAGGATGGTCTCGATCTCCTGACCTCGTGATCCACCCGTCTCGGCCTCCCAAAGTGCTGGGATTACAGGCTTGAGCCACCGCGCCCGGCTATTAAAAATTATTAACAAAAGATGCCTCCATCACCTCATCACTCAGGAAATTACAAGGGTTTTAGAAGCTCTGTGCCAGGAGCCAAGAGCCAGGGCAGAGAACAAATACATATTTCCTATTATGTCAGTTATACTTAAATAAAAGTAAACACAAACATTTGAGGACAAAAAGATGGGGCGTGGCTCTGGCTTACCATACGCCACTCAGTTGACATTGTGACCTCTGACTTGGGCTATCTCCAAGACCCCTTCTCCTGGTCCCAAGAGGCCTCCAGTAGGACATCTTTGTTCCCAGGTGTGATTTGGAATCGTGCCAACAAGCCAGTCGCCACTGTGCCACCAGCAGATCCAGGTGCCATTGTTGTTTGCCACATTATAGAGATTCTGGACCGGGCACAGTGGCTCACGCTTGTAATCCCAGCACTTTGGGAGGCAGAGGTGGGTGGATCACCAAAGTCAGGAGTTGGAGACCAGCCTGGCCAAGATGGTGAAATCCTGTCTCTACTAAAAATACAAAAATTAGCTAGGCATGGTGGTGCATGCCTGTAATCCCAGCTACTCAGGAGGCTGAGGCAGGAGAATCGCTGGAACCTGGGAGGCGGAGGTTGCAGTGAGCCAAGATGGCACCCCTGCACTCCAGCCTGGGTGACAGAGAAAGACTCCATCTCAGTAAATAAATAAATAGATAAATAAGGGTTCTGACAATTCAGAAATCCAAAACCTCCTGGGGAAAGCTGGGTCTCACCCGGGCTCAGTGTCCAGTTCCAAGACCAGCAGAGGGAAGCCACTGGGGAGCCCTGCCCAGCCCACACCCCTCCAGGGAGAGAGGGCCTCTCCAGGCTCTCTGCTGACACAGGCTGGCACTGCAGGCTCTGCACAGCAAAGCCAGGCAGCTCAACCCACCGCTGATGGGACTTTAGAAGCCAGCTGCAAAAATCTCAGCTCTGCCTCTTCCTGGCTGTGTGACCCTGGTAAGTTATATACCGTCTCTGAACCTCCACTCCCTTATCTGCAGCATGGGCCTAAACCCCTGTTGACAGGGTTGTCGTGGACATTAACTGGAATATTCACAAAGCGTCACTTAGCACCGAGCCTCACACAGCCCTCGGCACACGGCACCTAGCACGCCGACTGTCATTACCATCACTCTCCCTACTCACTCTTTAGTTCATTTCTGCTTCTAGATATCACCACTCTAGATGAGGTCTGTGAACTCACCTTTCCTCAAACCTGTACGATAATATCCCATATCCAACAGAAGTAGCAAACTGACTTCTGAGATGAAGTCTTTATAACCCACATGGTCAACACAGCTAAATAGTACCCAGGTGCAATGTGTTCACCATCTGTTCCCTGCTTTCTGCAGCTCACATGCAGTATGTGCTTACTATTGCAACAACCTGGGCTGCAACCACGGTGGGTAGATGAGAAGCACCTCCGCAGGTTTCACAGGGGAAAATGTATTACTGCAGCTTCAAGCTACAGAATGAACCCGAGCTTGCGGTTTGGGAGCCAAAGGCAGCTGGAGCTTGTGTTTCACTTGGCTCTTAGGAAAATGATGCAGTAGATTCCAAATGCCCCCCAAACCCTTGCCTCTGGATTCAGATCCCAGGGGAATTCTTTCCAGGTTAATACAGACCAGCTCCAAAAGACATTCTCCAGAAAGGTTTACTAAAAACCCCAGCTTCCTCCTTCCAGTGGCTCAGTCTAAAACCTAGAGTGCAAAGAGGCTTGAGTACCTGGGGCATCACCAGTAATGCCCAGTGGACAGTGTCGACTCAGGTTTCCAGAGGCTGGCACAGTCACCAGGTCTCTCTGTGAATCCCCCAGATCCACAGCTCTGGGCTAAATGGGTCTGTGAGGCCCCTGGAGGAAAATAAATGGACTTCTCAACTGCTGAGGCAGGAAGGCGTCAATCAGCTCAGGGCCAGCAGGGTAGCATGCAAGATGGCAACATGTAGCAGGCAGTCTGCCACTCCCCTGCCCACGCCCTTGGCAGGCATTGCTAATCCATCCCTGTGCTCATTCCCACCGATCCCCAGCATGGCTTCTGAATCCTTCTTAGCCCACTGCCCCAGGCAGCAACAGTGACTGATGGGAGTGGATCAGGGAAATATTTAGGGTAGAAGGAGGACCAGATTTAGAATCAGGAACCTGGGCTGTAGCTCCAGATCAGCCCCTGGTTCCTCGTGATATCTCCAGCTGATTGTTGAACTCACAGCCCCCGTTTTCTGATCCATAGAACGGGGATGAATGTAGGAGAGAGACTGGTTATTAAATTGGGCTCAAGTGCTCTTCTCTCTCAGGGGCACAGGTAGCCTTTGACAAGCACCAGCTCCTGCTACAGCCTCGAGACCCCAGGTCATTTCCGAGCCTCTCAGCCTCCCATTCCATGACCAAACAGTGGGAACAGTAGGTGGTCTCAAAGATGCAGTCAGAACACAGGGAGGGCACGCACAGAATGCACTTAGCCTTGTCCCTGGCCTGCAAGAAGTGCTCCAAAAATGCTGGGTAACGTTGCTCTTTTCTTCTTTTCTTTCCTTTTTTTTTTTTTTTTTGAGATGGAGTTTCACTCTGTCACTCAGGCTGCAACCTCTGCCTCCCGGGTTCAAGCAATTCTCCTGCCTCAGCCTCTTGAGTCGCTGGAAGTACAGGCACGAGCCACTACGCCCAGCTAATTTTTGTATTTTCCGTAGAGATAGGGTTTCACCATGTTGGCCAAGCTGGCCTCGAACTCTTGACCTCAAGTGATTACCTGCCTGGGCCTCCCAAAGTTCTGGGATTACAGGCGTGAGCCACCATGGCTGGCCCGCATTGCTGTTTTCTAACTGTAGCCTAGTGAAGAGGCATCTCATGTCATTGATGCTGCTGAATCAGCCAAAGAGATTCAAAGCCTCTTCCCACCCTCTGCCTGCCCTTCCCTGCCCTCAGTACAGCTGACTCATGCAGAGAAAGGGCTGGTCCCTTGGCAGATGTTGACTGGGAGCTTGGGAAGTTATCTGGATGCTGCTAAGAACTTAGAACTGGACGGTTCTGAGTTCACGGTGCTGAGTGGGTCACCGTGAAGGACTTGCTGTTCCATGGATGTGAAATGACCCCTTCCCCTGTGTCTCCACAGGACCCCATGGCAACCGCCTGAGGGGTGACTGGGCCCCAGAGGGATAAAGGGTGCTCAGTGGGGGTGAAGGTAATTTCCTGGAGGAAGAGGGGCGAGCTCCACCTGGAAGGGAGTCAGAGGTGTGTGACAGTGGGTACTTGGTCACCTAATTACTTTTCCCACCAGGGTGGCAGCAAACCCCATGGAAAAATCGTATCCAGGGAGGGGAGAGGAAGCCCAGAGCTTTCATGGGGAGAGCTTTTTCCCAGGCTATGATGGAGTGTGATAGGAACACAGCCCACCCCCTCCTTCACTCATGCCTTGGCCAGGGCAGGGGTCTCCCCGACCTTCCTGCCTGCCCCTTCCACATCACTGGGACTTTCTTGCCTTTCTGCTTCCTATGGGCAGGAGAGCGGGGGTCAGAGGTGCTTTCTTGCCCAGTTCTGTCCTCAGAGTCCCACTTCAGGCTGGAGTTCTCAGCTGCCTTGGCCAAGCCCTGCTCCTCTTGTTGGGGTCTGGCGGCAGGGGGGTCCCTCCTCCCGGATATCAGCCCAGGTGGCCCCACTGCCCCCAGTTCAGGAACCTGGAGAACCAGGCGACCCCTTCAGTCTGTGCTTGCGGGGCCTGGACCGGCTTCCCAGCGCCCTCCACCTAAGAGCACTAAGAAGCTACCTCCGGGGAAGTGCCAAGAGCACCCACAGTGAGCGGCAGGGTGGCCAGGGTCACTGCTCCTGCAGGTGGGTCCAGGAAACCCCACCCGCCCATGGCCTCGAGATGCTGCGTGTCCAAAGTCCTCTGACTCGCAGCCCTCTCCATTTCCAGCCCCACCCCCGATGCTGTGGCCTAGCCTCCCCTGTTCTCACTGGCCAGGCCCTCAAGAGCGCCGGGCAGCCCTGAGAGGAAGCAGCTTCACTTATGAACAAACAGAGGTTCTGGGACACAGTTGGCCTCACGGGGCCTCCCTCCCCACACTGGAAGCCCACCCAGCCACCAACACGGCTAGCCAGTCCAAGGCCAAACATGAGGTGTGCTCTCAAAGACATCAGGTTGTTAGGACTCTGGAAACGTCTGCGCCTCCCCGAGCCTCGAGCTGCATTCCCTCAGCTATGCTGCTGGGGAGGAGGGTTTGGGGTTGATGAATTGGCCAAACGTACTGCCAACCCTCAGTGATGAAAAGAAAAACAACAGTAGGGCTGGGTGCGGTGGCTCACGCCTGTAATCACAGCACTTTGGGAGGGCAAGGCAGGCAGATAACCTGAGGTCAGGAGTTCCAGACCAGCCTGGCTAACATTGTGAAACACCATCTCTACTAAAACTACAAAAACTAGCTGGGCGTGTTGGCACACATCTGTAATCCCAGCTCTTTGAGAGGCTGAAGTAGGGCAATCGCTTGAACTTGGGAAGTGGAGGTTGCAGTGAGCTGAGGTCGTGCCACTGCACTCTAGCCTGGGCGACAGAGTAAGACTCCGTCTCGTGTGCTGTGAGCCACTGGACACAGTGCGCTGGTTAACGTGCAGCTGGGTGTCATATCGGGGGCTGACGAGGGGAAAAGGGCAGTCCTGGGGAAGCTCCAGGTTCCTCGGGAAGAGTTCAGGGGAGGTGCCGGCACTGGGCACCGGGAGGGCTTGACATCCCGTGAGGACTCGGGTCCTCCTTCTTCTTCCTGAAGGCTGTCCTGGCTGTGGACAGAGAGTGGCCAGAGGGGAGCAGAGGCAGCTTCTCACAGAGGTCACCAGGCTGGAGTGGAGCCGCTGCTGCCAACTGTGCCTGCAGCCCGTGGCCTGAACGCCTTCCAGGTCTCCACAGGGCCTCACCCACCCTGCCAGCTCCGGGCAGCTGCTGCTTTGGACGACTCTGGGGCAGCCAGGGAAAATTCCTCACCCAACCCCTAGCCAGAGATGAGAGGTGTCCAGGCCTCAGAACCGCTGCCTCGCCTCCCCACCACCGGCCACTAAGCACCCCCTGTGTCAGGATTTGTGCCAAGGGCTCTGTGTGCTGTGTCATCTCAGTGACTCCTCCCTCTGCCCTGTCCAAGGAACAGGTGACAACACCTGTTCGGAGAGCTAATTCAACTTTCTCAAGGTCACCGCTAAGCCAGCCAGTGGCACCAGAGTGAAAATGTGAATTCAGGCTGGGTCTGGAAACCCTTTCTACACCGCTGAATTCCATGTCAGGGACTCTGGCCTCATGAGAAGCAGTGACCCTTTCCATGCCAGTGTCCTGGGGTCAGGGAGGGCTAGGGTTGACATCAGATCGCCAGGGTGTCCATAGAGAGAGGCCGGCAGCTGAGGTAAGGGAGGAGAGAGCACTGGGCAGAAAGGACTGTGTGTGCCAAGGCCCTCGGTGACGTGGGCAGGGTGCAGAGGGCTTGGGGAATGAGGTCAGAGTGGCTGGAGACGGAGGCATGAGATGAGGCTGTGATGGAACGTGGTGAGGATGGCGGGCCTGATCCTAAAAACAGTGGAATTTATTGGCAATTGGCCAGGCGCGGTGGCTCGTGCCTGTAATCTCGGCACTTTGGAGGCTGAGGCGGGCGGATCACCTGAGGTCAGGAGTTTGAGACCAGCTTGGCCAACATGGCGAAACCCCATCTCTACTAAAAAATACAAAAACATTAGCCTGGCCTGGTGGCAGGAGACTGTAATCCCCGCTACTTTGGGAGGCTGAGGCAGGAGAATCGCTTGAAACAGAGACAGAGGTTGCAGTGAGCTGAGATTGTGCCACTGCACCTCAGCCTGGGCAACAGAGCAGGAGTCCATCTCAAAAAAAAAAAAAAAGAAAAAGAAAAAAAGAAAAGGAAAAACAGAATTTATGGGCTATTGCATGTGGGGAGGGGTTGACATGATAAGCACATTAATTAATAGCTACATGTTCTGCCCGGTGCTTCCCCAGCACTAAATGGCCCCCAAATGCACGGTCCCGTACCCATCTCCTTTTTTGTTTTGTTTTGTTTTAGAGATGAATATTCACCATGTTGCCCGCCTCAGCCTCCCAAAGCGCTGGGATTACCAGTGTGAGCCACTACATCCAGCCCCCATTTGTTTTGTTGACAGCTGTTGTCTCTTTGCTACCAAGGGTCCACCTCTAACAGGAGCAGGTGCCTTCTCAAGAGCTCGTCTGCTCTGCTGCGGGCTGGCTGCAGACACCTTCATTTCTCCTTATAGCTGTAATAGTCCTGTCTGAGCAAAGTGCACACGTTTTGCAGCAGCTCTTCCCACCCCATCCCCAAGGGATTTTGCTTACTCTTTGCTGAATCTGGCCTCTGGGTGGCACCTGCCCTCCTGAGCCTCACGCTGTCACCCCTCTCCCAGGAGAAGCAGATGATGGCCCAGGAAGCCTAATCCCAGCGACACACAGGCCACCCACTTTCCATCCCGCCCACACCTCCGGCAGCTCAGCTCATTCAGCCTTAGGGAATCCCGGGGCCTTGTCCCATCCAACCGGCCAGCTGTGGTGTGAACAAGGGATTGAAAGCCCGTATATGACCAGCTCTGGTGATGAGATCGCCCTGCCCCCGCCTGGGCACATGTTCGTTCATTTCAGGTACAGCCAGCACTGAGTCCTCGAGGGCCTGGAGCACTGTGGGGAAGACATCCAGGTCAAGCTGAGCTCCCCTGATGCCTGGTCAAGCACTGCGACCAAAGCAGGCCCAGAGTGTGGTGGGCTCCAGCCATGAACAGCCTGGGGAACAACGTCTTTCCTCTGTGTAGCTGGGCTCCATCTCCTTGCAGCTTCCCACCTCCTGGTCCTAATTCAAGCCATCCCGGCTCCTTGGCTGCAGGATTCCAGACTCCTTCTCAGGCACGACCCAGAAGGGCAGCCAAGAGGCCTCTGTTCCACCGAGGGAAAACAGCTCTCACCAAACCAGTCAAGCAGATTCCCACTGAGCTAGTTTGGGTTTTTTAATTGGCTAGAGGCCTAGAATCCAACTGGCAGGGATGGAGCAGACAGATGGGATCCTATATGAAGCTCCTGACTCATTCAACTTAGAAAGGGAAGAAAACCTTATTAGTCAGTTTCAAAGGGCTGCGACTTCGCAGGAAGCCTTCTCTGGCCCAGCCAGCTGGGACTGCCTCGCCCCCCTGGCTCGCACCGCCTGGCTCTGCCTAGCCCTGCCAGAGACTGCTGTATCCTGGGCATTGCAGCAGGGTACCCTCCAACCCCATCCCTATACGGAGAACTGCGGCTTCCTGGGTCCTGAGGTTTCCTGTGTACCCACCAGCAAGGTGGACCATGGCCATCTTCACGGTGCTACCCTTGGCCTGAGCTCAAAGTGACCTTGCCCAGGAGGCTACTGGTGTCACTGAGCTCCACCTCCCCAGGATTTCAGCATGTGGCTGGGAACATGGATATCTGCTCAAACCCAGTGGGTACAGTTTGTCTCTTATTGACCAGACCTCATCTCCTTCCCAACCCCTCTGAGAGTCCCCCACTGCCATCCACGGGTCCATGGCTCCCCTCATTGTAGCCAGATGGAGAATCTCCCTTCAGAGTTGCTGGAGGGGTTGCCTAGGCTTGACTTCATCCATCATTGTCATCCTCTGAAAGCCCTGGCCAAGGGACCTCAGCCCACAGGGCTGAGCCAGGCACCTTCTCAAGGGGCGCTGCTCAGGGCCCCAGAGCACCTTGAGTCCAAAATCCACCAACTCACCCAACATCTCTTGCACACCTGCCATGTCCCTGACACTGTGCAGGCACCAGCAGTGGTGCTGGGATGAATGAGGCGTATTCCCTGTGATGACAGAGCTTATAATATCCTTTATATTTGTTTTCAAATAACATGCTTTCGGGAGGCCAGTAAGCAAACCATAATACGGCAGAGTGAAAATATCAAACGTTAGTCTTCCTTTTCCCTTTTCTTTGTGCCTACGATGTGCTGTGCACATAGATTATCTCAACTGAAGCTTTTAGCAATCCTTCTAGGACAGTTACTGTCATTCTGTTTCAGAGAGGAGGAAAGTGAGGCTCCGAGAGGTGGTGAGCTTGCAGAAGGTGACAAAGCTGCTAAGTGACTGAGTCGGATTCAAACTTGGCCCTGAAGCTTGTGTTCAAGGTATGCCCCGGCTCCAGGCTCCAGCCATGGGCTCTGCACAGGGTGGGGTTCTCAGGACAGGGAGGGAGAATGAATGAGCCCTACCCAGGAGCTCCCACCTGCAGCGACCTCACCTTCCTAGTAAGCGTGGCTGGGAGAGTCAGCTGGACCCAGGGCTCTGGGGTCATCCACCCGACCCCTCCCAAAGTATGTGGCATTGCTGGGTTTTGTTAGAGGAGAAAACTAGACTTTTTTTTTTTTTTTTTTTTTTCTGGAGTGCAGTGGCCGGATCTCAGCTCACTGCAAGCTCTGCCTCCTGGGTTTATGCCATTCTCCTGCCTCAGCCTCCCGAGTAGCTGGGACTACAGGGGCCCGCCACCTCGCTGGGCTAGGTTTTGTATTTTTTTAGTAGAGACGGGGTTTCACCATGTTAGCCAGGATGGTCTCGATCTCCTGACCTCGTGATCTGCCCGTCTCGGCCTCCCAAAGTGCTGGGATTACAGGCTTGAGCCACCGCACCCGGCCAAAAACTAGACCTTTTTACAGCCACCAAGCAAATAGAACTGTGGCTTCCTTTCAGTGTTTAGAGCTAGTTTTATGTACTCTTGACAGTTTCAGAATAGTTTTCCCCTGAAAACGGGTGGGGAGGGGGAGATATGCACTCTAACCTCTGGTGTTTGTGCTGGGCCACAGATACAGATACAGCAGGTTCCCCACTCTCTGCGACTCAAAGCGGGAGATGATCATTCAACAGAAAAATCCCAAGTTCTGCAGCAAGTGGCCTACGGAGGAGCTGTGAGAGCCCAAGGGAGGACCTGGACCTCCTGACACACCCAGCAGCTGGCTGCTTCTCCCTGTGGGAAACCAGAGTGAATGTGCTTTGAAAGCAGGAGTCTCCCAGAGAGGCCGGGTGTGGCGGCTCACGCCTGTAATCCCAGTGTTTTGGGAGGCTGAGGCG
>NW_012122931.1:2842229-2869550 GCF_000951035.1 Colobus angolensis palliatus
GTCTCGGCCTCCCAAAGTGCTGGGATTACAGGTTTGAGCCACCGCGCCTGGCCGACCCTGTCTCTTTAAAAAAAAAAAAAAAAAGTCTCCAAGAAGGAGAGGAAAGCTTGGGTTAAAGGGGCTTCCAGTACAAGCTGTGCGGAGGAGCTGGGAGGGTCGGGAGAAGATGGTGCAGGGTTGGGGAGGTAAGGCTGCACAACTCTCTTCTCACTTAGGAAGCATTGCATTCAACCTCCCCATTCAGAAGAAAGGAAAATAGTCCACTGATCCCCGCGGAAGGTCCAGGGCCCAGCCAGGCTAGAGAGCTCTAGGGAGTCCCCTATTGGCCCAGGGCTGACAGCCAGACCAGGCCAGACCAGCCCCTCCTCTCCCCGAGTTCCCATTTCCTGTTGAGCTGTTGGAGCCATTCAGGTCAGCGCAGGCTGGAGGCCAAGCAGAGGGGTCACCGCTAACTATATGCTAATGACAGCAGGGACCAATCAATTTCCCCTTAATCAGGCAATCAATGTGCACTGCAGGTGTGTCAGATCCTGGCCTGCAACTGAGGGAGGGGGAGTGGAGGGACAGCCAGGCGCGTGGAGGGGAAGAAGGGAGGAGAGGAGCAGAGAAAGGGAAGAGAGGGCACCCAGGTCTCCACCCCCGCCCCCACCCCCAGCTAGACGCGGCCAAGCTCCCAGCCCCACCCTCCCCTCCATCCCAGAGGGAGCCGGCTGCAAATTGAAATCACTGCTCCAGGAAAGAACCAAGGGGAAAAGAGAAGGGAAAAAAAAACAGCATCTTTTTAATCAACGCTCAGAGCTGCAGTCGCTAATGAATTCAAGGTACTTGGGAACCCCAGGGCAAGGCTGGGTGGAAGGAAGCCAGAAGGCCTCCTCCCCTACCGGCGCTCTCCTCCAGGCTCCCTCTTAGAGCTGGGAGGTGGGGGAGGCAGGGAGGGGACCTATGGAAACCTTC
This sequence comes from Colobus angolensis palliatus, assembly GCF_000951035.1. Classification (NCBI taxonomy): domain Eukaryota; kingdom Metazoa; phylum Chordata; class Mammalia; order Primates; family Cercopithecidae; genus Colobus; species Colobus angolensis. The sequence goes on from NW_012122931.1 coordinate 2,843,184, forward strand.
AGACTGGAGGGACCTCCAGGTGTTCTGGTTCAACCCCTCCATTTAGAGAAGAGCTCCAGGGCCCTGCAGGGGAAGGGTCACCCAAGGTCACAGCCAGGGCAGGGGCTTTTACTCTGGGCACCTGTCCCACTTCAGGCTCCTCTGCTCTCTCTCAGCTTAAGGGCTGCTCTTAAAAAAAGTATAAGCTTGTGGAATGAATGGTTTGCATAAATAAAAAAGACCAAAAAATTTTATTTAAAACAGGTATAAGCAGATCCCATTATCCCAGTCTCCTCTCTGAACAGCCCTCTTCTCTGCACAAGCTGGAGTTGTTTATTTTTTGCACGCCTACTGTGTGCCAGGCTTCAGCTACAATAGCACACTGAATTGTCCCAGCTGCCCTCACAGGACCCAGTTGCTGTCGTCATCCTCGTTTTGCAGATGAGAAAGCCGAGACTCCAGCAGGGTTACAGAATATGCCAACGGGTTAGCCAAGTTGGGGCGGGGGTAGGGGCACACAGCCTCTGGACCTCCAAATCCTCTTCCCAACAGCCCCACAATGGTTCTGGCCAGAGGCTAGGTCTCCCCACAGTGCTGGGAGGTGCCCTGGCTCCTCAGCCCCTCCTCACCACCCCACTGCCTTTCCCCCTTCATGCATTTGCTTTGGCTTCAGATCTTACTTAGCCGAGGAGTTCCTTCGCTCTCCAAGTGACAAGCCAACAGGTTATGGCAGTTTTGACTTAGTCCACGTTTGTTCCCTGGAAGCAAGTTCCTGGTGTCTCTGGGCTCAGCAGGAGATGTGTGGCAAGACACCCATGACACCAGCCCCTCCCTTCCTCACAGGCCTGTCCTATCCCTCACTTAACCCTCTCAACAGATGGGGCCACGGAGACCCAGAGGGGTTCGTTGACCTGCCCAAGGTCACCCAGCAAACCAGTGGCACCGCTGGTGCTGGAGCTCGCGTGATTCTGCTCCAGTCTGTGGTGGCATAGCCCCTGCGTGCCGCGGTGTCCTGCAAATCTGAGAATCCCCTCCTCTTCCACCTGTTCTTTTTGACACCTCCGGAGCTGCCAGATCGGGAGGCAAAAAGAAAAGTGGGTCTGAGAAGGAACAGGATAAATAATGCTGCTTCGGGAATGCATGGCCTGGGAAACACATTCCCAGAAGAGCTCATTTCAAACGTTCTGCTGTTGAGAGCTTCGTGCAGTGGAAACTGCGGGCAAAAGCTGAGGTTCAAGGCCACGCCCACCAAGGGGAAAGTGTGCTTCTGGGTTGCATCTCCATCGTACTTGCCTGGCTCTTTCTGTCATGATCTGCCCATTCTCTCCCACCACAGGTACACACATGTGCACATGCATGCATGCACACACACACAGCACTGCAGCCTTGGCAGGCCCCAGGAACCCAGGCTGGGGCTGACCTCAGCCGTAAACCTCCAGATTTCAGAAGCAACCCCACTGAGGGTGGCTCAAGTCAAAGGAGGTGGGCCTTGTAAAGGTGAAACAGCTCCTGGCATAAGGGCAGGAAAGACCCCGAGTGTACCTAGGGCCTTGAGGGGATGACCAGGAAGTGCTAGCTGTATGTTGATCGAGATGACAGCCACTAGCCACTTTGAATTGAAACTAAGTCCAGCCAGGCACAGTGGCTCACGCCTGTAATCCCAACGCTTTGGGAGGCTGAGGCGGGCAGATCACTTGAGGTCAGAAGTTCAAGGCCAGCCTGGCCAACATGATGAAATTCCGTCTCTACTAAAAATACAAAAAATTACCAAGCAGGTGCCTATAATCCCAGCTACCGGGGAGACTGAGGCAGGAGAATCTATTGAACCTGGGAGGCAGAGGCTGCAGTGAGCTGAGATCACGCCACTGCACTCCAGCCTGGGCAACAAAGGGAGACTCCATCTCAAAAAACAAAACTGAATCCAATTTAAATTTATTTCAAGTAAATAAAGTTTACTGTCCAGTTCCTCTGTGGTACTGGTCACATTTCAAGTACTCAGTAGCCACGGGTCATAAACCAAGACCGAGCCTGAGAGAGCTCACCCCACCTGGCCGCCAGTGCAGACATAGAACGTTCCCCTGGGCAGCCTGTCTCCTAGAGACCAGAGTGTTCCTCTCTGTGGGGCGACTTCCCTCATCTAACAGCTGGATTCTTCTCCTTGCTCCTCTGGCACATGGCCCAGCATGGCCCCCAGCTGCAGGGCTGCCTTGCACCCTCTGAGCTCACCCACCCCCCCAATTCCTCTTGGTCAAAATCTCAAGAGAGAAACCAGTACAGGTGAGCACCAGGTGCAGGTAGTTGTGCCAGGTGTCAGAGCCATGCCTGGGAAGCCAAGGCTGCAGGCAGGGGGGTTCCCTGGGGAGGGACATGGCTCCAGGGCCCAGAACATGGAGAATAAGAGTAAGAGAGAAATGGCACTGTGCATGTAAATGGCACTCTAGGGCAGGGGCATCCCTAACTGCTGAAGATCTTGCTATTACCAGCAACTCTAGGATATAGGCACTCTTGATCACATTTCACAGATAAGAAAACAGAAGCTTGGGAAGGCAGAGTTAAGTAACTTATCTAGGATTGCACAGTCATTAATCTACAAACTCTCAAGCTCAAGTTTCCTAAAACGGTTGATCTGAGAGCAAGGCTGCCTTTCTAGGACAACCAGGCTGGCACCAGCATGGGCTTCCCGGGGGACTCTGGTCTTCTTATTGCTTTGTCCTTCTATGAGGAGAGAAGGACCCCTACCACTCCATCAAAGCGACCTCACCCTGATGGCAGTTCAGGGTCACCAGGTCTGAACAACTATGGGATGTCAGACTGGTTCCTGCATGAGCCCTGGCCTGGAGACAAGTCGGCTTCCTAGGCATGCAGGGCACAGAGAGGGTGAAGATGAATAGGAAGCCATGTTTCTGCTCATCCCAGAGTCAGAGCTTCTTGGGCTGTGTGTATCCAGGGTAGACTGACTGCTAAAACAATCAGTTCCCAAATCTCAGTGGCTCAGCACAATGAAAGCTTCTTTCTTGCTGTGTCAATGTCCAGCGCACGTGCTTGGGAAGGAGGAGCCGGTACTCCACACAGTCATCCAGGGCCCCAGGCTCCTTGCCATCCTGGGTGGTGGCTCCACCATGCCCCAGGGCAGGAGTCAACAAGCTTTCTCCCTAAAGGACCAGATGGGAAATACCTTAGGCTTCGCAGGCCACTCAGTGACAATTAATGATTTCTGTCATTGTGGTGCAAAAGCAGCCATAAACAACCTAGCAATGAATGGGCAAGACTGTGTTTCAATAAAGCTTTATTTACAAATACAGGCAGACAGCTGGATTTGGCCTGTGAGCCTCAGTTTTCTGACCCCTGTCCTAGAGCCTTGGAGTTCCTCTCTGGACCCTCTGCATCTGATGAGAAGACCAGGAAAGAGAGAGCTATGGGAGATTGTGCAGGAGGTTTTGGGGGGCACAGGTCTGGAAGTGGCATACATCCCTTTCACCCATACCCCACTGTCCAGAACTCAGTGATGTGGCCTCATCTCCCTGCCAAGGAAGATGGGAAATGTAGTTCTCCTTTGTGTGCATGAGAATCCGAGTGGTCACCTGCTCCCTCCTCCTACCTCTGGTCCATACAACAATCATTTCCAGATAGGAGGCCTCCCTCCTCATTCTTTGGAAGCTTTGACAGTGAGAATAATCTCCCAGTACACTCCTGGAGCTATTCCTCTCACCCAAATATCGAGTTCTGGGAGGGCTGAGAAGCCCCATAGTGGACAAAGAATGGCTCCATCCAAGGCCTTCTAGGGGAAACCATTAGCCTCCAGCAGGTGCGATGGAACAATTGCTGGAATCAGCTGCCTTGATCTCAAGAACAACTTACCTTGTGGTCAGCTCATTCCTTCAGCGGTTATTATACTAGGGATATAACAATGAAGAAGACCTATCTGAACCTTGCCCTCATTCACCCAAAGACCTCTGTTCTTTTTAAGTTAGCTCCTGATGTTCCCCTTGCTATGAACTAAGGGCTGAGCCAAGGACTTTTTGCCGTTCTCCTTTATCCCCCAACAGTCCCAGGAAGAAAGTCCATGGTACACTGTAAAAATGAAGCTAACGCTTTATCCCTCCTTGTATTCACATCTTTGCCATATGAATTTGTAGTTTCCTTCCACTCTCACTCTGGAATCCTCCAAGAGGCTTCCATTTTCCAATAGGATGTTAGAAACTAATACAAGCAAAGGCTCAAAAACCATGTATGTAATGGGGTTGGCTCTCATTCTTGTACCTCTGTCATCACCAGGAGAATACACCCAGGCTAACCTGACGGAAAACCAAAGAGATGTGGAGCAGAGCCAAGTCACCCAAGTCACCCCAGCAGAGCCAAGTCACCCAAGTCACCCCAGCCAACAGCCAGCTGACTCTCAAATGTGGCAGTGAGCCCAGCCAATGCCTACAAAACTGTAAGACCTGTGATCCTTCTCCCCTAGCTGACTGCAGATGCATGAGGAGCAAATGCTTACTGTTGCAGGCCACCAGAATTTGGGGTTGTTTGTTATGCAGCATTATTGTAGCAATAGATAACTAATACGCTCTTGTTCTCTCCCTTTTGAATATGGAAAAGCTCAGCCTGAGAGATGTTAATTAATTTGCTCAAGGCCTTACAGTTGGCAAATGGTAGAGCCTGGATGTGCCCCTGTATCTCTCTAGCCACTGTACTCTACACTAGAGCACAAGTTGCACAAGGGCTGCTGTCCCCCAGGGTTAGTGTGTTGGAAATTTAATCCCCAATGCAACAGTGTTGAGAGGTGGGACCTCTAAGAGGTGATTAGGTCATAGGGGCTCTTCCACTATCTCTCTTGCATGTGCCCTCCTGCCTTTCCACCTACTCCTATGGGATGACACAGCAAGAAGGCCTTCACCAGATGCAGCCCCTTGACCTTGGGTTGCCCAGTCTCCAGACTATAAAAAATAAACCTCTGTTCTTTATGAACTACCCAGTCTCCAGGTGTTCTGGTATAGCAGCAAAAAATGGACTAAGACAAGGGCCAAAGTTTTTGTCTAAAGACTTGACAAACGCTTAACTCCTCTCAACTGTGATAGTGTCTGGCATTCGGTAGGTGTCAGTATTTGTTTTTTTTGTTGTTGTTGTTGTTGTTTTATTATACTTTAAGTTCTAGGGTACATGTGCATAACGTGCAGGTTTGTTACATATGTATACTTGTGCCATGTTGGTGTGCTGCACCCATCAACTCGTCAGCACCCATCAATTCATCATTTATATCAGGTATAACTCCCAATGCAATCCCTCCCCCCTCCCCCCTCCACATGATAGGCCCCGGTATGTGATGTTCCCCTTCCCGAGTCCAAGTGATCTCATTGTTTAGTTTCCACCTATGAGTGAGAACATGCGGTGTTTGGTTTTCTGTTCTTGTGATAGTTTGCTAAGAATGATGGTTTCCAGCTGCATCCATGTCCCTACAAAGGACGCAAACTCATCCTTTTTTATGGCTGCATAGTATTCCATGGTGTATATGTGCCACATTTTCTTAATCCAGTCTGTCACAGATGGACATTTGGGTTGATTCCAAGTCTTTGCTATTGTGAATAGTGCCGCAATAAACATACGTGTGCATGTGTCTTGATAGCAGCATGATTTATAATCCTTTGGGTATATACCCAGTAGCGGGATGGCTGGGTCATATGGTACATCTAGTTCTAGATCCTTGAGGAATTGCCATACTGTTTTCCATAATGGTTGAACTAGTTTTGTTGAGTGGGTGAAAGGGTCTTGCTTTTGAGTTGCAGTGACTGAGAGGCCCTTCTTACACCCAGGAAGCACATAGGGACATTGACTCTCCCCTCACAACAGGGAGAAGAGGAAGCCACTGCACTAGAGATCAAAATTCTCTCCAGCAACAGGAGCCTGGAATCAAGGCAGACACCGGGGACACATTACCACTCAATCATGCCCTTTGTTCTCTAGTAGACCCAGGGAAAACAGGGGCAGAATCAAAGCACAAGGAAGGAAAGTATCTTTTAAAATCACTGGTTTTTTTGACATAATGACAGCCCCTCTGGGAAAGATGTAGGGAAGAGGATGCAGGGTGGAGCTCAGGAGGGTTGGAGGGAAGTCTCAGAGCAGAGGGGCTGCTGCTTGGTACAGGCCAAGATGACACCAGGTGAAACCAAGAAGCTGCCCAGAGGGACCTCTTTGGGGACTGTGGGGGGAAAGAAACTTGACCAGGCCTTTCATAAAGCTTTCTTCTCACCCCTGTTCACCCCAATCTTGCAATTCCAAGAGCTCCCCAGAAAGCCCCAGCTCTGCCCAGCATTAGCATTGTGTGCTGTTCAGAGGAGTGAACATTGTCTCACTGGCTGGAGTTTTATGCACACACACACACACATGCACACAAACACACACATGCACACACACACACAGATCCAGGGGAAAATTGATTTTCACTTGTTTTCCCCACTGTGCACCCATGCTCCAGCAACCTTGTGATTATATCATGCTCCTACCCCTGTTCCTTGTCAGCACTGATATATTTCCAGTTGAAAAGGAATGCAGAAGTGTATAGGCATGCATGTGCACCCCTCACCCCCCAACACACATGTGCACACACACACACACACGTGCACATACACACACACACACACACACACACATGTGCACATACACACACACACACACGCATACACAGAAACCCATCCTGATGGGCCAGCTTGGCTTCTTGGGCAGTCTGATATTATCCAACCACCTGACAAAGCAAAGCAGCCAGCAGGTAAGAGGTGTCTAAGATTCACTGTCTCCTGAAAATTCCAGAGCGCCAGCCCCACATGTCCCTCCTGTCTCTCCAGGAGTCTGAGCGGTGTTCAGGACACTCCAGGGTCTTTCTAAAAGCATAGAAGCTGGTGTCATCTATTGGCTGGGCCCCCAGGATGGGGCTGAGCCACAGAGCCCTTTCTAATTCTCTCTCTAAAAGCTTCTATCACAGACTGACTGTGCCAGTGTGTGTTTTATTTATGACTGTCTAATCCGGTACTCATCATAACGCAGGGTGCACAGCAGGCAGTGGGTGTCAATAAGTGTTTGTAGAAATTAATGTAATTTGTAAGTAATGAGAATGTTCTTAGAGGCAGAAAAAGAATGCAGTGCTCTCTGCTCTGTACTGATAAAAAAAACAAAACAAAACAAAAAACCTTGCTATCCCCAATTCTTCTAGCCCTGGTTCTTTGGGGGCACAGCCCCAACATAAGTAAACAGCAGAGCGGGGCTGGTTTCAGATGTGTGTTGCCATTATGGGTCACTGCTATGAATCAGAGGGACTGCTGGTTAAGAACTAGACCCTGAGGTCAGGCAGACCTTTGCTTGAACCCTGGCCCTCATGCATGTATGGCTTTGGGCAAGTTACCTCATCCCTCTGAGCTTCCTATTATAATGGTGGTAATCATAGGATCTGCTTTCACAGAGTTACCGTGGGTTTTCAGTGAGATAAAGCACAGGAAGTGCAGCACAGCCCCAGCACCGCCTTAGTGCTCATTCATGGTGGCGGATGCCACTGTGGCCGATGTTGATATTCATGCAGAGTTCAGGCTTGGCTCTGCTGGAAGGAGGTAAGAGAAGCAAGAACTGGGTCCCCTGAGAGCTCACAATTGAGTAGGGAGAAAGAGAGCACTTATGGAGAATATCTTGAAAAGCAGCGCTTGCTAAACTTGGCTCCAAGTTCAGTAGGAGGTCAGAGGAGCAAGAAGACAGAGTGGGCTGAAGTGGTCAAGGGAAGCTTCCTGGAAGAGGAGAATCTGGAGACAGGCTCTAAAGGATGGGTCAGATGAGATGATGGAAAGTAGGAAGGGCAAAAGGCCTGGAGCTGGAAGAAGCAGTGGGCAGTGGCCTGCAGAGAGCTTCCAGACAAGAGGAAGGAGGGTGGGTGTGCATCACAAATTTGGAGACACAAGATTGATTTGACTTTTGCCATAGTGATGGCATTGGGGCCAGGTGCAGTGGCTCATACCTGCAATCTCAGCATCTTGAGAGGCCAAGGCAGGAGGACTGCTTGAGCCCAGGGATTCAAGACTAGCCTAGAAAACATAAGGAGACCCCATCTCTACAAAAAAAAAACTTAGCTGGGCATGATAGCCCATAGCTGTGCCCCAGCTTTGCAGGAGGCTGAGGCAGAGGGATCACATAAGCCTAGAAATTTGAGGCTACAGTGAGCCGTGATCCTGCCACTGCACTCCAGCCTGAGTGAGAGCAAGAGTCGGTCAAAACAAAACAAAACAAAACAAAAAAATAGACGAATTAACAAATTGTGATAGTCATATATAGTTCATATAATGGAATACTACACAGCAATGAAAAAAGGACAGCATTCGAAGCATACTGGTGGGAGAGATGCTGACGTTTCCCTCAGGAGGAAATTCGTGTTTGGTGACTGCAATAATGTGAAAACCAAAGTGCCTCCTCCAGTCTGGCAGTGATTGACCAATAACCTTTGTGCAGGCCTCACCTCTCACTCTCTGCTCCCCTCTCCACCGCTTCTTTCCTTCCTGGACTCAGGATTCCTGAAGGAGGTGGACAGGCCTCCGCTGAGCACAGGCACAGAAAGGACAGCTGCCCTCACCAGTGATGGTGCTTCAGCACCACGGACAGCGCCCCAGGCGCTTGCCACAACCTTAGGCTCAAAGTGCCAGTGACTTCCAGGGCCCCATAAAAGCACCTGCTAACCAACCCCCAGGAGCTGGCTACTGCTCTCCTGCCATGCCCACTCTCCAACCTCCTATGACTTTTTTTAATATCTTTTACTTCTCAAAGCTGAATTCCGTGTTCTAACAGATCAGCTGATACACTTCTCTCATTCATGCCCGTTTGTTGAGGATCCCGTCTGTGCCAGGCACCGTGTTTATCCACTCATGGGAGGGGGATACGGAGGATCTCTCTGGTTGCCACTAAAATCCAGTGTCCCCAAAGTCTCCTGGATCCCTGGGTGCCTTTGCCAGAGAAGTGACTCCGAGGAAGTGAATGTAGGCACCTGGGGAACCAGTGAGTGGGCAGCTGCACCCTCCCAGTGCCCCCGACTCACTCGTTATTGCTAAAATAGCTGCTGTTGAGGGCACAGGGATGTTGCAGCAGCCACGGAAGCAGGCTGTGATGTAATGATTGCACTGAAACTGCACACCCCTCTGCAAGGCGGTGCTGTGACTATCAACACTTGACAAGACAGCCCAGAGGGATGAGGCCACATTCCTCAAGCCACACAGCTGAGAAGTAGCAGAGCAGGACTCCTTGTGTTTCTGACTCCAGACCCCTCATTCCTTTCTCCCCTCCCTCTCTCTAGGCTCAACCACAGAGAGTCCTATTAAATTGAATTGCCATTTACGTGGGTCAGCAAATGGCTGAGTATCAGAAGTGTCACGTGCTTCCACCTAGTATTTTCTCCTCTGAGAACATCTCTTCCCCTGCCAGGAATCTGCTTCTTCCCATGGCTTCCAGGCCACTGGGTCTAGGCAGGGGTGACCTTCTCCACCCTGGGCAGGCTGGGAAGAGCTTCTCCTCTAGGGGAACTGCCCACCCAGAGGTGGCCCCACTGACGCAGCCGAGACTGTGACCCTTGCAGAAGCTAATGAACACAGGTCATAAAGAGAAAAGCAGCTTTGTGAAATAATCCTTGCTCTGGGAGGCTGCCTGGCGAGAGCTGGCAGCTTCATCAGAATGTTTATGGAGGGGAATTAATCAGGAAACTCGGTGGAGTTGCCCGTGGTGGAGAGGACTGAGGAAGGTGGCGGAGCTTGGGAGGGAGGGTGTTCCATCTCAGTAATCAATGGTGGAAATTATTCTGTGAATATCAATGGTCTAAATGTGGCCTCGAGGCTGGAGGGTACCAGGAAGCAAGAAAGGGCAGACTGATTGAGACCTGCATGGCCCAATAACTGCCCAGCCTCTGCAGCTGCAAAGAAGAAAGGCTGTTGCCCTTCATTCACTCACCCACTCACTGATTCTTCCCTTCAATTAGGAGCCAGGGAGGCCCTCCAATAGGCAGGAAACTGTGCTGGTTGCTGGGACCAGGGCAGTAGTCGCAAGACAGACACAACCTTGCCTTCCTGGACTAGATTGCAAAGACATTTGGAATCAAACTCAGAGATGCTGAGCCTTTTTATAACTTTCCAAGTTCCTCTCCCGTCTCTGACCTCTGTGCATAATCATTATCATTTATTGAGCCTTACTGAGAGCCAGGCATGGTGCCATTCTCTCAGTAAATCCTGACAATCCATGTTTGGAGTAGACATCATTATTCTGAAGTTACAAATGTGGAATAAGGCTCAGAGAGGTCAAGGAACTTGCCCAAGGTCCCTGAGTTAGCCAGTGGCCATATGGATCTCAAACCCAGGTCAGGCTGAGTGCAGAGCCCACTCTCTTAGCCACTCTGACATACAGTTTCTCAAAGGGAGTGCAACTTGTGTATGCTTTGAGCCAACCCTCCAATTGCCCTGGCATCCCCATTCTCCCCACTTCCAGCTCACAGCCCTAATGCCTGTTCCTCTTGATTCTCCTTAATCCCTCACACCTCTTATTTGCTTTGCGGCTGGAGTTTCATTAGGCAAAATGAAACTACTTAAGGAAAACTGGAGTTCTTTGAAGACACTGAGAGGAAACCTCTGACGGCTAAGCATGAGGGAGTGACTCCAACCAACAACACCTTGTCCTTGGCATCTCAGGGCTCCTACCCATGCCTTCCCTATCCTGTCCTGAGAACTGGGCCTCAGTTTCAGATCCATGCTGTGGGCAGGGGACACAGTACAAGGGGACAGGAAGAGTGCTGAGGATGTGATGTGGTCACACTGTGTCCTTCAGAGAGGCCCTTGGTCTCCTCTGAGTCTTTTTGTTTTTTTGAGACAGAGTCTCACCCTTTCACCCAGGCTGGAGTACAGTGGTGTGATACTGGCTCACTGCAACCTCCGCCTCCTGGGTTCAAGCAGTTCTCCTGCCTGAGCCTCCCGAGTAGCTGAGACCTACAAACGCACGCCACCACGCCTGGTTAATTTTTGTATTTTAGTAGAGGCGGGGTTTCGTCATGTTGACCAGGCTGATCTCAAGCTCCTGACCTCAGGTAATCCGCTCATCTCGGCTTCCCATAGTGCTGGGATTACAGGTATGAGCCGCCCACCATGCCTGGCCTCCTCTGAGTCTTGTTCTCCGCAGTCGTAAACACAGGCGCTAAGCTGGCTGACCTGTAAGCTCCTTCCAGTTCTGGCTGTCTTGGGGGGGGCCCCCTGGCTGCTCCTCACTGTGGGACCAAAAGTTATGGCCTCGGGTGGGGTGGCCCTGGGTGTGTCCTTTCCCCCTTGCTCCCACTGGGCTTCCCAAGGGCCCAACAGTCCCATCACTCACTTGGCAGTAGTTGCAAGGCTGCTGGACACCATGGATGCAGCAGAGCCATGACCCAATCCAGTTGGGTCAGGCCTGTTGGAGGTGGGGTCTGGTGGGAGGCGACTGGATCATGAGAGCCATTTCTAATGGTTTAGCACTATCCCCTGGCTGCTGTTCTCATGATATGGAGTTCTCAAGATATCTGGGTTTTTTTTATGAAAAAAAGGGTTAATTGGCTTACAGTTCTGCAGGCTATACAGGAAGCATAGCGGCATGTGCTTCTGGGGAGTCCTCAGGGAGCTTCCAATCATAGAGGAAGGTGAAGGCGGAGCAGGTGTCTCACATGGCAGAGTAGGAGTGAGAGAGAAAGGGAGGGTGCCACATTTTTAAACAAGAGATCTGGTTGTTTAAAAGTGTGTTGTGCCAGCTACAGTGACTCACACCTGTAATCCCAGCACTTTGGGAGGCCGAGGCAGGCAGATCACTTGAGGTCAGGAGTTTGAGACCAGTCTGGCCTTAAACATGGTGAAACAAAAATTAGCCGGGTGTGGTGGCACGTGCCTGTAATCCCAGCTACGGGGGAAGCTGAGGCAGGAAAATCACTTGAACCCAGGAGGTGGAGGTTGCAGTGAGCCAAGACTACTCTGGGCAACAGAGTAAGACTCCATGTCAAAAAAAAAATAAAAAGTGTGTTGTACCTTCCCCTTCCCCTTCTCTCTCTTCCTCCTGCTCAGGCCATCTAAAATGTGCCTACTTCCCCTTCACCTTCTGCCTTGATTGTAACTTTCCTGAGGTCTACCCAGCCATGCCTCCTGTACAGCCTGTGGAACTGTGAGCCAATTAAACCTCTTTTCTTTATAAATTACAGTCTCAAGTATTTCTTAATAGCAGTGCAAGAACAGCCTAGGACAGTGACTTTATTTGGAATAAGGGTCTTTGCAGATGTCATTAAGGTAAGGCTCTGAAGATGAGATCATCCTGGATTGGAGGGACGCTAAACCCAATGATAATGTCCCTTTAAGAGACTAAAAAGAAAACACATGCATGGAGAAAAGGTTGTGTGAAGACAGGTAGAGATTGGAGCCATGCGGCCAAAAGCCAAGCAAGACTAGGGATTGCCCAAAGCCAGGAGAGGCATGAAATAGAGTCTCTCTGAGCCTCCAGAGGGACCCAACCCTGCCAACACCTTGATTTTGAACTCCTGGCCTCCAGAACTGTGAGAGAATAAATTTCCATTGTTTTAAGCACCAGTTTGTGATCATTTGTTACAGCAGCCGCAGGAAACTTAACACAATGTCCAAGGCTCTGTCCTGGTCTGGGGCATCAGGGACAGCTCCCTAGAGGAAGTGGCATCTGATCAGAGGCCTGAAAGCTAAAGGAGGTATAGGAGTTAGCAGCAGAGAGCATTCCAGGCTGAGGAAATAGCAGGTGCAAAGACCCTGAGGCAGGAAAGAGGATCTGAAGGAAGGAAAGACCCAGAGGACTGCCAGGTTGGGAAGGGAGATGTTTCTTGAGAGGTGGGCAGAGGAAGACTCCCCTGCCCCAGAGGAGTCTGGACGTTCTGCTGAAAGAACAGGATGCTGCTTCCAGCTGGGAATCTGAGAGAGGTCAACCCCATGGGACCCGAGTCTGGCTGGTCACTGCCATTCCCACGCCTGCGGCTCTGGATTAATACTAGCTGGTGGACGGATGGGCTTTGTTGTGATGTGTTCGAGGAGTGCAGTTCACCCTGAGTGTGTCTGTCGTGTGCTCACTGCTTCCCAGGACCGTGTCTCACCCCTCCCTGTCTCTGCGTCCATCCTGAGTCCTTTGTCCCTTGTCAGACAACCCCCTGCAGAGTTCCTGTCCCCTCAACCCTCAATTCCATACCCCAAGTTCGTCGCTTTGATAGGAGACTTCCCTTCCTTTTGTCATCCTCAGACTGAATTAAAATAACATTGCCACGGAGCCGTGTCCGACGTACCCAAGGAATTCTGAGTCTCCGGTGACTTCATTAGCTCCAGCGCCTTGAGTCATTCGAGCCACGGTGCTTTCTTGTCCCGTCCCCTCCTCCCTGCAGAGGGGGTCTTATTAGCTGGGAAATATGAACCACTTAGTAGTTCCATTAACTGAGCGCTTTCAACATGTTTCGTCTCTGCCTTTCTTCCCACACTGCCCTCTCCCGTGTCTCTGCCTCTCTACTCATTAGCTGGAGGTGCCTCCGCTCTGACTTTCTCCCCGGCACTCCATCGCTCTACCCCTTCCCTTCCTTGTCTCTCCCATCTGTTTCAGAATCAAAGGACGTGAATGCCTTCAACCAGGACCTCCTCCTTTAGGAAATGCTTAATGCCCACGGGCTCGGCCTCCCCCACATGGTGTCAGGACCCTGCCCACCTCACCTACCCCAGGTTCCCGGAGGTCTCCCAGAGCTCCTGAAGTGGGCATCATGCGTGCCCCTACAGCGGTTTCATCTGCAGCCACTGCATGGCCCCTCACCCTGCTCCCCTCTGCTGTCCTGGCCTCCGCCCACAGTCCAGACCTGGGGTACTTCCCTCCGACCCTAGAAGAATGGCAGGTGTCCCCACCAATGGGGCCACTGCCAGGAGCTGCTAGACTCCACCCTCCATTCCCTGAGGATTCCTCCACGGTCATCTGGGCCCCGCAGGAGCATAGTTGGAGTGTGGTCTGCTCCAGAGGCCACCAGCTGACCCCCAGTCACCCCACCTCTTCCTACCTTTCCTCTGGGGGTCAGCAGCCATCCATGGCCACCTCACACACCCTCAAGTGTTCTGGTGTCTCCTGCTCTTACCTCGTAAAAACCTCTCTTTCTGCTGGGTGCAATGGCTCACACCGGTAATCCTAGCACTTTGGGAGGCCGAGGCATGCAGATCACTTGAGGCTGGGAGTTCAAGACCAGCCTGGGCACATGTGAGGCCTCAAATAAAAAATATTTTAAAATAGGCTGACTGTGATGGCTCACACCTGTAATCCCAGCACTTTGTGAGTCCAAAGTGGGCAGATCACCAGAGGTCAGGAATTCATGATCAGCCTAGCCAACATGTACTAAAATACAAAATTTATCTGGGCATGGTGGTGCACGCCTGTAATCTCAGTTATTTAAGAGGCTGAGGCAGGAGAATCACTTTAACACAGGAGGCAGAGGTTGCAGTTAGCCAAAATCACGCCACTGCACTCCAGCCTGGATGACAGAGCAAGACTCCATCTCAAAAAAAATTTTTTTTTAACAAAAAATAAAAGAAATTACCCAGGTGTGGTGGTGCATGCCTGTAATCCCAGCTCCTTGGGAGGCTGAGGCAGGAGGATCACTTGAGCCTGCAAGGTGGAAGCTGTAGTCAGCCATGATCACACCACTGCACTCCAGCCTGCATAACAGAATAAGACCCTTTATCAAAAAACAAAAACCAAGAAAACCCTCTCTCTCCTCCCAGTTCTCATGAGAAGGCTGCAGTGGGCATGGCTGGGATGTCACAGACCCTGCTGTGTGAGGAAGAGGCTACTGTCACAGCAACCAGCGTGGCCTGGAAGGACGCCAATGCTCGTGCAGAGAGACGGAAAACAGACCAAGACCCAGGTGGGGTCCCAGAGGGTGAAGGGGATGTCAGGCTGCTGTTGGTCTCAGGGGAGCCTTCCCTGTCACTCCCACTTCTGGGCTCATGACTCACTGGGTTGAATGGAACCAACTTTCATTGGGCGTTCCTCGTGCCAGGTCCTGTGCTAGGCACTGGGCATTTGGGGGGCAAAACGTCAAGAGAGAAGTCATAAGTAAACAGTTCAAAGGAGGTAGGGACCGGAGCCTGGGCCTGCAGCTGGACAGCCTCTGTTCTCCAAACACCAAGTGGACCTCTGTGCTTGGAGCCTGGGGAGAGCACCGGGGCACCCTCTCCTTTCCCTTAAGGGGTTCAAGGGTGGCACAGCAGGCACAGACCGCACGCACCTGCCACAGTGGCACTCAGCGTGCTGGAAGGCGGGGCTGGGTTGGAGCTGGGTCGGCCTCTTGCCTCTGCGTCTTACAAGTTGCATGACCTGGGTAGACTGTTCCACCTCTCAGGACCTCAGTTTTGGCATCTCTAAAATGGGGTGATAGCATGTGTTCCACCGTGTTGCAGTGAGGATGGAATGCGGCCACTCGCTCAGTGCCGTGGCTTAGTGCCTGGCAAGCAGTAAGCATGCAGCAAACCCTTGGTGACAGTTACCATCACAGTGGCATTCACTGGAAGTGGGGGTAGGGGCTTGTATGCAGGCAGGAAGGAGGGGAAACTGGCTCTGACTGGAGCACCGTGAAGGAGCTGGCATTTGGGCTGGACTCAAGAGGACCCGGAAGCTTACATTAGGGGAAAAGCATTTGTGCCCCAAGCCCCTGGACCTCCTGGTCAGTGCTATGAGTCTGAGCATGGTGGCCTGTGCCCTCCACTGCTGTGCACACTCATTGAGTTCCTGGTGGGTGCTGGGAGCCAGGGCTGCCAAGATGCACAAGTCCAAGGGGGACCATTCACACAGAAGCTGAGGTGGAAGGAGCCCCCGGGGCTCTGTGACCAGTAGCCCTGCCTCGGCCTGTGCTGGCTGGACACTGGGGACACGGCAACCAGTAGACCAGCCCCTGCAGTCATGGAGAGCCAAGGCTGTGTGCTGACAGGATGGGAGACCTGTGGCCAGCGAGCCCTACAGCCACAATGCAGAACCTCCCAGCCCTGGGTCCTTTCCAGGTATCTAGTGCTCTGGGGACCCGCAGGCTCCTGCCTCTCCCTGCAGAGATCGCTGCTTGTCCTGCATTGTGGTTGGAAGGTCCCAGAGGGTCAGGGAAGTAATGAGCAAGCTTGCCCTCCCTACCGCTTAGCCCACAGCTCTGCCAGGCCAATTAAGCTGCCTGCTAATCACCTGTGCAGGGGAGAGCCCAGCTGGGGCTGGCTGAAGTAAAACGATCTCCGTGCTCCATTGTGGAGAGGGGAGCTGTCACCCCACATCCAGCTCACATACTTGTGCCTTCTGGGTCAGGTTTGCTTTGCAGAAACATGGTTCTGCAGCAGAACCTCTTGAGGGGTTGCAAACTGCTGCAGAGTGCAAGTATCCATTCATTCATTCAGCAAATGCTGGTTGAGAGGCTCAGGGTATCAGGTTCTGCACGTGGACAAGGGGGACACAGGCCTTGTGTGGGTCTCACTTCAGTTAGGGAGCTCTGCTCGGGGGCTGGAATTTGGAGGGGTCAGTGAGTAAATTGGAGAGGATGCTGGAAGGTGATTCTCCAGGAAGAGAATTGTGCCAATGGACGGATCCAGAGAGAAACATGGGGCAGAAGGCACAGTGGCCCTCCTGGCTTCGTATGTTCAGGTGCTAGGCCCACTGTAACATGTTAACTCAAACTGGGTGGCTTAACACAACTTCCATTTCTTCACAGTTCAGAAGGCCAAAAGTCCTAAGCCAAGGCAGGTGGATCACTTGAGGCCAGGAGTTCAAGACCAGCCTGGCCAACATGGCGAAAACCTGTCTCTACTAAAAATACAAAAATTAGCCGTGCATGGTGGCACGTGCCTGTAATCACAACGACTTGGGAGGCTGACACAGGAGGATTTCTTGAGCCCGAGAGGTGGCAGTGAGCCAAGATCGTGCCAGTGCACTCCGGTCTGGGTGACAGCGTGAGATTCTGTCTCAAAAAAACAAAAGGCCACAAGTCTAGAATCAAGGCATTGGCAGGCAGGTCCCTCCTGGAGGCACTGAGGGAGGATCCGTTCCAGCCTCTGCCCTCCGGTGGCTGGGTGTGTCTCAACTCATGATTGCACCCCTCCCATCTCTGCCTCTGTCTCTCCCCTGCCCTCTTCCCTCCGTGTCTCTGTTTCTTCTCCTTTTTTGTCATCATGACACCAGCCGTTGGATTCAGGGACCACTCTAATCCAGTAGGTCTTCATTTTAATTTAACCAATGACTCCTGCAAAGACTGTACTTCCAAATAAGGTCATATCCACATGGGTGAGGACTTCACTTGGGGTGAGGACTTCACTGGGGATTGGGACTTGAACTTATCTTTGGGGACCACTGTTCAAGCCACAGCACTTGGGTTTTCTTGAGTGTGGTCTCAGCCTGAGTCTGGCTGAGACTTGGCCCTGATCCTAACTCTCCTGCCTCATCGGGGAGCCTAGGACGGTGCAGAGCTGTGGGGTCCCAGAGCAGGAAGGCGGCATCATGCAGTGGGAGACACCAGAGAAACTGTTGGGCAGTTTCTTACACAGTTCAGCCAAGAGTCAGACCCTCCGGTCTAATTAGGATCAGCAGTCATGGGCCTCCCTGACTCTCCCAGTAGGGACCAAGGGAAATATTGACTGCCAAAGGAGCCCAAACCCCAGGCCACATTGGGGTCCCCCACAGAGCCCGGCCCCAGAGGAGGCATGTGGGGTGCTCCAGAGAAAACCCCCAGAGGTCAGAGTCGCTGACCTGGCTGGGCACAACAGACCCCACCTCCAGACTGCCCAGCACTCCCACCTTTCCCAAAGACTCTTTATTTTTCCCCCACAAAGTCTCTTTAGATGCCACACCTGCCCATGGTTTTCTCACCCCCATGCCTGGAGTGCCCTGTCTCTGGCCCCTCTCTGTTTCCTAGATAACCCCAAGTCATGCTCCAGGACTCCATTCAGCACCACTGGAATAGCTATGATCCCAAAGACCAACATCACGAAATGTTGGCGAGGATGAGGAGCAACTGGAACTTGCATGCATTCTGCAGGAGCGTAAGATTACACGCCTTCAGTGGAGAACCGTTGGGCAGTTTCTTACACAGTTAAGCATCCACCTACCCTACAGCCCAGCAACTCCACTCCTAGGTATTTAGTCAAGGGAAAGGCATGCACATGTTCACAAAAAGACTTGCCTAGGAATGATCATAGCAGCTCTGTTTGTATTGACCAGAAACTAGGAATAACTCCAAATGTCCGTCTACAGACAAATGGTTAAGCCAATTGTGGCACATCCTTATTATGGGATATAGCTCAGCAATAGAAAGGGTTCACACCACAACACCACAACTTCCATGTTGCTCCTGGTTCACACCACAACATGGAAGGCTCTTGAGATGTGCTCAGTGAGTAGGTATGGTTCTCTCAAATGAAATCCCAGACCAGGCACAGTGGCTCCCACCTGTAATCCCAGCACTTTCTGAGGCCTATTGAGGATCACTTGAGGCCAGGAGTTCAAGACCAGCCTAGGCAACATAGTGAGGCTCCATCTCCACCCCCAAAATTTTTTAAAAATAGCTGAGTGTAGTAGTGTGTGCCTGTTATCCCAGCTACTCAAGAGGCTGAGGTGGGAGGATAACTTGAGCTTGGGAGTTCGAGGTTTCAGTGAGCCAAGATTATACACCACTGCACTCCAGCCTGGGTGGCAGAGCAAGACCCTGTCAAGAAGGAAGGAAGGAAGGAAGGAAGGAAGGAAGGAAGGAAGGAAGGAAGGAAGGTAGGTAGGAAGGAGGGAAGGAAGGAGACAAAAGTGATCTACGGTATTAAAAATCAGAACAGCAGAGGAGGGTATTGACTAGAAAGTGACGGAAATGGTCTATGTCTTGTTCCGGGAGGCAGTTACAGGGGTGTATACAACTTGCTGAAAAGAACACTTGTGACCTGGGCATTTTACTGTGCCTTAATCATGCCTCCATTGTACATATGTGTATCTGTATGTATGCACGTGTGTGTATGGCATGTAAAGACCCCCCCAACCCTGGCCTCACTCCTCCAGAGAGTCCTTCCCACGCCCACCCCCAGCTGAGTCAGGGGCTCCTCCTTCATGCTCCCCTCAGTGAGCATCTCTTCCTGCACCTGCCAGCTCGAACCCACCTGTCCAGCTGCTCAGCATCCCCAGCAGGGAACCCTTTGTGGCCACAGGTGGCTGCTGCGCCTTTTCATCTCCATGTCCCTGAGCCCAGCCTCCCTCCTGAGGCTGAGATGTTTACTGAATGGACAAATGAGGAAATGATTGCCACGTCTTTATATTTACAGCTGTAGCTGCAGCCCAGATACCTGTTTGTATCTATAAACTCCATTTCCACCTCCTATTTATGCCTATCTCTATTAAATCTACAGAGATTCATAGACAAAATGACTAACATGCCTGTCACTCTGTCAGCTGTGCTGAGCTCCCGGAGGCGCTCGTGGAAGGTGTAAGCACTGGTCAGCCCACGGGTCCTTGGGGCCCCAGTGAAGTGGCAGGTCAGCAGCCTCCACCGGGCTTCCAGCCAGGCTTGCCCCCTCCTCTTTCTCATGTTTCTTCTCCCCTCCCAGTGTGTGTCTCCCTCCGACTCAGGCATTACGTACAGTTCAGGCTTAGAAAGGAGACAGTTGAATTCGATTTCTGACTCTGCTTTGTGACCTTGGGCAAGTCACTAACCCTCTCCAGACCTCAGTTTCTTCATCTGTGAAATGGTTCATACTCATGCCTGCTTTGTTGGGGTATCAGTGGGGCCAGGGGAGGTTTTGTGTATAAAGCACTGAGCCTGGTGCTTCAGAGGAATGGACCCATCAGACAGACCCTGCGTGGCCCCAGAGATTTCACCAGTTAGGTGGGTCTCCCAGCACAGAGTTAGTTTATCTATCCCCACCCCACCCCCTGTGCCCAGGCAGCCTCCAGTGTCCTTCTCAGCTGCAAAGAGTATTTTCAGCTCAGACCATACAGCCCTAGGCTAATTTGAAAATGAGGCTCCTAAGGGAATCCCACATGCTAGGGCTGAGCTGCAGGGAGGGGCAGACATTAGCTTCAGAAAGCAGATTAGAGAAGGAAGCCCCCCGACAGCAGGAGACAGCAGAAATCAGGGCTTTGAAAAGAAAATGGCCAAATGCAGAGTGTGAAACCATTCTGGGCTGAGGGGGAGAACACACCCTGAATGTGATGACGGTCACCTCTCTTTCCCAATGATGGCAACAATGCCAAAGCCTTTATCAGGGCCTTCAGTCCACGGCCTGGCCCCAGAAATACTGGTCATGTCACTTGGCACTGAGGAGGGGCAGAGAGGTGGTCCCGTCAGCCCGCAAAGCCCAGGACCCACAATTGTCTGCAAGGCTCCACCCTTTCCTGGCTGTGTGACCTCGAGTAAGGCACTAAACATCTCTGAAGTTCATTTTCTCCTCAGGAGATGGTAAGTACAGGGCCTGCCTTGCACCCAGCACCGCGAGGATGTTGTCTCTGCGTCTGCCTGATCCCAGGTCCCTCCGAAGGTCTGGCACAAGCAGGACTCTTGCTACAGACTTGGTAAAGAGTGAAGGACAGTCCCCAACCAGACCATCCTCTTCACTGACAAGGAGGGTGGGGAAACTGAGGCACAGAAGAGTTGCTTAGGGTGACTTTGGTCATAAGAGGAGCACAGAGATGTAATGTCAGATATTGGCCAGATGTTTGGGGCAAGATCCCTACGGGGCCCTTGTTTTCACTCCCTTTTGACCCTCCAGAGCCCCCATATATGCAGATCTCCTTACCTAAGAGTGACACCAGAAATGCTGGTGTCAGAAATGAGAAACTGTAGGAAAATACAAAGAAGGAAGAAAAATCACCTGAATCCCACCATCCCAAGGCACCTGCCCGTGGTATTCCAGAGCACGCCTTCCCACCGTCCTTCCAGGCACCTTGTTCATGCGTGGCTTTGCGGGTACAATTTTACCTACATGAGATCACGCTCTGCATTGGGTTTTGGCCCAGCGTTGTTCACATGACAATGTGACTGTGTTGTGGACGTTTTGGTTTTTGTTTTTCATCAATAAAAATGCACCTCCAGCTGGGCACAGTGGCTCACACCTGTAATCCCAGCACTTTGGGAGGCTGAGGTGGGTGGATCACTTGAGCCCAGGAGTTTGAGACCAGCCTGAACAACATGACCAAACCCCATCTCTACAAAAATTAGCTAGGCATGGGGATGTGTGCCTTCGTCCCAGCTATTCAGGAGGCTGAGGTGGGAAGAACACCTGGGCCAGGATGTTGAGGCTGCAGTGAGCCAAGATTGTGCCATTGCACTCCAGCCTGGGTGACAGAGTGAGACCTTGTCTCTAAATAAATAAAGTTTTAAAAATGCACCTCCGGCCGGGCGCGGTGGCTCAAGCCTGTAATCCCAGCACTTTGGGAGGCCGAGACGGGTGGATCACGAGGTCAGGAGATCGAGACCATCCTGGCTAACACGGTGAAACCCCGTCTCTACTAAAAAATACAAAAAAAACTAGCCGGGGGAGGTGGTGGGCCCCTGTAGTCCCAGCTATTCAGGAGGCTGAGGCAGGAGAATGCCGTGAACCTGGGAGGCAGAGCTTGCAGTGAGCTGAGATCTGGCCACTGCACTCCAGCCTGGGCGACAGAGCGAGACTCCGTCTCAAAAAAAAAAAAAAAAAAAAAAAAAAAAAATGCACCTCCAACATCGTTTTACTGGCTATGTAAGAATCCATTGTATGGACGGATTCTAATGGAATCAATCAATCCCCAGTTGGGGTAGAGAGCTAACGATTGGTGTTTTTTTCACTGGAAACAAGTGACTGGACAGGCAGACATCCAGCTTCTCTGAACCATCCCTGGTGAGAGGGGCTTGCTATTCACAAGAGAGTCACATTCCAACTGCAGGTGGCTCCAGGGTTAGGAAATCCTTCCTGAGGTCAAGGCTGAATCTGCCTCCCAAGCCCTTCCTCACACTGGTGTCAATTCTGCACTTGGGATGACACACACTGTCTGTCCCTCGGCCTCGGCCTCCTGGGCTCCACCCCAAAACCAATCCTCACACCCATCTTACTTTTTTTGAGAGTCTCACTCTGTCACCCAGGCTGGAGTGCAGTGACACAATCACGGTTCATTGCAGCCTCAACTTCCGGGGCTCAGGCAATTCTCCCACCTTTGTCTCCCAGGTAGCTGGGACTACAGGTGCACATGCCACCACACCTGGCTGATTTTTTGTATTTTTGTTATTGACATTGTTGTAAAGAGACAGGATTTTACCATGTTGCTTGGACTGGTCTTGAACTCCTGGGCTCAAGTGATCCTCCCACTTTGGCCTCCCAAAGTGCTAGTATTACAGGCATGAGCCACTGCACCCATCCCGCACACCCATCCTTTTGATCTCTTGGTTGGAGAGAGAGGCAACTTCCCCACTGTCATGGGCAAGCCTCCCAGGGCCACAGTGGGGTATGAGATTCGCAGATTTAGAAAGAAAGAGCTTTGGCTTTAGAGCTAGCCTGTCCTAGGCTCAAAGTGCAGCTTTACCATTTCCTGGCTATGTGACCTGGGGAAGGCACTTGACCTCTCTGAGCCTCAGTTTCCTCATCTGTAGAACAGGTTTAATAACATCACCAACCTCATGTCACAAAAATGTCAGGGAGGCTTCCTTGTAAACCACTTAGTTTAGGACAAGCTGATAGTAAAGACTTAAATGGTAGAAGATGATACTCCAGACAGCAGGGAGATGCTCTCCATGAGGATCCAGGGGACAGGCCCAGTGGGGATCTGGGGGCCTCATGGAGACAAGACATCCCAGCCCTGCCCCCTCTGCCCCCTGTCAAAGGCCTGTGACAAGCTCATCCCTCATGGAGGGGAGGGCTCCAGGACCAGGAGGGGCGGCTCGGCGAGGAGGGAGGGCTAAAGACTTAGAGAGCGATCAATACATTATTTAACAGCAAGAATGCAAATGAGGAAAAATTAATGAAGGCGCTGTCTCAGCCCCTGCCTCCCCATCCCCCACTGTTCTTGACTTCGCGATTGCTGACAAATTCTCTAGAAAATATCAAAACAGCCTCCGGCTGGAACCTGCCACAGTGATGCACCATTATCTATTATTGATGTAAACCTTGACAAGTTCTCTTTTTAAGGAAGGCAAGCACGAGAGAGAGCTGCTAATCTGTGTTTAAAGGGATAGACTCTCATTTCCCCTCCCCAGGGTTGCCAGGCCACTGGAGCGCCTGAAAACTGCAGCCCCTGCAAACTGCAGCTCCTCTGCCTGCCCTGTCATTGCTGGTAGCACGAGGGACCCAGTCCTAAACAGAACAGGGAGGGAGACCTGGAAAGAGCAATGGGAGGCCGGGGCTGGGGGAGGGGGGTGGTATTTTGTGCCTCTCACCAGCTTTCCCTTGGATGTGCCTCAGTTTCCCTCTTTGTGCTCTTTCCAAGGCCAGCTATTTTATGGCATAACCTGGGGGCAAAGTAGGAGTCATGTCCTGAAACCAGAGAGCTCTGACCCCTGCCTCAGTCATCCGAAGGGTTTTTAGGGCAGTGAAACTCTGTATGATGCTACAGCGGTGGGTCTGTATCATTAGACATTTGTCCAGATGTACAGGGTGCCCAACATCCGGAGAGAACTCTATGTAAACTACATAGAGTGACAACGATGTGTCAACAGAGGCTCATCCATTGTAACTGATGTCCCACTCTGATGGGGGATGTTGATAGAGGAGAGGCTGTGCAGGTGCAGGGGTGTATGAGAAATCTCTGTACCTTTCACTCAGTTTTGCTGTAAACCTAAAACTCCTCTAAAAAATAAAGTCTGTTTTTCTAAAGCTCCTTGAGGCCTGGCACAGCGGCTCACGCCTGTAATCCTAGCACTTTGGGGAACCAAGGCAGGAGCATAACTTGAGCCCAGGTGTTCAAGACCAGCCTGGGCAACATAGGGAGACCCCCTCTCTACAAAAAATCCAAAAATTAGCCAGGCTTGGTGGCACACACCTGTGCAGATACTCAGGAGGCTGAGGAGGCTGAGGTAGGAGGAGCATTTGAGCCCAGGAGATCAAGGCTGCAGTGACCTGTGATTGCATCACTGCACTCCAACCTGGGCAACAGAGTGAGATCCTGTCTCAAAAAAAGCAAAAACAAAAAACTGCCCAAAAGTTCCTTCAGCTGATACACAACTTCAGCACAGTTTCAGGATACAAAGTTGATGTACAAAAATCACTAGCATTGCTATATACCAGCGACAGCCAAGCCAAGAGCCAAATCAGGAAGGCAATCCCATTCACAATCCCCACAAAAAGAATAAAATACTTAGGAATACAGCTAACCCGGAAGGTAAAAGATCTCTGCAATGAGAATTACAAAACACTGCTCAAAGAAATCAGAGAAGACACAAACAAATGGAAAAACATCCTATGCTCATGGATAGGAAAAAAATATCATTAAAATGGCCATACTGCCCAAAGCAATTTTCAGATTCAATGCTATTCCTATCAAACTACCAATGACAGTATTCACAGAACTAGTAAAAACCTACTTTAAAATTCATATGGAACCAAAAAGAGCCTGAACAGCCAAGGAAATCCTAAGCTAAAAGAGCAAAGTTGAAGGCATCACGTTACCCAACTTCAAAGTATACTACAGGGCTACACTAACCAAAACAGCATGGTACCAGTACAAAATCAGGCACATAGACCAATGGAGCAGAATAGAGAGCCCAGAAATAAGGCTGTACACTTAGGACCATCTGATCTTTGACAAAGCTGACAAAAACAAGCAATGGGGAAAAGACTCCCTATTCAATAAATGGTGCTTAGATAACTGAGTAGCCATACACAGAAGATTGAAACTGGACCCTTTCCTTATACCATATACAAAAATCAAATCAAGATGGAATAACGACTTAAATGTAAAACCCAAAACTATGGAAGACAACCTTGCCTGGAAGACAACCTAGGCAATACCATCCTGGACATAGGAATGGGCAAAGATTTCATGGCAAAGACACCAAAAGCAATTGCCACAAAAGCAAAAATTGGAAAGTAGGATCTAATTAAGCTTAAGAGCTTCTGCACTGCAAAAGAAACTATCAACAGAGTAAACAGGCAAAGAGAATGGGAAAAACTATTTGCAAACTATGCATCTGACCAAGGTCTAATATCCAACATCTATAAGGAACTCAAACAAATTTACAAGAGAAAAACAACCCCATTAAGAAGTGGGCAAAGTAAGATCTTTGGGGAACATGGATGCTTATTTCCTCTGCCTTCCTTGGCTGCCTACATGGACACCTAAGTCTCTTCCCTTGGGATAGATCTCGTGCACATGCTGAAGAGTTGTCTTTCTTGACTTAGGCCAGAGGCATTGATGTGCAGCAGGTTTCTTTAGTCAACTATGACCTTCCCACCAACAGGGAAAACTATATCCAGAATCAGTCAAGGTGGGTAGTTTGGCTGTAAGGATGTGGCTACTAACATGGCGACAGAAGAAGACAAAGGACTCTTCAAGACATCGAGACCTTCTACAACACCTCCATTGAGGAAATTCCCCTCAATGTTCCTGACCTCAACTGAGGGGCTGTCCTGTTCCTTAGCCCCAGTCAGTGTTCAATCTTGGAGGGCTGAGGAGCAGCAGGAGAGGGGAAGGAAGGGAGCCAAGGCATGGAAATCTTGTCATTTTTTTTTCTTTGAATAAATATCATTTTTTGAGGCAAAAGAAAAAAAAGTAGGCAAAGGACATGAATAGACACTTTCCAAAAGAAGACATACATGCAGCCAACAAGCACATGAAAAAAGGTTCAGTATCACTGATCATTAGAAAAATGCAAATCAAAACCGCTGTGAGATACCATCTCACACCGATCAGAATGGCTATTACTAAAAAGTCAAAAAAATGACAGATGCTGGTGAGGTTGTGGAGAAAGGAGAATCTTTATACACTGTTGGTATTAATTAGTTCAACCATTGTAGAAAACAGTATGTCAATTCCTCAAAGAGCTAAAAACAGAACTCCCATTCAACCCAGCAATCCTACTACTGGATATATACCCAAAGGAATTTAAGTCATTCTACTATAAAGACACATGCATGCAAATGTTCATTTCAGCACTCTTCACAATAGCAAAGACATGGTACCAACCTGAATGCTCATCAATGACAAACTGGATCAAGAAAATGCGGTATGTGGTCAGGCATGGTGGCTTACACCTGTAATCCCAGCACTTTGGGAGGTTGAAGTGGGCCGATCACATGAGGCCAGGAGTTTGAAACCAACCTGGCCAACATGGTGAAACCCTGTCTCTACTAAAAAAAAAATACAAAAACTCAGCCAGACATGGTTAGCAGGCCCCTGTAATCCCAGCTACTTGGGAGACTGAGGCAGGAGAAT
>NW_012122931.1:2870410-2878723 GCF_000951035.1 Colobus angolensis palliatus
AAAAAAAAAAAAAAAGAAAGAAAGAAAAAAAAAAGAAATGCAAATAACTAAGACACATCAGGCAAATCAAACGAAAAAAAGCAACAACCCTTAGAAGGAGGCCTTTCAAGATTTCGAAACCCTTGCACGAAAGTTCATGAACTTGATCCATAGGAGATGTTCCTATGAGTCACTGAGACTCATTCAAGACTCATTTCTAAGAAGCATGGGGTTTCTTTTTTTCTCTCCCTGGCAGGCTGGAAGCAGTGAAGAGGGACTTTGTGGAGAGGAGACTTTGTAGACAGCACAACTTGACCAGAGCCAGCAAGACCAGAAGCAGGATAGAGGGTGTATAAGATGTGGCTGTGAGAACTGCAGCAGCAGAACCAGCTTGGGCCATCTAGTGTGGGGCACACACCCTCATGGGACTTCTGGTTTGACAAAGGAGTTAGACGGTAAGCAAATCTAACTTGCTTAAATTTAACGCCATTATGAAAAGTGCTTCAGAGAAATGGCATCACTGAGAAATGAGAGACCACAGATTCATTGCTGGTTTATTATAGCTGATGATCACAGTGGGCAGAACTGAAATTTTTCAAAGGATATAACCCAGGGGTCACAAGCATGAACGTCTTTATGGGGGTGGACAGCTCATGCAAAGGAGAGAAACAAGAGGGTGTGGTAATAGGGAGTAGTGGGGACTATGGCAAAGTGGAGACCACAGACTCAGTCTAAAAATGCAGCTGTCCCTCAGCTCTAGCCACCTCTGCAATGGAAGAATTGGGCCACTGGGGTCAGATCTCATTTTTCTCAAAAAAGTGTAAATTGAAATTTAATATGAGATTTCCCAATTTTCTTTTTTCTTTTCATTTTATTTTATTTATTTATTTTTTTCAGACAGGGTCTTGCTTTTTCACCCAGGCTGGAGTGACACTATCACGGCTCACTGAAGCCTTGACCTCCCAGGTGCTCAAGTGATCCTCTCACCTCAGCCTCCCAAGTAGCTGGGACTACAGGCACATGCCACCATGCCCAGCTAATTTTTGCATTTCTCATAGAGACAGGGCTTCGCCATGCTGCCCAGGCTGCCCAGGTGCTGGGATCACACGCATGAGCCTCCATGCTCAGCTGGTATTTCCCAGTTTTCAAATACTGTTAACTAATTCTTACTTTCTAAAACCATGGCACAGGCCAGACAATACCAGTCTGCAGGCTGACCGCAACCCGAGAACCACAGTTTACAACCTCTCATCTTTGCTGGTGAGGAAACTGAGGCCTAGAGAAGTTTACTGATATCTGTGGTCAGCTGCCCAGCTCTGCAGCCTTTAAACAATTTAGTACATTTTCCCAGATCAAGCAAGAGGAGTTTGGGTCTGGGACGCATCATAAGAACATCAACTTGGGCTGGGCGCAGTGGTACACACCTGTGATCCCAGCACTTTGGGAGACCAAGAGGGGGCCGATCACTTGAGGTCAGGAGTTCGGGACCAGTCTGGCCAACATGGCAAAACCCGTCTCCCCCAAAAATACAGACATTAGCCGGGCACGGTGGCAAATGTCTGTAATCCCAGCTACTTGGGAGGCTGAGGCAGGAGAATCGCTTGAATCTGGGATGGGGAGGTTGCAGTGAGCCGAGATCGTGCCATTGCACTCCAGCCTGGGCGCCAGAGTGAGACTCCATCTCGAAAAAAAAAAAAAAGAACACCAACCAGGTATCACAGCACATCTGATTTATTCTCAGCCCTCTGCACACTCTGTCTCATGAGACTTTCACAAGAGTGCAATGGGGTGAGGGTTGCTCTTCCCCTTTTATCAGCGAGGAAATGGAAGCTCAGAGGAGTCAAGCAGTTTCTCAGAGTTACACAACTGCAAAAGCAGCAGAGCCTGACTGAGGGCACCTGTGAAGCCACAGGGTCCCATACCAGGATCCTACACTGTATCGCCTCACTATAAAATGGAAACAAAGGCCAGACACGATGGCTCATGCCTGTAATACCAACGCTGTGAGAGGCCAAGATGAGAGGATCACTTGAACCTAGGAGTACGGGACTAGCCTGGACAATGTAGCAAGACCTCATATCTAGAGAAAATTTAAAAATTAGCCAGGCATGGTGGAGCCTGCCTGTGGTCCTGGCTCCTCAGGAGGTTGAGGTGGGAGGATTGCTTGAGCCCAGGAGGGTGTGGCTGCAGTGAGTCATGATCGTGCCCCTGCACTCCTGCCTGGGCAACAGAGTGAGACTCTGTCTCAAAAAAAAAAAAGAAAAAGAAAATAAAGAGCGAGAGGCAAATCCAAAGTTGCGTAGTTGTTCTATTTGTTTCCCCTTGCTGCCCTAACAAATTCCCACAAACTTGGTAGCTTAAAACAACACAAATGTGTTACAGTTCTGGAGGTCAAAAGACCTAAAATCAAGGTGTCAGCAAGGCTGCATTCCTTCTGGAGCCTCCAGGGAGGAATCTGTTCCTTGCCTTCTGCCGCTTCTACAGGCTGCCTGTGTTCCTTGGCTCCTGGCCCCTTCTTCCATCTCTGAAGCCAGCAGCATAGCCTCTTCCTGTCTCTTTCTGACCTCTGCTTCTGTTATCACACCTCCTTCTCTGGCTCTGACCTTTGTGATTCCATTGGGCTCACTCAGATAATCCAGGATCATCTTCCCACCTCAAGACCCTTGATTTAATCACATCTGCAAAGTCTCTTTTGCCACGTCAGGGAACACATTCAAAGATTCCAGGGATTAGGACAGGAACATCTTGGAGGGGAGCATTGTTTTGTCTCCCACAACTGTCTTCCCTGCAAAGACTATGCTTGTCACCAGTGAGTGGAGAGGGGTGGGGAAAAGACAAATGACAGAAGGTTCCATAAGAAAGCTCAGACTTCACTGAGAGGCCATGAGAAGCCCATGAAGGAAGGAAATCCTCCTTTCACTCCCTCGGAGCAGCTCAGGGAAATCTGGGGCAGAGGCGCTGACACCCAATCAGGTTGACCTCATGCCAGTGTTAGGGTGAGGCCCCTTTTTTTCCTTTTTTTTCTGAGATGGAGTCTTACTCTGTCACCCAGGCTGGAGTGCAGTGGTGTAATCTGAGCTCACTGAAACCTCTGTGTGCAATCCCTCCCTGCTGGGGTGGATCAGGCCTAAGCTTCACCAGGAACCCAGGCCTGGAGTCCCCTGGGGCCTGGGAGCTGTCCGGGGTCCTGCACCGCTTGAGGCCTGAGGTTCACATCCCTGCCTGCCCAATGGTGGATTGTGCGGCCCTGGGCAAGTCCTACCCTATTTCCCAGCCCCAGGTTCCCCATCTGAAAGATGGGCAGATTCAAGCAATCCTCCTACCTCAGACTCCCAAGTAGCTGGGATTACAGGCATGCACTACCACACCGGGCTAATTTTTTTTTTTTTTTTTTTTGAGATGGAGTTTCACTCTTGTTGCCCAGGCTGGAGTGCAATGGCGCAGTCCCGGCTCACTGCAACCTCCGCCTCCCGGGTTCAAGCAATTCTCCTGTCTCAGCCTCCCAAGTAGCTGGGATTACAGGCATGTACCACCACACCCGGCTAATGTATTTTTAGTAGAGATGGGGTTTCTCGATGTTGGCCAGGCTGGTCTCAAACTCCTGACCTCAGATTATCCGCTTGCCTCGGCTTCCCAAAGTGCTAGGATTACAGGCATGAGCCACTGAGCCCGGCCTAATTTTTGTATTTTTAGCAGAGATGGGGTTTCTCCATGTTAACTAGGCTGGTCTCGAACTCCTGACATCAAGTGATCTACCTGCCTCAGCCTCCCAAAGTGCTGGGATTACAGACATGTACCACCTTGCCTGGCCCCTTTGTCAACTTTTATCCCCTGCCAGCCTAATAGGGTCACTCCCTGGGAAGGGGTGCTGGGATCTAGAACCCAGCATTCCCTGTTCCAGCAGGAATCCCTGCATGAGGTCTAGGGAGCTGACACACTGCATCTATGTCTAGCTTCATGGCGCTGGAGTGCTGCAAGAACTCCAGGGGCAGTGGACACCCAGCTGCCCCTCAAGCTGCTGAGCCTGTCAGAAGGGCACTGCACTGTTTCCTCCATTCACTCCTTCACCCAAGACACGTTGATCAGGCAACTACTCTGGGGCAGGCCCTGTGCCAGGCACTCAGATGCAGCTGGAAAAGAGGCAGATGGGGCCCATGCGCTTGCAGGACTAGTGGTTTGGCAAGAGTTAGGTGTTAAGCACATAATCATTTAATTGCAGATATGAAAAGTGTTTGGAGGACATGGCATCTTTGAGAAAAGAGGCCTCATATGGTGCATTCTCTTTCCTTTTTTTGAGACAGGGTCTTGTTTTTTTGCCCAGGCTGGAATGCAGTGGCATGAACACAGTTCACAGCAGCCTCGACCAAAGCGATCCTCTGGCTTCAGCCCCCACAAGTAGCTGGCACCATCACACTCCACTAATTTTTGTATTTTCTGTAGAGACGAGGTTTCACCATGTTGCCCAGGCTGGTCTCAAACTTCTGGGCTTAAGCAATTCTCCTGCCTTGGCCTCCCCAAATGCTAGGATTATAGGCATGAGCCACTGTGCCCTGTCATACGGTGTATCTTCTAGATAACTGAAGGTCCTCCTTGAAAGAATGAAATATAAGGGGCTGGAAGAGGAAGAAGAGGGCGAAAAGTCAAGTCTCTCTGCATTGCACCACTTATGTTCTCGGTTATCAGTTTCACGGTGCAGCCTTTGACCTGATGCATTCCTGTTCTGGGCTGTGAGGTGCGTCTACTGTTTTGGGCTCTCTCTGTTTTGTGTGTGTGTGTGTATGTTGTTGTTGTTTTCTTTTTCTTTTCTTTTCTTTTTTTGAGATGGAGTCTCTCTCTGTTGCCCAGGCTGGAGTGCAGTGGCACAATCGCAACTCACTGCAACCACTGCCTCCCAGGTTCAAGCGATTTTTCTGCCTCAGCCTCCCAACTAGCTGGGACTACAGGTGCACATCACCGTGCCTGGCTAATTTTTGTATTTTTAGTAGAGATGGGATTTCACCATGTTGGACAGGCTGGTCTCGAACTGCTGACCTCAGTTGACTCGCCCGCCTCCGCCTCCCAAAGTGCTGTGATTACAGGCGTGAGCCACCGCGCCTGACCTCTCTGTTTTTTGGTATCCCATCTCTTTCCTCACAGTCTGACCATTGGTACCACTTCTCCCTGAGGAAGGGACTTGGCTCTTGGACTGTCACCTGTGCTGTTCCGCTCCTGCACATCCTATGATTGGTCACTAGAAGGCCAGGTGGGGAACTTGTGTGCAGTCCCTCCCTGCTGGGGTAGATCAGGTCTAAGCTTCACCAGGAACCCAGGCCTGGAGTCCCCTGGGGCCTGGGAGCTGTCCGGGGTCCTGCACCGCCTGAGGCCTGAGGTTCACATCCCAGCCTGCCCAATGGTGGATTGTGCGGCCCTGGGCAAGTCCCACCCTATTTCCCAGCCCCAGGTTCCCCATCTGAAAGATGGGCAGGACAGATCAGATGGTCTCCAGGGCTCCTGCTGGCTGCCTTCTTAGATCCTTTATATCCCAAATGGATTGTCAAGGGTCCTGGGCTCTTTTTCTGGACTGGATGGCTGACATTTGAAGGACAGGGGTCAGCACAAAGTACAGATCTGGGCAGAGTGGATGTCCCACAAAAATATTGGCATAAACAGCCCACAAGCCTGCTGCGGGGAGTGAGGGCCTCGCTGACATTCTCAAATGATGCCCGTGGTAGAGCTGGCACAGACCCAGTGGCTGAGGCCCAAGGCTTCAGGCACCCCACAGGGATGTGCCATCCTGCCACTCCGTGGGGAACTGCAGGCATTCTGTCCTTGTTCAGGGCAGGGAGGGATTTGGGGCTGGCTTGGGACACCAGGAATTGTACCTTTGCTGAATTCTTACGAGGCCCCCGTGGCTGGATGTTCTCATCTCTCAGGAGGTGGGCTGGGTAGGGCAGCTTTCAGACTTGCACTTGGGAATCTACCATCCCTGGGTTCAAGTTCCACCCTCTCTCTTGCTAACCAGAGATTATGCCTTGGGAAAGTGGCATAGCCTCCTGTAGCCTCCACTTTCTCAACTGCACAAAGGGGCACCCACTTCATGGGCTCATTGTGGTGCTAACAGATAATAGGACCCAGTGAAGTGCATACCATGCAGTAAGTACCCAACATGTAAGTGGTGAGTGTTAAAATTATTCAACTGATAAGTTAGTCTACTGGTTTCAAGGCTGGTCTTGGGGAAGTCCCTTCTGAGAAGCAGGGAAGGGGCAGTGGTCCTAATGGTCTCTCAAGTCCATTTCAAGCTCTGTGACCTACATGAGCTGTTGCCCTCCTGTCACTCCTCCTTCTAGCCCTAGGCTGTGGCTTTCCAGAAGACCAGGGTCACTCTGCCTCTGGTTGCCCAGCAAACGGTTAAGTTCTCTGTCAGGACGGAACAGCCAAGTGGGCAGAGTTTCTCAATGGGGCAGAGCTGCATTGGGCACAGGTGTGCAATCTGAGGCATGTGGGAAGGTGGCAAGGACAGGTGGTGCCACCCACACAGAGGGAGGAGGTGGCAGGGAGGCACTCACAGCCTCAAAAGTAGAGGTCGTCCTTCCCCCCAGGTCAGAGGTCATCCCCTTCCTCAAGGTCAGGCATGGGGCCAGACTTTCAGATGAGCCGGGAAAGCTCTCTGGATGGAAGAGCTTATGGAGAGTTTAAATTAAACAGCCTGGTGTTGCTTTTGAAAAAAAAAAAAAAAAAACCCTCTCTCTGCTTTGACTTCCTTTGAAAGGTGTTTGGTTCAACACAGAGGAGGAGAAGGTTAGAGGAAACAGAAGCAGTGAAGGGGGACTCACAGATGGGCTGTGACGTGACACGCATGGGCAAGAGGCCTGGGCCCCGAAGTCTGTGGTGCCAGTGACCTGGCCTTGCCTCGGGTGGATTTTGCCTCCTAAAAGGTAGCCGCATTCAAACAGGGCTGAGACCTCCCAGCCCATCCCAGGATCTGGCAGGCCAGCCTGCCTTCTCCTGGCTGCCATTCTGTCTGTCCTCTCTCCCCAGGAGAAGCTGGGTTGGTTTCAGTGACACAGCAAACAGCCTGGGCCCCAGGCAAGGAGCTTGGGGGAGCCAGCTCTCTGCTGCTGGGAGTCTCCTGAGACCTCACAAACTGCCCCAGCTTCCCTCAGGCTCGGCCAGAGTGCTGGCTCAGCAAGGCTGGGCTCACAGCAAGGCTGGTGAGCCCTGAGCTGTTGGACAGGGTGCAGCTGCCAGCTCCCAGCCACTGCCTGACTCCTTTTCCAGTGCCCCTTCCACAACTGCCACCCCAGCTGCCCTGGGGCTCCCAAACCCTGGGGGAGGCAGCTTAACCTCTCTGTGTCTCAGGCCATCTGTGAAATGAGGGCTTTCATGAAGCTGCAGGGGAGGGATGGGGCCCTGGGGTTCCACAGAGGAGGCTGTGCAGGCAAAGAGCCAGAGCCCTTGGGCAGGGGGACTTTGTAAGTTACCAGAGTGTCCTCCATTACCCAGGAGCAAGAGGCAGCCAGGCCTCTGGACAGAGCAGAATCTGAGGCCTAGACATCAAACCCCTAGGTTCCTGGCTTCTTGCTGAACCCCCCTTGGAGGGGTTGCCCCACTCCTCTCGGTATTCTCCAAACCACGGGGAAAAGAATGGCCACTCACCAACCCCCGTTGGACCTACAGACCCTTCCTGGCCCCGCCTGCAAGTACCTGGGAGAGTAAATGGATTGATCCTCCTTGGTCATGTGCTCACCTCGTCCAATCAGCTATGGCCACAGTCTGAACTCTTAGCTGAGAACCCCCACCCTCCGAGTTAGGGGAGGGACATTCCCAACGCCCTTCATCCTAAGCAGGAAGTTGCTCCCACAGGTGTCCCAATAAGGGCCTATGGCCATGGTCTGGGAGTCAGGAAGAACTGAGTGGGAGAGGGTGGGTGGACTCGCCCAGTTCAGCACCTTGGACAGGTCACTCCGGTTTCTGATGTAGCAAAGTGACTCATAGGCCCTGCCAGGCTGCCCTGCCTCACAGTGAGGCTGGCGAGGGGGCACCAAACAGCCACGCGTGGGACTCAAATCCTCAGACACCTAGCCTTCATCCAGGGCTCCCTCCACTACATTAACGCCCCAGGAGCAGGCTCTTCTCCCAGGCTATCCAAGGAGGGACCGACGCGGGCATTCACATATGAAGGCGTTCTAAAATGTACGTTTTGTTATCATTCAGGTATGGATGAGGCTAACAGATCAAGGGACTGCCATTAGAAAGAAGGTTTGGGCCGGGCGCGGTGGCTCAAGCCTGTAATCCCAGCACTTTGGGAGGCCGAGACGGGCGGATCACGAGGTCAGGAGATCGAGACCATCCTGG
>NW_012122931.1:2878897-2886818 GCF_000951035.1 Colobus angolensis palliatus
GAGCTGAGATCCGGCCACTGCACTCCAGCCCGGGCAACACAGCAAGACTCCGTCTCAAAAAAAAAAAAAAAAGAAAGAAAGACGGTTTGTTGGCCAGGCGCGGGGGCTCAGGCCTGTAATCCCAGCACTTTGGGAGGCCGAAGCAGGCTGATCACGAGGTCAGGAGATCGAGATCATCCTGGCTAACACGGTGAAACCCCCTCTCTACTAAAAACAAACAAACAAAAAAATTAGTCGGGCGCGGGGGCGGGCGCCTGTAGTCCCAGCTACTCAGGAGGCTGGGGCAGGAGAATTCCTTGAACCCGGGAGGCGGAACTTGCAGTGAGCCGAGATCGCGCCACTGCACTCCAGCCTTGGCAACAGAGCAAGACTCCATCTCAAAAAAAAAAAAAGGTTTGTTATACCCACAGATCCCAAGAGGAGGGGCTCACCACATCACACAGCACCACACAGGGAAGCACCAAGGTCAGTCAGGAGGCAGAAGGAGCCAGGGGAAAGTGTGGCCAAGAGCCTTTATTGTGGTTCCCATGGGAATGAACAGGGGTGAACAGGGTTGGGGTTGGCTCACTTGAATAATTTCAGGTTCTCTGGGGCATATGGGCCATCCCTAGTTGTCTGGTACCTGGCCCTGGGGTGACTGGGACAGGTAGGCAGTGGCCCAGAGTGTCAGAGTGAGGAAAAGGGGACATTTGGGGTGTAATCACCAGACTGCATGGTTTTCATACAAAAGGCGTGCTCCTAGGACTTCTACCCCTAGGACTTGGCCCTGCTGGGGGGCAGTCCCTCCAGAGTCAGCAAGGCCCCAAGATGTCAAAGCAACGAAAATGCAGAACATAAAAGGCAGGATTCATACAGAGGGTGGATGTCTGGGCCCAAACTCCTGGGCAGCGACTGACCCCTCAGAAGAAGGGCAGTCCCCCAAGGAAGGGTACTGGCATGGCGGTGAGTCAGCCCCAGGACCCACTCTGTCCCCGCCGACCCTGCCGACAGGCTCTCCTCCAACTCTCCACCTGCAGAGAGCCTCCAGCCATGCCTCGTCTTCTTCATCAGAGAGACCTGGTCCAGCCGGTGCTGGGCGGGGCTCTGACCCCGGCCCGCACGTCAGGGGTGGCTCTGACATGGCTCCATCTAGCCTGACCGTGGACAGCTGGCGTGGGCCCAGAAGTCAGACTCGAGTTTGAGAACAGGCTCTGTTTCACAGTTGGGGGACCTCAGGGGAATTACCTAATCTCTTCAGACCCCAGAAAGAGCATTTTATTCAATCTCTTCATTTTTCTCCTCTTTTGAAGCCCAGAGAGATGGAGATGTGCCCAAGGCCGTAGAGTTAATTTGTACTCAGTGTACAGAGAGCGGATTTCTGATTCCAGGGCCCCATGTCAGCTCCACCAGCCTAACCATTTTACCATCCGCCTTTGCCACTCCCCTCGCCAGCGCCACTGGGCCCTGGCAACAGAGTAGGAGTGAGCAGAACCTTCCATGGCCCCTCATCCTGGCTTCCCAGCCACTGCTGGCTTCAGAGCCTGTTTTTATGACTTTGGAATATTGATTGTATTCCCTGCTGGCATGGCTGTTTGTTGGTCAGGCTTTTGTTTGGAAGAGTACTCTTGCAGGCAACCTGGGGTCACCTTCACATCCCGTCGGCTGTACTGAAGGATCTCCTGGCCACGGAGAAAGGCAGGAAGGAAGGAAGAAAGGCAGGTCCCTGGGGACACCCCAATCGATGGGGGTTATTCTTCCAGTGCAGCAACAGCCCTGCTTCTAGGCAGAGGTGGGGAGGGCCTCCAAGTGCCTTTGTGCAGCTGTGGTTCTGCTGGCCAGAAAAGAAGAGCTGGACCCCACAGAGGGCCAGAAGCCATTGTAGAGTTGAGCTGCAGCTTAGGCGGAGCTCAGGGATGCCACAGGAGCTTCAGCACAAGCCAAGTGGGAGGAACAGAACAGGCGTCGACCAGGGGTCTGCAGGCTGGGCATGCCGGCCTCGTGGCTACGCATCTGCTGCACAGTGCCTCAGGATGAAGCCAGGGCCTGCCACAGTGCCAAGTGGAGACTGCAAGCTCTGGAGCCAAGCGTACCTTTGTTAAATCCTCAGGCAGTCTACTCCACCTCATGGTCTCAGTTATATCCATAAAGTGGGAATAATAAAAGTACTTCCTCACAGGCAGACAGGAAGAAGCAATGAGATGATGAGTGTATCTGACTCACTGGAAGGGCCCACTGATCCATCATCAGTGAGTCCTTTTTTCTTTTCTTTTTTTTTTTTTCTCGCTCTGTCTCCCAAGTTGGAGTGCAGTGGTGCGATCTTGGCTCGCTACAACCTCCGCCTCCCAGGTTCTAGTGATTCTCCTACCTCAGCCTCCCGAGTAGCTGGGACTACAGACAGGCACCACCATATCTGGTTAATTTTTGTATTTTTTGGTAGAGACGGTGTTTCACCATGTTGTCCAGGCTGGTCTCAAACTCCTGACCTCAAGTGATCCACCCGCTTTGGCCTCCCAAAGTGCTGGGATTACAGGCCAGGCGTGAG
Source organism: Colobus angolensis palliatus (assembly GCF_000951035.1). Classification (NCBI taxonomy): domain Eukaryota; kingdom Metazoa; phylum Chordata; class Mammalia; order Primates; family Cercopithecidae; genus Colobus; species Colobus angolensis. The sequence goes on from NW_012122931.1 coordinate 2,881,419, forward strand.
CCATGCCCAACAAGTGATTACTCTTAAAGTAACACCTCCAGCCTTGTTTCCTGTCACTCCTCCAGGCTTGTGCATGTGTTGTGGAATACTCCCCCAGCTCCTCTTTCCCCAGCTAAGTCTTACCCGGCTTCTAGGTCTCAATCTCAGTGTCACCTCCTCCAGGAAGCACTCCCGGGTTAAGCACTCTTGCTGCATGCCCTGCAGCACCTGTGTTTTCTGCATCCCAGCAGCCCTCACAGGGGATTCTCCATTTAACTATCTGTCCCTTCCACTGGGATATGGGCTCCCTGGGGGTGGGGCCCACATCTGTCTTGTACACCCCTATACATCTGGCATCCAGTGCCTGAATGAATGAAGTTGCACATCATAAACGAGTTAGCTTAGCAAGTGAGGAGGCTCCATCCCAGGCATTAGGGGTTGTTATTATGAAGCAGGGGCTTGTAGGTGATGAAATAATGAGACTAAAAGTCTCCAGTGCCTGAGAGGGGGCGATGATGATTTGCTTGCTTGGAGTTTTGAGGGGAGGTGAGATATTCCCTGGGAAATATGGTCTTTCCCACGAGGCTCAAGAGGTTGTGTTGCGCATGGAAAAGATCACGCTTTTGAGCCTGGCAAACTAGATTCAAATTCTGACTCACTTCCTCCTCCAAGCCTCATGGGCTCCCCTTTGATAAAAAAAAAAATGCATACCGCAAATGACTTTTAAGAGAATTAAATGTGATGCTCCAGTACCTAGCACGGGGTCTGGCACAGAGCAGGTGATCAATTTTTTAAAAGCAACAAATGTTAATTTTTGAAAAGATACTACAAATCAAAAACATGCCTTACATCTTCTCCCTGACTGTTTTGGTCAGTCTCCCACATGCAGTTCATAATTCCTTCCCCATGACATTATCCTCAAAATAATGTTTTCAATTTACAATTGATTGGATTTTTTTCCCCTTGAGACAGACATCTTCAAGTTTCGGTCTAAAGGATACAATCAACAAAATTAACACTTAAATCTAGAACAATCTAAATCTGGTGACTGATCACAGGGGTTAAAGGTAATAGGAAGATTTTTAGACCTTCCAGGCTTTGCAGAGGGCGTTGCATTTTGTAGCATTCTTCTGGGCTAACAGGGACGGGAAAACTGCCTTGCCACCAACCTCGAAGCCAGAGTCTCAACAAGCAAAAGGGTGCTGTTAGTGATCACACCAAGATGACAGCCATAAAGATGGTCCTGGCTAAAGGGGGCCCTCCTGGCAGCCAGTCTCAACCCGTCTTCCAGACCAGCTAGCCAAAAAGCTCACACAGTCGGTGACTCTGTCCATTTCGTTCAGAGCCTAGAATGGTGCCTGGGTCCACAGTGGGTGTTTCATAAACATTTGTTGAAGAAGTGAATGAGCCAGAGTTGGAATGCAAGATGAAACATTTTGCCAGTCCTGCTACAAGCAGTGGTGAGTTTTTCTTTAAAGTCGTCATCACCTCTAATAAGCTCTATATTTCTTCTCTTTTGAGTTTGTTTAACGTGTGCCTTTAAACGTATTTATGGAAATGGGTGTTTTTAAAAGTTCTTCTTATTCTTGTTCTTCTAGCCAAAATGGTAGTAACAGTAAGAACACTAAAGGCATTTGTGGTATCTGAACGACTTACCGAATTCCCCTGGCATTTTGGGAAACCTCCACCCGCCACCCAGGATGCTCTGAGGCTGCTCCCTCTTCCCTATGAAGTGCTTCTCATCATTCAAACTATGAAACAGGCTTACGCCTTTAATCCCAGCAGTTTGGGAGGCCGAGGCAGGCAGATCACTTGAGGTTAGGAGTTCGAGACCAGTCTGGCCAACATGATGAAACCCTGTCCCCACTTAAAAAAAAAAATACAAAAAATAGCCAGATGTGGTCATGTGCACCTGTAGTCCCAGCAACTCTGGAGGCTGAAGCACGAGAATCATTTGAACCTATGAGGCAGAGGTTGCAATGAGCTGTGATCATGCCACTGTACTCCAACCTGGATGACAGAATGAGACTCTGTCAAGAAAAGAAAGAAAGAAAGAGAAAGAGAGAGAGAGAGAGAGAGAGAGAAAGAAAGAAAGAAAGAGAAAGAGAGAGAGAGAGAGAGAGAGAGAAAGAAAGAAACTATGGATAGAAAATGAATCTCCAATGTCTATCTCCAGTTCTGACGTCCCCAGAAGACCCCACTGCTCCTGTCCATGTGACTTCTCTGGGTTTCCTTCCATTCTTGAATGAGCCCCATGACTCCCACCTCAAGGCCTTCCCTCCTGCCGTTCCCTTTCAGGCAATGCTCCGCCTCTTCCCCATCTGAGAAGGATGGAGCCTCCCACTAGCCCTCTCCAATGCTGGAAGTCCTCTCCCTTCACAGGGAGCACTGCCCCATGGGTGATATGTTCATTGACTTGTATTCCTAACAGCTTTTTTGAGGCGTGATTGACGTCACATGTTTAAAGTGCACTATTTGATACTTTGGGACATATGTATACACCCGTCAAACCATCACTAGGGTCAAGAGAGTGAATATGCCTGTTAGGCAGTGAAATGAGATCTTCTGAACATTTTTTTTGTTGAAGCCCTGACCCCCAGTACCTCGGAATATGAGTGTATTTAAAGACAAGTTCTTTACAGAGGTAATTAATTTAAAATCAGGTAATTGGGTGGGCCCTAGTCCAATGTTAACTGGTATCCTCATAAGAAGAGAAGATTTTCCTGGGTGCGCTGGCTCACGTCTGTGATTCCAGCACTCTGGGAGGCCGAGGTGGGTGGATCACCTGAGGTCAGGAGATCGAGACCATCCTGGCCAACATGGTGAAACCCCGCCTCTACTAAAAATACAAAAAAATTAGCAGGGCGTGATGGCAGGTGCCTGTAATCCCAGCTACTTGGGAGGATGAGGCAGTAGAATCACGTGAACCCAGGAGGCAGAGGTTGCAGTGAGCCAAGATCACACCACTGCACTCCCGCCTGGGCAACAAGAGAGAAAATCCATCTCAAAATAAATAAATAAATAAGTAAAAATTAAAAATAAGAAGAGAAGATTTGGATGCAGACACACGGAGGGAAGACCAGGGGAAGACAGTTGTCTACCAGCTGGGACAGGCCTGGACATATCCTTCCCTCACGACCCTGGAAAGGAACCCATCCTGCCGACGTCTCAGACTTCTGGCCTCCAGAACCGTGAGAAGATGAATTTGTGTTGTTTGAGCCCCCTAGTCTGTGGTCCGTTGTTATGGCAGACCTGGCAAACTAATACAATAGCTATTATTCTCCCCAAATTTCCTCATGCCCTGTGGTACCCTGGAGGTACTAACCTCTAGCCCCCCAATGTCCCCAAGCAACCACGGAGCCACTTTTCATCACTGTAGTTTAGTTCGCATTTACCAGAATTTTATGTAATGAAATTATCCAGGCCGGGTGCGGTGGCTCATGCCTGTAATCCCAGCACTTTGGGAGGCTGAGGCCGGTAGATCACGAGTTCAGAAGATCGAGACCATCCTGGCTAACACGGTGAAACCCCATCTCTACTAAAAATTTAAAAAAAAATAAATTAGCCAGATGTGGTGGCAGGTGCCTGTAGTCCCAGCTACTCGGGAGGCTGAGACAGGAGAATCGCTTGAACCCAAGAGGCAGAAGTTGCAGTGGGCTGAGATCACACGACTGCACTCCAGTCTGGGCGACAGAGTGAGACTCCGTCTCAAAAAAAAAAAAAAAAATTCTCCAATATGTACTATTTTTTTTTTTCTGTTCTCAACTCACTGCATCCTCTGCCTCCTGGGTTCAAGTGATTCTCCTGCCTCAGCCTCCGGAGTAGCTGGGATTACAGGTGCTCACCACCACGCCCGGCTAATTTAGATAGGGTTTCCCATGTTAGCCATGGTTGGGCAGGCTGATCTCAACCTCCTAATGTCAGGTGATCTGTCCTCATTCCAAAGTGCTGGGATTATAGACGTGAGCCACTGCGCCCTGTCTACTCTTTTCTTTTCTTTTTTTTTTGGTCTGGCTTCTTTCACTGAACATAACATCATCATTATTCTGAGATTCCTCCATGTTGTGTGTACCTGTAGTTCAGTCCTTTTTTCTTTCTTTCTTTTTTTTTTTTTTGCTAACCACTCTGCTAGGAAATGAATAAACCACAGGTTTTTTAATTGGGCATAGCCAAAAGCTGGAAAAAAAAATCCCCAAATATTCATTAACAGAGATAAATGGATATTTACTTGCATGTAATCTTTCTCTGCTGCCTGGAACGAACACTCCATGAAAGCAGGGACTTTGCCTACAGCTGTATCCACACATTCGGAGCCTGTGCCTGGCACGTAGTAGGCATTCAATAATATCAACTGGATTATTTGATGCCCCTGCTGTGGAGAGGACCTGCCCTAAGCCTGAAGCTGGACTCATCTCTTTCTCCCTGGCACACAACCACAGTTGGCACACCTGCGACGGCTCCGTCTCCTTCTCAGGCCTTCACCACCTCTGCCATGGTTTGTCTTATTCTCCCCCTGCCCACCATTGTTCCCTCTCCCCCACATCCCTGGGGGGCCAGTCCCTGTGCTGGACACAGGATTTATCCCTTGGGGTAATTGCCTGGCAGTTCCTGCCGGGGAGAACTGATTGCTACACCCACGCTCTGCCCCCGTGGCTGCTCAGCGAGCCTCAGCACACACTCTCGTTTATTCAGCAAACACTCACAGGACACCTGTGCAGACATGGACCTGGACGTTGAGGATACCATGACACAGACAGACACGGAACTCACAGTCCAGCCAGGGAGGCCAAAATTAAATGAACCCGATGTAATCACGGCCGGTTGCTGTGGCTCTCACCTGTAATTCCAGCACTTTGGGAGGCCAAGGTGGGTGGATCACCTGAGTTCAGGAGTTTGAGACCACCCTGGCCAACAGGTGAACCCCGTCTCTACTAAAAATACAAAAATTCGCTGGGCGTGGTGGCAGGTGCCTATAGTCCCAGCTACTCAGGAGGCTGAGGCAGAATCACTTGAACCTGAGAGGTGGAGGTTGCAGTGAGCTGAGATCAAACCACTGCACTCCAGCCTGGGTAATAGAGCGAGACTCTGTCTCAAAAAAAAAAAAAAAAATGTAATCACCCACTTGGATCAAGGGTGCTGAAAAAGGGAATTAATGCTGGGACCTGGTTTCCTTTGGGGAATCTCTGAGGGATCCTGTTCCTGCCAAGCAGAGACAGGGCTTGAAGAGGAGCTGAAATCTGGGGACTCCACATGTGCAAGGCTGGGGGCAGGAGGTTGGTCCAGCAGGGGCTGAAGGAGGGCTGTGTGGCCAGAGCATGGGGAGCAAAGATGGAGACACCCAGGAGGAGGGGGTTAGGCACAGCCTTGGGGGTCAGGGCAAGGATACAGATTTTATTCTTTTTTTTTTTTTTTTTTTTTTTT
>NW_012122931.1:2892164-2896252 GCF_000951035.1 Colobus angolensis palliatus
TTTTTTAGTAGAGACGGGGTTTCACCGTGTTTGTCAGGATGGTCTCGATCTCCTGACCTCGTGATCCGCCCGTCTCGGCCTCCCAGAGTGCTGGGATTACAGGCGTGAGCCGCCGCGCCCGGCCGGGAAGGTATCTCTTTGTTTCCCATTCTGACTCCCTGGTTTGTGTGTGATACTACAGATAAAGGTTTCTCCAGGATTTTTATTGGTGGCACCCTTTCTTAATTTAAAGTATGGATTAGTGGGGAAGAAAAGTATTAACAGCTTGTTAGAGTCAGAAGATAAACCGCTCAGGCAAAGTGTAAATTGATACACACTTTGTAGAGAACAATATGGCCACGTGTATCAACATTTCAACAGTTCACACATACGTATTTCTCCACCCAGAAATCTCACTTCTAGCAAAGATACATATACAAGGATGCTCATAATAACACAGTTTGTAATGGTGAAAATTAGGAACAACCTAAACATCTAACAATATGGAACTGATCCAATAAAATATGGCACAGTCACCCAGAGAAATACAGCACAGCTTTTAGAAGCAAGGATGGAGAAACTGAGTGCAGTGGTTGCTCCCAGGGAGGGGAAGAAATGTACTTTTCATCGTCTAAGTACTTTTGTGATTTTTAAAAAAAGTTTTACTTTGAGATAATTGTAGATTCACATGCAATTGTAAGAAATAATACAGAAAGGCTGGGCGCGGTGGCTCAAGCCTGTAATCCCAGCACTTTGGGAGGCCGAGGCGGGTGGATTATGAGGTCAGGAGTTTGAGGCCAGTCAGGCCAAGATGGTGAAACCCCGTCTCTACTAAAAATACAAAAATTAGCCAGGCACGGTGGCAGGGGCCTGTAATCCCAGCTACTCGGGAGGCTGAGGAAGGAGAATCGCTTGAACCAGGGAGGCAGAGCTTGCAGTGAGCCGAGAATGCGCCACTGCACTCTAGCCTGGGCGACAGAGCAAGACTCAATCTCAAAAAAAAAAAAAAGAAAAGAAATAATACAGACAGATCTCTGCTACTCTTTCCCCAATGATAACAGCTTGCAAAACAATAGAAAGCTATCTCAACCCTGCTATTAACATTGATACAGTCAAGATCCAAAACATTCGATCACCACAAGTATCCTCTCTGGTTTCCTTTTCTAGCCACCCCACTTCTCTCCTACTCCCGCCGCCTCTTCAGCTGCTGGCAACCACTAATCTGTTTCCCATTTCTACAATTTTGTCATTTCAAGAATTATATATAAATGGAAAAATACAATACATTACCTTTACAGGATGACTCTTTTCACTCAGCATAATTCTCTGAAGATTCATCAGATTGTTTCATGTATCAATAGATCATACTTCGTTCCTTTTTATTGCTTTTTTTTTTTTTTTTTTGAGACAGAATCTCACTCTGTCACCCAGGCTGGAGTGCAGTGGCAAGATCTCGGTTCACTGTAACCTCTACCTCCTAGGCTCGGGTGATCCTCCCACCTCAGCCTCCTGAGAGCTGGGACTCCAGGTGCACGCCAACACACCTGGCTAATTTTTTTCTTTTTTCTTTTTCTTTTTTTTTTTTAGTAGAGACAGGATTTTGCCATGTTGTCCAGGCTGGTCTTGAACTCTCCTGGTCTCAAGTGATCCACCTGCCTTGGCCTCCAGAGTGCTGGGATTACACGCATGAGCCACTTTATTGCATTCTGTTTGCATCATTGTCAACAAATTAGCTGGGCATACCTGCAGCGCTCCCTTTCTGGGTTCTCTGTTCATGTGGATGTACTATCTATCAAAAATTAATTTAAAAACTGTATTGATGATATACAGCTATGCTTATTAATATGAAAAAAAATGCCAGCATATTGAGTAGAAAAAATATTATAAGAGGGTTATTTTGTATATTCTAATTTTTGTAAAACTTTTTTTTTTTTTTTGAGATGGAGTCTCTGTTATCTAGGCTGGAGTGCAGTGGCACGATCTCGGCTCACTAGAACCCCCACCTCCTGGGTTCAAGCAATGCTCCTGCCTCAGCCACTCAAGTAGCTGGGATTACAGGCTTGAGCCACCGCGCCCGGCAGGATACAGATTTTATTCTAAACTCTCTTCTCTCATTGTTCACGCTGCATTTCACAGCAGCACCCAAAGCTGAAGCTGATGTTGCTCTGGAGACACGTGTTTCTGTGCACTGGGAGCAGGAATTACAGGTGATGCTTAGTTTTTTAATCTCCTGCCCCTCCCCAATGCTTGTAACACTACAAGGTCCATGTTAAGCAGATAAGGAACATTCCTGGATTGATTGATTGATTGATTGATTGATTAGCTGATACTGATTGATCATCTCATTCTTATGCAGCAGAAGGGGATACGTCATCCTGAAGGACACTGAGTCCTCTGGAAGATGTGGACATCACCACCAGTGTTGTGTAGAAAGCGTTAGGCTCTCCTTCAGAGCAGGGCTACAGATTAGGATGGAAGGTAGTTTATTGACAGGCAAAGTAGTGTTTCTTGCCGTACTACTTGATTCCCCAGCAGAACAGGTGCTATTAAAAATGCTTTCAGATATGCTAGCATCAAAATTCACCCTATTTCCAATACACCTTGAAAACTGCATAAAACGTGGAGTTTATTAAAATAGAGTGGATTTATCTCTACATTCAAAAGAAAAGGCTGGAAGCAGAGACCAGAAGATGATGATGAAAAAGCGTGCTTTTGTACATGATGCCCTTTTTCCTTCTTGTCACAGGAACAGCTCTTTTCTGTCTCACTTGTTAATAACAAATTCACTCCTCCCAGACCCGGGTGACCCACTCCCAGAACACCACATGGTCTCCTAGTTGCCATCTTCTTTGAGAAATGCCACAGATCTTGTCCACGGAAGGATCAGACAGATAATGGTAAAGAGTAGTCGCATGGAAAACTCCAGAGGGAAAAGCTAGAAAGCTGATCCAGAGAGGAAACTGAGAGGGAAGGACGGCCACGAGTGAGGCCATGGAAACAGAGCTAAGCAGGGTAGAAAGGAGACTTAACAGAAAACCTAGGAATGTCAAAACTGGGATTGGAATGGCTAGTGCCTACAACTTGAGAAAGATAATCTTTCAGATAGAAGAAGAGAAGGAAGAGAAGGAGAGAGGAGAAGGTAGGAGGAGAAGGAGGAAGAGGAGGGGAAAAAGGAGGAGGAGGACAAGGAGGAGGAGGATGAGGAGTAGGAGGAAGTCTGGACCCAGTAGGGTAAAAGTAAATTGAACTTATCAGCCAAAAATACAAATAGGTTCAAGAAAGTTTTCATAAAATATTTAGAACTAGGAAGGGCCTCAGGAATTATCTAGTCTGGTGGTTTTAAGCATTTTTTTGCTTAATTTTAGCATCAGAGCCAGGCACGGTGGCTCATGCCTGTGGTCCCAGCTACTTGGGAAGCTAGGGTGGGAGGAATGCTTGGGCCCGGGAGGTCAAGACTACAGTGAGGTGTGATCGCACCACTGCACTCCAGCCTGGGCAACAGAGTGAGACCCTGTCTCAAAAAAAAATTAATTAATTAATTAATTAAAAATAAAAATAAAATGTTACCATCAGGACTGTTTTCTTCAAAGGAAAATTGCAGGCTGGGCACAGTGGCTCACACCTGTGATCCCAACACTTTGGGAGGCCGAGGCTGGCAGATCACTTGAGGTCAGGAGTTCAAGACCAGCCTGGCCAACATGGTGACACTCTGTCTCAATTAAAAATACAAAAGGAATTAGCCGGACACGGTGGCATGCACCTGTAGTCCCAGCTACTTGGGAGGCTGAGGCAAGAGAATCACTTGAACTGGGGAGTCAGAGGTCGAATGAACCAAGATGGCGCCACTGCACTCCAGCTAGGGCGACAGAGCAAGACTCTGTCTCAAAATAAAAATAAAATAAAATAAAATTGCAAAGCCTGTAAGAGCTACTCTAGCAGGCATGCCTGGGTTGGTGGGATGGAAAGGGCTCAACATTCATGGGACTCCCCCCACCTTCACTGCCCTTCTTACTCCCCAATATCTGAGCACTCCAGGAAGCAATGAGTGCAAAACATTGATTTATTTCCTTTCCCTCCCTCCCCCCCTTCCTTCCTTCCTTCCTTCCTTC
>NW_012122931.1:2897080-2898615 GCF_000951035.1 Colobus angolensis palliatus
TATTATTATTTTATTATTTTGAGATGGGGTCTCGCTCTGTTGCCCAGGCTGGAGTGCAGTGGCATGATCATGGCTCACTGCAGCCTTGACCTCCTGGGCTCAAGGGATCCTTCAACCTCTGTCTGGTTGAGTAGCTGGGATTACAGGCCCGAGCCACCACACCTGGCTGATTTTTGTATTTTTTGAGGAGATGGGGTCTGGTCATGTTGCTCAGGCTCGTCTCAAACTCCTGGCTTCAAGTGACCCTCCTACCTCGGTCTCCCAAGTGCTGGGATTGCAGGTGTGGGCCAGGATGCCTGGCCATCATTATCATTTTATTTTTTATTTGTATTTTAGCTTTTAGCTCTGCAGTGTTTTCAGCAATGACCGTCATCATTATTCTAACACTGTTATCGGTACTGAGTCTTGGGATAGGACCCCAGTGGGGTGAGGCATTATCATTACGGTGTTGCCATTTTACAGGTGCAGAAACTGAGGCACTGAGAGGCCAAATCATTTTCCCAATGTCCCAGAGCTCGTGAGTGAGAGAAGCCAAGCGGCCTTTGGATTTCCTCCCCCGGGCTCAGCAGGGCGTGAAGCCAGGGGAACGTGGGCTCCCCACCATCCAGTTCACAGCGAAGTTCGCCACTGGTTCTCATGTCCTCCCCGGTGGCTCCTGGGCGGCGCCGGGCGGGGCTGTCTTCTGTGGGGCTGTGCCGCCCTCTGGTGGCTGCACGGCAGGACTCCGCCGGCAGGCAGGCCCGCCAGAGGGCCGCGCGCCTTTGGCCGCCACTATTCCATTCTAGCCCCTCCTCACCCTAGAGCTGCAGACACCCCACGTCGTCCACACGATGGCCCCCGCCCCGCCTGGAACAGATGGCAGCCACTGCCGGGGCAGCCTACAGGCCTCGCCAGGCGCCGGGGCCAGGGCGAAACCAGTGCCACCCTCCCAGTGGCTGGGTCAAGGGGCAACGCTGAATCCCCACTTACGTGCCTTGGCCCAAGCGTGCAAGCGTGTGTGTGAGTGCGTGTGTGTGCTCCTGTGTCAGGATCATGTGAAGGTAGCATAAATAGGTGAGAAGGAAAACAGCAAGGCAGGATTCCAGTGCAAACTGCGTACCCTGTCACCTGCAAATTCAATGCCATACTGAGCGGGGATTTAGGGAAATGTTGGGACTCTTTCCTGGTGTATGTTTTGCAGCTACCAACATCATCACTGCACATTTTTAAAGCCAAGGAAACACACAGGAGTGTAAATTGGTATGACGACGACTCGGGAAATGTTTGGCTGCTGAAGTGAAATATACATGTGCCCTGAGAGCCAGCAGCTCCATGCCTGGGTGTGCACACGGAAATCTGGACACACACACGCACGCAAGCACTTAAAAAAGACAGGCACAGGTTGCTGTATTAGTAATGACCCAAACCTGGAAACAACCCAAATGCTCATCAATAGTAGAATGGGGCCGGGCGCGGTGGCTCACGCCTGTAATCCCAGCACTTTGGGAGGCCGAGACGGGCGGATCACGAGGTCAGGAGATCGAGACCATCCTGGC
>NW_012122931.1:2903890-2904228 GCF_000951035.1 Colobus angolensis palliatus
GGTGGGAGGATTGCTGGAGCCCAGGAGATCAAGGCTGCAGTGAGCTATGATTGCACCACTGCACTCCAACCTGGGCAATAGAACGAGACCCTGTCTCAAAAAAAAAAAAAAAAAGACAAATAAAACAAGAACGACAGCAATAGCATAAGCAGATGTCAGACATAATGTGGAGTAAAAGATGCTAGATGCAAACTTCCTACTTACATGAAGTTCAAAACCAGGTCTAAGGGCCAGATGTGGTGCCTCACATCTGTCATCCCAGAATTTTGGGAGGCCGAAGCGGGCAGATCACTTGAGGTTGCGAGTTCGAGACCATCCTGGCTAACACTGTGAAACTG
>NW_012122931.1:2904423-2912336 GCF_000951035.1 Colobus angolensis palliatus
ACCCGGGAGGCGGAGGTTGCAGTGAACTGGGATCACACCACTGCACTCCAGCCTGGGCAACAGAGTGAGACTCCGTCTCAAAAAAAAAAAAAAAAAGAAGGCCTAAAGTATCTATGGTGATACACATCAGAATAATGGTTACCTCCAGCAGGGTGAGGCCTTCTGACTGGAAGCAGTATAAGGGTGCCTTGGTAGGTGGGGGAGGGGGATACTGGGAAGGTTCTAGATTTTGTTCTGGATGGTGTTTCTCTAGGGGTAAAATCTCACCAAGCTATACACGTAAGACTATCCTGCTTTATTTTATGTCTGCTAATCTTAAAAATGGCCAGGCATGGTAGCTCGTGCCTGTAATGCCAGCACTTTGGGAGGCCAAGGTGGGAGGATCATTTTAGACCAGGAGTTTGAGACCAGTCTGGACAACATAGTGTGACTCCGTTTCTACAACATTAAAACAAACAAACAAAAAATTAGCCGGGCATAGTGGCAGGTGCCTGTAGTCCCAGGTATTTGAGAGGTTGAAGCAGGAGGATCACTTGAGCCCAGGTCCTTGAGGCTGCCATGAGCTATAATTGTGCCACTTCAGTCAAGCCTGGGTGAAAGAACAAGACCCCATCTCCAAAAAAAAAAAAAAAAAAAAAAATCAGGCCAGACACAGTGGCTCATGCCTGTAATCCCAGCACTTTGGGAGGCCAAGGCAGGTGGATCATAAGGTCAGGAGCTCAAGACCAGCCTGGCCAACATGGTGAAATACCGTCTCTACTAAAAATACAAAAATTAGCCGGGCACAGTGGCATGAGCCTGTAATCCCAGCTACTCGGGAGGCTGAGACCGGAGAATTGCCTGAACCCAGGAGGCAGAGATTGCAGTGAGCCGAGCTCATACCATTGCACTCCAGCCTGGGCAACAGAGCAAGACTCTGTCTCAAAAAAAAAAAAAAATCAAAGAAAAACTTTAAAAACAATCTAGAAATAAAAGAAAAACCCAGAGACAATGAAGGAAGGGGCGGGGTGCCGGGCTCATTGCTGGTGGCAGCTCTGAGCAGAGGGGACTTAGGGCTGTGATCAAGTGGATTTAGGATTGCTGTAGGGTCTCACTGAGATAATGCTGGTGAAGTATAGGCACAGAGAAGTCCCAGGCATACTGGCTTCTGATCATTATTTTCAAAACCCCAGAGGGTCCTCCTAGACATCTTCCTCTTATGAAACATACTTAATTTCCTAGTTCAAAGCTACAGAATAGGATGGTCGCTTCCCCCTCTTCCCTTCTTTTTCCTTGTCTGTATTTTTGCATTTTTCTACAATAAATGTGTTATAACTTTTGTGACATGAAAAAAAGCAACAAGAGCTATTTTAATTAAAGGGAAAAAGCTGTGTGTGCAGATTCTGATTTGTGGAGTTTGCAGAAAGGCAGACTCTAAGAGCATTCAGGTTATTTGAGTCGGGGAAAGAGTGGGGGGTTTGGAGCCTTTTGGCCAAAACTGCCTCTGCCTGCTTCTCCTGTCTAGGAGGTAGCAGCCTTTTTATTGATACAAATGCAAGAGCAGCTGTCTCCATGAATCATCAGATTGCGCCCTCCCTTAATTGCTTACTCAACTAAGTGCTTTGCAGACTTTCCCTTCTCAGCTTTGTAGCAAGTTAGAAGAGAGGTTCAACTATCAATTTCATTTAGAAGAGGAAGCAACTGAAGCATGACGTGGTGCACGTCACACAGCTAGTAAATGTCTGGCTTATAGTGGCTTTGGTGACAGTGGCTTAGATGGCTGACCCTGGGTGGCAGTCAGGAGCTCCACTGTCCAGTCCTGACCCTTCTCTTGCCTGGATGTTCTGCAGACCCCCACCTCTACCTGGCTCATCCTTCCTGGAAGCTGTAGTAGAAGCATATATCCCTGTCTTACAAGGTCAGTCACCATTATTATCCCCATGTTACACTCAAAAGCACAGGTTTAAGAGCGTTTAAATAACTTGCCCAAAACCCCCTAACCCGTAAGTGACAGTGCAGCAAGTTACAACCAGAGCTTTCTGGCCCAGAACACAGCTCCCACCATGGAGCTCATGCTCTGTCTGGCATTGACTGTTCCATTTTGTTGTTGTTGTTCTAAGCTGGGCATATTAGACTGTGAAAATCAAGTTTTTTCCTCCTAGGAAATAAGAGGTTACAGAGTTTATTTTTCACAGCAGTGAAAGTGAGGATAGAAAGGATTTCAAGAAGGCTTCTTTTAGGTGAAGATTAAAGGAAATGTTAGAGCAAAACTAGGCATGGTTGATCTTTTAAAGTCTACGGCGTTGTCCTTTCACTGTTAAAAAAAAAAAAAAAGTCTATGCGATGAGTTGATGTATTTGCCTTTTAGAAATTTGGTAAATAAGGAAGCTATTGTCTTTTGGGTTTTTTGTGTTTTTTTGAGACGGAGTCTTGCTCTGTCGCCCGGACTGGAGTGCAGTGGCCGGATCTCAGCTCACTGCAAGCTCCGCCTCCCGGGTTTACGCCATTCTCCTGCCTCAGCCTCCCGAATAGCTGGGACTACAGGCGCCCGCCACCTCGCCCGGCTAGTTTTTTTTTTTTTTTAGTAGAGACGGGGTTTCACCGTGTTTGTCAGGATGGTCTCGATCTCCTGACCTCGTGATCCGCCCGTCTCGGCCTCCCAGAGTGCTGGGATTACAGGCGTGAGCCGCCGCGCCCGGCCGGGAAGGTATCTCTTTGTTTCCCATTCTGACTCCCTGGTTTGTGTGTGATACTACAGATAAAGGTTTCTCCAGGATTTTTATTGGTGGCACCCTTTCTTAATTTAAAGTATGGATTAGTGGGGAAGAAAAGTATTAACAGCTTGTTAGAGTCAGAAGATAAACCGCTCAGGCAAAGTGTAAATTGATACACACTTTGTAGAGAACAATATGGCCACGTGTATCAACATTTCAACAGTTCACACATACGTATTTCTCCACCCAGAAATCTCACTTCTAGCAAAGATACATATACAAGGATGCTCATAATAACACAGTTTGTAATGGTGAAAATTAGGAACAACCTAAACATCTAACAATATGGAACTGATCCAATAAAATATGGCACAGTCACCCAGAGAAATACAGCACAGCTTTTAGAAGCAAGGATGGAGAAACTGAGTGCAGTGGTTGCTCCCAGGGAGGGGAAGAAATGTACTTTTCATCGTCTAAGTACTTTTGTGATTTTTAAAAAAAGTTTTACTTTGAGATAATTGTAGATTCACATGCAATTGTAAGAAATAATACAGAAAGGCTGGGCGCGGTGGCTCAAGCCTGTAATCCCAGCACTTTGGGAGGCCGAGGCGGGTGGATTATGAGGTCAGGAGTTTGAGGCCAGTCAGGCCAAGATGGTGAAACCCCGTCTCTACTAAAAATACAAAAATTAGCCAGGCACGGTGGCAGGGGCCTGTAATCCCAGCTACTCGGGAGGCTGAGGAAGGAGAATCGCTTGAACCAGGGAGGCAGAGCTTGCAGTGAGCCGAGAATGCGCCACTGCACTCTAGCCTGGGCGACAGAGCAAGACTCAATCTCAAAAAAAAAAAAAAGAAAAGAAATAATACAGACAGATCTCTGCTACTCTTTCCCCAATGATAACAGCTTGCAAAACAATAGAAAGCTATCTCAACCCTGCTATTAACATTGATACAGTCAAGATCCAAAACATTCGATCACCACAAGTATCCTCTCTGGTTTCCTTTTCTAGCCACCCCACTTCTCTCCTACTCCCGCCGCCTCTTCAGCTGCTGGCAACCACTAATCTGTTTCCCATTTCTACAATTTTGTCATTTCAAGAATTATATATAAATGGAAAAATACAATACATTACCTTTACAGGATGACTCTTTTCACTCAGCATAATTCTCTGAAGATTCATCAGATTGTTTCATGTATCAATAGATCATACTTCGTTCCTTTTTATTGCTTTTTTTTTTTTTTTTTTGAGACAGAATCTCACTCTGTCACCCAGGCTGGAGTGCAGTGGCAAGATCTCGGTTCACTGTAACCTCTACCTCCTAGGCTCGGGTGATCCTCCCACCTCAGCCTCCTGAGAGCTGGGACTCCAGGTGCACGCCAACACACCTGGCTAATTTTTTTCTTTTTTCTTTTTCTTTTTTTTTTTTAGTAGAGACAGGATTTTGCCATGTTGTCCAGGCTGGTCTTGAACTCTCCTGGTCTCAAGTGATCCACCTGCCTTGGCCTCCAGAGTGCTGGGATTACACGCATGAGCCACTTTATTGCATTCTGTTTGCATCATTGTCAACAAATTAGCTGGGCATACCTGCAGCGCTCCCTTTCTGGGTTCTCTGTTCATGTGGATGTACTATCTATCAAAAATTAATTTAAAAACTGTATTGATGATATACAGCTATGCTTATTAATATGAAAAAAAATGCCAGCATATTGAGTAGAAAAAATATTATAAGAGGGTTATTTTGTATATTCTAATTTTTGTAAAACTTTTTTTTTTTTTTTGAGATGGAGTCTCTGTTATCTAGGCTGGAGTGCAGTGGCACGATCTCGGCTCACTAGAACCCCCACCTCCTGGGTTCAAGCAATGCTCCTGCCTCAGCCACTCAAGTAGCTGGGATTACAGGCGTGTGCCATCACACCTGGCTAATTTTGTTTTTTGTATTTTTAGTAGAGATGGGGTTTCGCCATGTTGGCCAGGCTGGTCTCAAACTCCTGACCTCAGGTAATCCGCCCTCCTCGGGCTCCCACAGTGCTGGGATTACAGGCATGAGCCACTGCGCCCAGACAAAACTTTCTTTTTTTAAAAAAAAAAGAATGTGCTTTTGTGGCTATACATGGGGTCCACTCATAGCAAAGAACTTGGAATAGCATTTTACAAACTGCACTCCCAGGGATTCCCCTGGAAAATTCTGAGGGGCTCACTGATTTGAACACAGCAAAACTCTGAGCCTTCATTTTACTGATGTGTGATGCTCAATGAGAAGAATGCAGCTCTTCCCGGGATCTTTTGACTAAGGGATCCCCCACGTCTTCCCCCTAAGGAGCATTTCTCAGGGCTAGTCTTCCAGGGAGCATACTCTGCGAAGCTGGTCGGAAAGCCTCTCTGCCAAAATGTTAACAGTGGTTATCACACAACTGTGGGATTCAGAGTGGTCTTTACTTTCTCCTTCTAAGTTTTTCTGTTAACTGAAAAAAGTCTATGACAGTATTATTCAATTAAAAAAAAAAATCTAAAAAGGGCCAGCGCGATGGCCCATGCTTGTAATCCCAGCACTTTGAGAGGGCAAGCAGAGTAGATGGCTTGAATCCAGGAGTTCGAGACCAGCCTGGACAACATGGTGAAACCTTATGTCTACAAAAATTACAAAAATTAGCCAGGCATGGTGACATGCACCTGTAGACAGGAGGATCACTTGAGCCCCGGAGTTCGAGTCCAGCCTGGGCAATATAGCAAGACTCCATCTCTAAAAAACAAACAAAGAACTAACACAGTAACACATGTTTCTGTGACAAGTTGAGGGTGGTGGCGGGGGCCACAAGGTGCCAGTGGCATAGGAGCAGGAAAGAAAACCTGGGAAAGAATCTCCAGGAGGAAGGGAGAAGCAGAAAACACACAGCACCTGCAGTTCATTCCCAGAACAAGGAGTGAGGAAGTGGGGAACCAGAAGCCACGCAGGGCTCCACAGCGCCACCAGGTGACAGCAAAGGCTGACATCCGCAGCACTCAGTAAGACCTCACTGTACTGCCAGGGAAGGCAGCAGGCCCCCGGGGAGGAAGAGCCAGTCCTAATGTCACGCACATCTGGGCTAGGGGGTGGGGAAGAGGGGATGTGAAGTCACCTGTAAGGCTGGTGGCGGTTACATCCCGGAGACTTTGAAGAGTCGATTTTTTATTAAGTCAGCGTGTAGAAGAGACCCTTGCTAGTTATATCCACAGACCACTCTTTTTTGTTGTTGGTATTGTTTTGAGACAGGGTCTTGCTGTCTCCCAGGCTGGAGTGCAGTGGCGCAGTCATGGCTAATTGTAGCCTCAACTTCCTGGGCTCAGATGATCCTCCCACCACAGCTTCCCAAGTAGCTGGGATGACAGGCGCATGCCACCACACCTGGCTAGTTTTTTGTATTTTTAGTAGAGAAGGGGTTTCGCCATGTTGCCCAGGCTGGTCTCGAACTCCTGGGCTCAAGCAATCCCCATCGCCTTGGCCTCCCAAAGTGCTGGGATTACAGGCGTGAGCCACTGTGCCCAGCCCACTCTTTTGTGAATTTCTCATTTATTTATTTATGCCCTCCTTGTTCTGGAAGAAGAAAAACAATTAAGCATGTCTCACAAGTGCTCATAAAAATAAGACAAGAGAGTATAAAATTAAAAGGAGTTGGCAGAAGAGAGGAGAACAAGGCTGGGTGCCAACTGGAGCCAGCAACCAGGCGTCTTCTCGGCCCTCCTCGATATCCAGGTGAGCTGAGCCAGAGGCCTTGTTGTTCTGGAATTCCCAGTGGTGGGGGCAGGGCGAGGAACAAAGCAGGAACTGGAGTCAGCAGGCAGCTCCCCCGCCAGGTGCATCCAGAACAGGCTCTCACAAGCATGGAGTGAATGCATATTTAACACTGAAAAGTCCAGACAGCCCCAGGTTTCCACTGATGTCTCTCAGGCTGAGGAATCGCTGTTGAGACAGAGCTGAGATTTCCCAGCATTGAGATTTGTGTGATTTAAGGGACCAGGGTTCTTGGGGGAGGACACCTTGCAGAGGTAAAAAGCCAGTCCTCGGCCGGGTGCGGTGGCTCACACCTGTTATCCCAGCACTTTGGGAGGCCGAGGTGGGAGGATCATGAGGTCAGGAGTTTGAGACCAGCCTGGCCAACATGGTGAAACCCCGTCTCTACTAAAAATACAAAAAATTAGCCAGGTGTGGTGGCGGTTGCCTGTAATCCCAGCTACTTGGTAGGCTGAGGCAGGAGAATCACTTGAACTCGGGAAGTGGAGGTTGCAGTGAGCCAAGATCGTGCCACTGCCCTCCAGCCTGGGCGACAGTGTGAGACTCCATCTCAAAAAACAAAACAAAACAAAACAAAAGCCAGTCCTCAGAAGTCGGCTTTCCCTCACATCCTTTAGGATGGCTATTATAAAATAGCAGAAAATAGGCTGGCTGCAGTGGTTCATGCCTGTAATCCCAGCACTTCGGGAGGCTGAGGTGGGTAGATCACTGGAGGTCAGGAGTTTGAGACCAGTCTGGCCAACATGGTGAAACTTTCTGTCTACTAAAAATACAAAAATTAGCTGGACATGGTGGCACGTGCCTGTAGGCCCAGCTACCCAGGAGTCTGAAGCAGGAGAATCGTTTGAACCCAGGAGGCGAAGGTTGCAGTGACCCGAGATCACGCCATTGCACTCCAGCCTGGGCAACAGAGCAAGATTCTGTCTCAAAACAAAAACAAAAAAAGTACAGAAAATAAAGTGTTGATGAGGATGTGGAGAAAATGAAATCCTGATGCACTGTTGATGGAAATGTAAATTGGTGAAGCCGCTGAGAAAACAGTACTGTGGTTTCTCAAATAATTAAAAATAGAATAATCTGCCAGATGTGGTGGCTCATACCTGTAATCTTATCACTTTGGGAGGCCAAGGTGGAAGGATCACTTGAGCCCAGGAGGCTGAGACCCAGCCTGGGCAACATACTCCAGCCTGGGCAACATAGTGAAATTTTAAAATTTAAAACATTTTAAAGTTAGCTGGGTGTGGTGGCACGTGCCTATACTCAGTCCTAGCTACTCAGGAGGCTGAGACAGGAGGATCGCTTGAGCCTAGGAGGTTAAGGTTACAATGAGCCAGGATCACGCCACTGCATTCCAGCCTGAGCAACAGAGTGAGACCCCTGCCTCAATACATTAATTAATTAAGGTCAGGCACAGTGGCTCACACCTGTAATCCCAGCACTTTGGGAGGCC
>NW_012122931.1:2917511-2917891 GCF_000951035.1 Colobus angolensis palliatus
ACACCACCCAGCCAGAAGACACCTTTATGCTAGCAAGTGCCTTGTCTCTCAGCTTCCTAAAAAGACTCAGGATCTTCCTGATCCAAATAGCTCCTGCCTCCGATAAACAAAGAGTGGAGTATTTACGGATTCACTCAACATGTATTCACTCAGCACCTACTATGTACCAGGTTCTGTGCACAAATGTGCATAAGATGGACACTGTCCTTGTGTATCTTATGCTATGCTGGGGGAGATGCTCAACCCAAGAAATTCTAGGCCAGGCTCAGTGGCACACGCCTGTAATCCCAGCACTTTGGGAAGCCGAGACAGGTGGGTCACCTGAGGTCCGGAGTTCGAGACACGCCTGGCCAACATGGCGAAACCCCGCCTCTACTAAA
>NW_012122931.1:2920456-2928119 GCF_000951035.1 Colobus angolensis palliatus
CCTGGCCAACATGGTGAAACCCCGTCTCTACTAAAAATACAAAAATTAGCTAGGCATGGTGATGTGCACCTGTAATCCCAACTCCTGGGGAGGCTGAGGCAGGAGAATCACTTGAACCTGGAAGGCAGAGGTTTCAGTGAGCTGAGATTGCACCACTGCACTCCAGCCTGGGCAATAAAGTGAGACTTAGTTTCAAAAAAAAATAAAACTAAAAAGCAGAGAATGCTTAAATACATTTTTATACATTCATACACTTGAATGACTTAAAATATCCAACAGAAATATGCGTACCAGCATAAAAGATGTTCAATATATTAATATACTTAATGAAAAATGCAAGTTGTCGGTTGCATTGGACAGGATAAGTGAACTGCTATAACAAATCCAGTAAAACTATATTTCTTTCTGATGTCACAGCCCAAAGCAGGTCCATCGGGAGGGGGCAGCTCTACTCCAGACAGTCATTCAGGGACCCAGGCTCCTTCTGTCTCTACACATCATCAAAGCCGAAAGAGAAAGGAAAATGTCAACCGTCAGGTACTGGAGAAATTTATGGGTGGGGCATGGAAGTGGCAATCATTATTTTACCCTCATCTATTGTTCAGAGCACCTGACCATACCTAACTGGGAGACAAGTCCAGCTGTGTGCCCCAAAAATAGGTTTGGTGAGCATTTAGCCAGCCTCTGTCTCGCTAACTGACGTGTACCATTTAAACCCATTCATACAAAACACGATAAATGTGTTCATGGGGCTGGGCACGGCGGCTCACGCCTGTAATCCCAGCACTTTGGAAGGCTGAGGAAAGAAGATCACTTTGAGCCCAGGAGTCTGAGACCAGTCTAGGTAACACAGTGGGACCCCCTCTCTACAAAAATTTAAGAATCAGCCGGGCATGGTGGCGCACACCTGTAGTCCCAGCTACTCAAGAGGCTGAGGTGGGAGGACCGCTTGAGCCTAGAAGGTCAAGGCTGCGGTGAGCCAAGATCACACCACTGCATTCCAGCCTGGGAGACAGAGCAAGACCCTGTCTCAAAGGAAACAAAGAAAGCATACATGGATATATTTTTAATAGACAAAAATCTGGAAGGAGTACATTAAACTGTTAACTCTCATGAGTCAAAGTGGGACTTCCAGTTTTTATTTTATATATGTGTTTCCTTTTTTAAAAAATAATAAGCACATATTTCCTGTGAGATTTAACAATTTAAATAACTGTAAAATGATAGTACATTGCTCTTTAGATGTTAAGCAAATGGAGTTTAGAATTCTAGATGTTCACTAGGGGGCAGAAGAGCTGTGTGTGTGTGCTTGCACTCGCTGTTTGCTTATCACTGTTTACCAGGTTACTGGCACAATTGCCCCATTCATCAGGTCATCTGTAAGATTTACAGACTTGTTTAAGGAAATGACAGCACTCAGGCCTCTCACACTAGTAGACATCAGCTGTGGGCCCAATAATCTCATATTTTCACCAATTTTTGATTACTGTGGTAAAATACACATTACATAAAATTTGCCATCTGAGTCTTTTTTTTTTTTTTTTGGTAGAGATAGGATCCCACTATATTGCCCAGGCTGGTCTCGAACTTCGGGGCTCAAAGGATCCTCTTGCCTCAGCCTCCTAAGTAGCTGGGACTACAGGTGTGCCATGCCCAGGTTAGCTTAGCCTTTTTTGAGTGCAGTGGTGTGATTTTGGCTCACTGCAACCTCTGCCTCCTGGGTTCAAGCAATTATTCTGCCTCAGCCTCTGAGTAGCTGGGACTACAGGCACGCACCACCATGCCCAACTAATTTTTGTATTTTTAGTAGAGACGGGGTTTCACCATGTTGGCCAGGATGGTCTCAATCTCCTGACCTAATGATCCGCCCGCCTCGGCCTCCCAAAGTGCTGGGATAACAGGCGTGAGCCACCACGCCCGACCCACATTAGCCATTTTTAAGTGTATAGTTCTGTAGTATTAAGTGCACTCGTGTTGTGCAATCATCACCACCGTCCATCTCTAGAACTCTTCATATCTTGTAAAATTGAAAGTCTGTACCTATTAACCAGTCACTCACCATACTTACATACCCCCAACCTTGAACAACTACCATGTTACTTTCTGTCTCTATGAATTTCACTATTCCATTTTAACCTGATCCTCGAGGCTGTGTGGTTGCCTAATGGGTCATTATCAAAAATGTGTCGGCCGGGCGCGGTGGCTCAAGCCTGTAATCCCAGCACTTTGGGAGGCCGAGACGGGCGGATCACAAGGTCAGGAGATCGAGACCATCCTGGCTAACACTGTGAAACCCCGTCTCTACTAAAAAATACAAAAAACTAGCCGGGCGAGGTGGCGGGTGCCTGTAGTCCCAGCTACTCGGGAGGCTGAGGCAGGAGAATGGCGTAAACCCGGGAGGCGGAGCTTGCAGTGAGCTGAGATCCGGCCACTGCACTCCAGCCTGGGCGACAGAGTGAGACTCCGTCTCAAAAAAAAAAAAAAAAAAAACAAAAATGTGTCTGTTTCATACCAGCCGTTGAGTACACAGAGATCTAAGAGGTCTTCTAACTGGCCTGAATCCCTACTTGTGAGAAAAAAGGCCAAAACTGCTATGAAGCTTGTCTGCTGTCTGTTCTGCTGGAGTCAGCCTGAAAGATCCCACATTTAGATTGTGGAGTGATGACCCAGACATCTCTCCTGGCCTTTCTAAGGATCTCTATGAACATCTCTTCAATTTCATGGGCATGGACACCAGAACAGGATTCAGCTGTTTGGAGGCCCAGGGCATGGGGGAATGTGGGAGCCTCATATCCTCCGTAATAAATAATGAGCAAAATCTCCATAAAAGCATAGCATCTTCTGGGCACGGGGGCTCACGCCTGTAATCCCAGCACTCTGGAAGGCTGAGGTGGATGGATCATCTGAGGTCAAGGGTTCGAGACCAGCCTGGCCAACATGGTGAAACCCCATCTCCACTAAAAATACAAATTAGCCAGGCATGGTGGCATGCACCTGTAATCTCAGCTACTTGGGAGGCTGAGGCAGGACAGTCACTTGAACCTGGGAGGCGGAGGTTGCAGTGAGTCGAGATTGTACCACTGCACTCCAGCCTGGGCGACAGAGTGAGACTTTGTCTCAAACAAACAAACAAATAAACAACCAAAAAAACGACGTCACTGATCCCATTTAAAGTCACTGAAACATTTGCCTTCTCTATTTGGACTTGCCTGAGGCTCCAAATTGAAATGAATACCTACACGCTCAGACAGCACGGTAGACACCCGTAGCTGGAATATTCCTCACAGCTGGTTTCCTGGAAGAGTCCGTTGAGATTTGAAATCTCTGCCCCCAAACACCCCTGAGGCTCTTGGAGACCAGTATGTAGGTCTTATTTATCTTTGTTTTTCTCATAAGGCCCAGTACACTAAAGACATACAATCGATGTGGATTGAATTGAATTGAACCCAAGATCAAGCATATATGTAAAACACTGTGGGGAAGAGGTATAAAGAGAAGTTTGAGTTAGGGAATTTGTAGCACGGTGGTTAAAACACGAGCTCTGAGTGGGCTGACCTGTGTGAGTTCCAGCTCTACCGCTTACTAGAAATGTGTCTTCGTGTCTCCCACTAAGCCACGTGGAGTTAATATGAGCCATAGAGGACGTAGGTGTATGCCCACGCTAAGCCCTCCTTTGCTGAGAACTGGACCCATGAGTGTAGACTCTAGCAGTTGTGTTTGTACTGTGTAACCGTGTTGGGAGCCCGATTCTGTCACTGTTCAGGACGCCACTATGTAACCTGCACAGACCTAGGGGGACTGAACAAAGGGGGCGAACGCGGGAATAAAACACAAGAGACTAAAGAGCCTATTTGGAAGAAGGGGTCAGGGGACACCTTGCCTCTAGTGGACAAGGGCTCTGAGCTTTACACAGCCCCCCGTATTTATTAGGCAAAAGAGGTAGCGAGAAAGGGGTGGAAGAAGGGGTCAGCTGCTTGGTCCAGAGTAGGCTTGTAAGACTGCATTCCTCGAACAACCGGCTCTAGATGTCGCAGTAGATAACCTTGGCTCCAAGGAGTGATGGCATCCAGCAAACCTTCTGTTGGCAGGAACCGTCTGATGAGTTTGCTCACATCCTGCATTCATGATAAACACTTTGCTGTTTGATCGTATAGCCTCCAGTGGAATGCTGAGTTGGTCACGTCCCTCAGGTCTTCGGCTCCCTGAATAACCCCACCCACCTGGCCAGACCCAATTGGGCCAGGGATGGACCACTGACCCCAAGCCGGGCCAATCAGCTCATCTCTCTTGGAACCTGGGGTTGGATGGAGCATCCTTAGCGGGTCTGGTCTCACGGCTGAGCTGGGGGAGGAAGCGGCCTCAGGGTGTGTAGGAAAGTGATTGTTGTGTGCAGTTCAGTTTCCGGCAGGTGTTGAACTTCCTGCCCTTTGGTTCTACCTATGAGACATTCATTTTTCTTTTTCCAATACATTCCCCTTTGCCAACATTAAGTAGGTATCTACAACCCGTGACCAAACAAACACTCTCTTATCTTGACCCCGCCCTCCCGGGATTCGTGTAAGGATTGAGGCAGTGACTAAGCAGGGCCCAGCCACAGGCAGCCCTCAGGAAGCGTCAGCCCTCATTGCCGTGACTCCTGTTAGTAATGGTTTCACCTCCTCCTCTGATCTACAGTGGTGACGTAATGAAGTAATACTCTCTGTCCACAGGGAACGGACAGTGGTGTCTGGGAATTCAGGCAGGTGCATGCCAACAGATCCCATCAATCCAAGCTGAGGTGGGCCCCTGGCCACCAGCCTCACTCTGGCTGTTTTCTACCCTAGTCTCGTGGAATTCCTGTTGTCTGAATAGCTGAGTGTTGTATGCAAACGCAAGAGGATGTGGCGCTTTTGCAAGGGGCCCCATCAAAAATAGTCTCCAATGAGCAGGCTCTGGGCCACCTAACTATTTCTTCCATCCTCCACCGCGGCGTCTGGAGAGCTGCTAAGGTGGAGTGGTCACCTGGCTCACCCCATCCTTCCCTGGGATGTTGGACAAAGGCCTGATAGCATCCATCCAAGCACTGACTTGAGCCCCTTCCCTCTGCTGGAGTTGGTGCTGCTGCAGTACAAGAGCCTGGCGTGATCCCTTGTATTAATAGGGCTTTATTTTCTGTTATCTTACAATTTATTTTGTTTTCAGACATAGGTCTCACTCTACTGCCTAGGCTGAAGTGCAGTAGCTATTCACTGGTGTGATCATAGCACCCTACAGGCTTGAACCCGTAGGCTCAGGTGATTCTCTTGCTTCAGCTTCCTGAGTTGCTAGGCTGTTCCATAGCCTCTGCTCCCAAGCTTTCTTACAATTGGCACAATTCCTAGGCTGGCCAAGTCACATATTCTACCCCATTCCTGCAGTCATTGGCTTGGGGATAGACGTGTGACTCAAACTGAGCTAATTAGAGTCTGCCATGGGGCTCTCTTTGACACAACGAGGAAAGAGATCCTCTTTGTCCATTGCGGTTATTAAGCAGGCAGGTGACAGGCCCAGGACTGCTGGTGCCCAGCTTCACCCTTTGCTACCTTGTAGAGAGAGACAGCCTGAGAAGGGAACCAACACAGAGGACCAATGGCCTTGTTCCAGAGCCTGGGGTTAGCTGTATTTGGACCTAGCTGTATACCTGATTTACTAATTATGATCTTCAAAAAATGCCCTTCATGCTAGGTTTCTGACAGCGAAATCAAGTTTCCTAACCAGTACAGGAGGATGACCCTGTTGGGGCGTGTCAGGGAAGGATTCTCTATAGACATGACAGTGAAACCAAGAAGCGAAAGATGACTGGAACCAGCCAGATGGAGAGAAGGGGAGAGAACATTCTAGACAGCAGGAGCAGCTCATGAGGAGGCTCCAAGCCAGCAAGAACAGGGCTGTGGGAATCCGTTTGCTTCATTATCTTGTGTGTGTTCTACTATAGCTATAAACATATTTGATGAATAGCCTTTATTAAATAAGTTCTGTGACCCTGATTTACCATAATGTCCATTTGCAAAGTACTTTGTGTTGCAAATCTCTTGTCATCAGATAAGTCATAATTTATTAAATATATTTGACTGTGTTCTCACAAACCCCTGACTGCACCTAGTATTCATGTAGTCTAATTTTCTACTTTTAACCCAGGATTTTGGATTTTAAATATTGGCTTTTCTGGCCGGGCGCGGTGGCTCAAGCCTGTAATCCCAGCACTTTGGGAGGCCGAGACGGGTGGATCACGAGGTCAGGAGATCAAGACCATCCCTGGCTAACACGGTGAAACCCCGTCTCTACTAAAAATACAAAAAACTAGCCGGGCGAGGTGGTGGGCACCTGTAGTCCCAGCTACTCGGGAGGCTGAGGCAGGAGAATGGCGTAAACCCGGGAGGCGGAGCTTGCAGTGAGCTGAGATCCGGCCACTGCACTCCAGTCCGGGCAACAGAGCGAGACTCCACCTAAAAAAAAAAAAAAAAAAAAAAAAGATATTGGCTTTTCTCAGCGCGGAAGCCTAGAAGGGTTGGGGACAGCATTGAGAGTGTTTTGGAGTTGGGCCTGGCGCCAGGGGCCAGTTTCGCCTGGTGATGCATCTGCCAAGAGGGCTGAAGAGAGCCACCCTGGCTCAGAGCATCCATTCATCAGCTAGAAGAGGGAAATGAATTTGTCAATCTTTGGCTTTGCCTTTGACCCCTAGAGGACTGCAACAGATGAAATGATGATGGGAAATTTGGCTGCCATCTATGACCAGCTCTTTTTTTTTTTTTTTTTTTTTTTTTTTTAAGACAGAGTCTTGCTCTGTCACCCAGGCTGGAGTGCAGTGGCACAATCTCGGCTCCCTGCAACCTCCACCTCCCAAGTTCAAGTGATTCTCCTGCCTCAGCCTCCTGGGTAGCTGGGATTACCAGCGCGCACCACCACACCTGGCTAATTTTTGTATTTTTAGTAGAGACGGGGTTTCATCATGTTGGCCAGGCTGGTCTCGAACTCCTGAACTCAAGTGAACCGCCCGCCTTGGCCTCCCAAAGTGCTGGGATTACAGGTGTGAATCACCGCGCCCGGCCTGACCAACCCTTGGTTGTGGAATGGGTGACCTTTTAGACTGTCCAGGGGAGATGGGAATAAGAATCTCTCACAGCATTAACAGTTTTTTCCCGCTCCCTGCACCTCCCCCAAATCCTGTCCCCATCACTAGGCTATTTAATTTACTTATTTTTGGGGAAATAGGAGGAAAACCTAGCCCAGGTCGTGTGTGCTACTTCTCTGTATTCCATCTTGGACCAATGATAGCAAGCAGGCAGCAGATTTCCCCACACTGGAACATCACTTGTGTTACTCATTTGTTGTTATTTACTACTTGTATTATAGGATTTAACTTTGACTTCCCAGCTAAGTTGTGAACTCTTTGGAGAGAAGCACCAATTGTGCCCATTTTTGTAGGGCCCACAGCACCCGAAATAGTACAGATCCTTTGATTCTTTTTTTTTTTTTTTGAGGCAGAGTCTTGCTCTGTTGCCCAGGCTGGAGTGCAGTGACGCAATCTCGGCTCACTGCAAGCTCCGCCTCCTGGGTTTATGCCATTCTCCTGCCTCAGCCTCCTGAGTAGCTGGGACTACAGGCGCCCACCACTGCGCCCGGCTAATTTTTTGTATTTTTAATA